>NW_005356042.1:10186862-10281379 GCF_000412655.1 Myotis brandtii
GAGGCGTGATACTCACACTAGGGGACCAGCAGTGCCTGGTCTGATGAATAGGGCTGACAAGCTGGGCCAAGGTGCTAAGCCTGGCTTCCTTTGCCCCCCACAATGCCCTCTTAAGACCCCTCAGTTCCAATTAGAGCCTCCTTTTTCATTCCTTACACGTAACTCTCATTCAGGGAGCACTCCTACTGGTAACAGCAGGCCTCTCTTATCAAGAACCAGCCCGGCAAGGTCCCGTGCCACTAAATTCTTAGAGCAGCTCCCCGGGAAAGATACCCATTTCACAGACCAGAACGCTGAGGGCAAGAGGAGCCAAGAATGCTGCAGTTACCAGCAGATTGCCATACATGCATTTCCTAAATCCTCAGATACATGCTTCTTGCCATCAATGTGCTTTGAATGCCATATTGGTGTTTTTTTTTTTCCTCTCAATGTGTCGTTAAATCAACGATGCATCTTACTCTCAATGGTGTCTTAAAATAGAGGAAACACAGCTGTACTCAGGAAGTGTAGTAACTCCCATCTGCCTGGTGTCTACACTTGCAAGGCGCCCAGAGCCATGCCCTCCACCCGTCTACTGCCCCGAGGCAGCTGTGACTCAGAGAAGACGAGTAACTTGCCCAGGTCACAAGCTAATACTGATATCTCTGTGGCCCTTGAGCCCAGCAGACTGGCTCTGAACCTGAGCTCTTTCCTATGTATCCCATACTGTCGTGCTCTGAGGTGCTAGGGCTTAGGGGGCCCAGCGTGTCCTAGGCCTTCCAGTGGGCCAGTGACTCAAGCAGGCAGCGGAGTTGGAGAAGGCAAGTTGCTCGGAAAAGAAGTTAGCAAGCCCACACTGTGTTCTGACCCCCCCGCCCCCGCCATTGGTAAAAGAGGCTTCGGAAGTATAAACCCTGCCTTGTGGAGACACCAGGCGGAGGTGAGGCTGCTCTGCGCATCGGTCAGAACACCTCCGGCTCCCAGCGGGCAGCCCCTGACCGGGCCTCTGACCCCCGCCGCGCCTTGGCAGCTGGGCCCTGCGGGCAGGCAGGAGGTCTGGAAGCAGATCAGGAAGAACAGAGTCCTCATTCATGAGCATGTTTATGAAGAAGGAAAAAAAACGTGTGTGAACTGCATGATGAAACTCAAACCCTTAGTGCTTAATGTGAGTCAGGGCCCGAGCCAGCAGAAGGCCTGGGAGTCCAGGTGCCTGTGGCAGCCAGCCAGAGGCAGGCCGGGGCGGAGAGCAGAGCCGTCTCTGGCCTGGGGGCCCTGCCTCAACCGGGCGAGGAGGATATGAGGGCCGTGGCCGGCGCGTCTCTCGGAGGGCAGACCACACTCCTGGGAGAAAGTGGGGCATGTTCTAGGAGATCTCTGAGCAGAATCTGGAATTTCCTTCAACCAGTGTGTGTGTGTGTGTGTGTCGGTGTGTGTGAGAGAGAGTCACATGTCCATGGGTACCACTGGCAGATTCAGAACCCCAGGCTGCCCTGCAGTGTCGCTAGATGCGGCTGTGCCCTCACTGGCCTCTGCAGATAGGACCACGTGAGGCTGGCGCTGACCCCCAGGAGGCCTCACTCTCCTCTCTCAGGGCCTAGATAGGAGAGGAAGTGTCTGTGGATGCAGCATCCACAGTCTCCTTTCCAACCACATGAAGCCACTGCCTGATGTGTGTAGGTATGTACACGTGTGTGCGTGCGCGTGTTCACCTTCACAGACACAACAAGCCCTGCTTTGAGATCACGGGGCACCTCCTAGGCCCCCCAGACTAGCTCTTGGCTCAGCAGGCATGGCAGGCTGCCTCCACCCTCCGGGCCCTGTGCACCCTCCAGACAGCAACACGTTCACCACAGAGGCCGAACCTGTGCTGCAGAGCCTACAGCCGCCTTGGAGACCCAGTCAGCCCTGACGAGCCCCCGGAGCCAGGCCTCCCCTTGATCCAGGGGCCTGGTGCCCAGACTTCAGACACGTGCCATACGCCCTCCCCCACCCCCTCTGAAAAGCCCACCACACCACTGAGTGCACCTGGCAATGCCAACCTCTGGACTTGGTCCTGAGGGGCTGAGCTCTGTTCTGAGGGTCAGGGCTGTGGGAGCGAGCGGCGAGGCATCTGCTGGATTCTCCCGCCAAGCTGGCTGTGGGACCACAGAGCCAGCCCAGGTCCCTCCACCTGGGGACCGAGGAGCCAGGTGCATGAATTTGGGAGGAGTCTGTGTGGTACAAGTGTGAGTGGTGGAACTAGAAAGACTCATGAGGGTCAAAGATGCAGATCCCCCCGCTGTAGAGTCACACTGCAGAGGCTCAGGGAGGTAGGGAGGGACTTGAACACCCAGCGCGGACCTGGTCCCTGGCTCCGCCTGAGCCTTTCCCACCAGCCAGGACTGCACGGGGCCTGATCCGCAGGCGCCTCCCTGCCTGCCCATGAGAGCTCATGAGAAAGAGTGTGGGAGGAGGACTGGGCCTCAGCACAACCCCGGGGGGCGCTCTCCAAAGATACGCCCTTTACAGAAGATGCTACATACATATGCACACACACAATCACACAGACACCCACAGGCCCCCCCCCCCCAATAAAGCAGACAACCACACTGAGCACACAAGACATGCACAAGTCTCACAACACAAACACTCACACGCTGGCTCATGGACACACCTGCATTCACACACAGAGAAACACGCACACTGTAACTCTTGTGTACAAACGCTCATACCCACATGAGTACACTCATAGCCACCCATCCATAAAAGCAGCAGTGACTAGACACACCCACACTTGTCCACTTAAACGCACATGCTCAGGCAATCACACACATACTGTCGCACCACACACCCAAAGCCATTCCCATATATAAAGACACTCACAAACTCAGAATGAGCCCACACCTTACACAATGTGCAGAGGTTCACAGACTCACAGTCACACTTGGGCACCCATGTGCTCATGCACACACTCACGCACACATATTCTCAAACTCATGCACACATGTATGTTTGTGTACATACCTATACATGTGCCCAGACACTCCAGCATACATGTATACACACCTAAAATGTGTGCCCTCATACTTTGCATATGTGCACCCACACTCACACGTACCCACACCCCAACTCAAGTGTGCACCCTAAGCATGCCCACCCTCACACGCCTCGAGCCAGTGAATATGAACTACAAAGCCAAGTCCCCTCCCTCATCCCATTGGTGACAGGCACATAGAAGGGACACTCACAGCAGCTTGAGGATTTCCACGTAGCAGCCGAGCGTGCGGTCAGCCTGGGGACCCAGCTCGATGCTCATGGTGCTGCAGGCAGGGCTGACCATGAGGCAGTCGATGAGGTTGGGCTCACTGTCGTTGCCCGCGCTGGCCGTCAGCGCCGGCTTGGCAGTGCTGGTGTGCTCCACCTCCACGTGGATCTCACTGGAGGCCACGACCACCGACTTGAGCCGTGCCTCGGACAGCGTGGCTTCCTGAGACACCAGGTCCGGGCTGGGGTGCAGAAGGCGCAGAGGTAAGGTGGGCTTCCGGTCGCAGGGCTGCTGGCAGCCGTTCCGGATCTCCTTCAGGCTTGGGGAATTGTCGCGGCTGGGGGGAGAGATGGGAGGGCATGAGCGTGCAGGCGGGACCATGTGGCCCTGGCGTGTATGCTGTGAGCTACAGACCCAGTGAGCACTTCTGCCCAGACAGGCTCCACTGTGCTCAACGCTCCCTGAACCCCCACAGCCCCGTCATGGGCCAGGTGGAAAGCTCAGCCTCTGCTCCTCACCTGGAAACCCACTTCAAGGGGATCTCAACCCCCAGAATCCCAAACTCCTGGGGCCTGCAGGTCCCTTCTGTCTGCAGCAGCCCCCATCACAGCACCTCTAAACACCATGTGCAGGTGTTAACAGGTGTTAACTGAGAAAGGGCTCTATGCATCATTGAAGTCATTTGTTTGGAAAATGCAGGGCCAAACACAATGAAATTGGTGCCCTGAAGCTGGGTGAAGCACCTCCTCCCTGGGAGCTTCCACGCATGACCAGGAGGCGCACCTGACGAGGTAACTCCAGCAACGGGTTTCCGTTGGTCCCCTGGGCTGGCACAGTGCTAAGTGCAACCACACAGACTCCGCAGACATCTGTGTCTGGCAATATTACCATCTCCAGGTTACGGGTGAGAAAAGCGCCAGAGGTCAAATGACCTACGCTTGGCACAGGGCTTCTAAGTGGAAGGGGCTGGGATTTGACACCATGGTGGCTTCCAAGATCCCATATGATCCCGTGCAGGTCCCCCTCCTCCATGAAGTTTTCTCTGATTTCTTCCACCTGCCCACTCACCCTGTCTTTGAATTAGAGCTTTCCATCCCTGGCTGGACACCAGTGTCCCCTAAGGCACATCTAAACATCCCGAACCCAATCAGATCAGAACTCCCTGAGGAGCTTTTAGGGCTCCCTGTGTGTGCAGTGAAGGCTGAGTCCACTGCTCCCAGAGACTCGGAGCACAATGATATGGTCACAAACAGCTCGTGCAGCCCTTCCCTAAACATGGCATGCGCATGTGCCCTGCACTTCCAAAGACGCACGTCCTCTTTGTGCACAAGGACTGGACTGAGCGCAGAACTTGGACCCGATGCACACATTTATCCAGCACGTGCCGTGAGCCAGGCCTGAGCTGAGCCCACCAGGATGCTTGATAAATGCACTGTAAACTTTGCTGGGGAAAAACAAAAGCCATGGGCTGAAGTCCGAAAAGTCTATGGTTGTTGGAAAACTGTGTGTGGTCTGTGGGGGGAGGGCAGCCTAACTATCTCTATGGGTTCAGAGCTAATTTGCTGCTCAAATGCTCAACACTCCATTTCCCTTTGTTTGCCTTTGCTGGGATTTAGGAGTGGATTTTCAAGGCTGTTGGCTCAGAGGGTGATTTTCCAGTGAGCCATGCTAACCTGGGTCAAGCTGTCTGCTCTGTGTGAGTACATCACGTACCACTGGGAGCACCGCGGATGGGCCCTGAGGACATCGTGGGGTTTTATTTTCCAGGACTGACCAACAAGGTGGGGTGGACCTGAGCCCAGGAAAAGTCTCCCAGGATTGTGGCCCTTGGGTGATTTCCTGGAAGAACTAAGGACGTCACTTGGAACCCAAACTACTGTGGGCTCCGAGGGGGGACGGGCGTTATAATCCTGTGCCTCCATCCTGGGCACCTGGTTATAACCAACATTCATGACTCCCCCATGGTCATGCTTGCCCCCTCTCATCCACCCTCCATGCAGCTGCTGCCAGAGGGGAATCTGGAAACTGACATCTCATCAAGTCCCTTCTTAACTGAATGCCAATGCTCTTTGAGTAAAAACTCGGCAACTGAAACACAGGCACAGCTCTGCCACTCAGCGCGTGCTCCCTGGCCAGCAGCATCCGCATTACTGGGCGTCAGTTAGAGAAGCAGCGTCTCAGGCCTGCCCCACACCTGCTGCGTCTGCACCTGCACTTAACACACAACCCCCAGGAGCAGCTCAGCCCAGGAGGTTTGAGCAGCTCAGCAGTCCATGGCCAGCGCCTTCTCCAACATCATCTTTTGCTTCTCTTCCTTTCCCTTTCTCTGCTGCAGTCTCAGTTCCCTTCACTACCTCCTCTGCTGTGGCCCTTCATCTTTAGGATGGAGCAGATCACCGGAGGAGCTTGACAAGAATGCAGATTCCTGGGCCTGAGCCCAAAATGGACATCAAGGAATCTGCTTTTTAAAGAAGCAGCTCAGGGGATTCTGAAGCAGGTGGTTAACCACAGGTAGAAAAATGGAGACTTCACTTGCCCTACCAGGCCTTTGCACATTCTGTTCTCTCTGCTTGGATCACCTCATCCTGCCTCTTACCTAGTTAACAGCTAGTAGGTCTCAACTTAAATATCACCCGCTGAAGGATCCCTTCCTCACCTCTCCTGGGAGAAGGGGTTCTCAACTCTAGCCATGAACTTGACTTGCCTTTGGAACAATCCAATACTACGGCCATCCTAATTCAATCAGAACTGCAGTGGGTGGGGCTCAGGCACCAATTCCCCCCTTCTTTATGAAGCTATAACCAGCAGTATGCTGGTAAATGTCTAACAACCTAGTCTCCAGAAAAAGGAAGCCCTGTTTTGTAGTGTTTGCCAATTTCCTTAGTGTAAATACTCCCACTGTGACCAAATTCAAGCCACCAATGTGCCATCACTGACTGTGGAACTGAGAAGAGGTGTGCTTCCAAGTGTAACAGGGCTCCAGCATACCCGGGTGTAACTTACACACAGAACAGGCAGTGCATAAATCTAAGGTGCAGAGCTTCGTGAGTTTTCACACATTCCCGTGTAATAACCAGCCACCAGATCAGGACATTTTGGCACCACGGACATTTTGGGCCGGATAATTCTGGGTTCTCTGAGGGGGGCTGTCCTGCACCTGGCAGCATGCTCAGCAGCATTCTTGACTTCCACCCACTGGATGCCAGCAGCACCCTGCCCCCTGCCAAGTTGTGGCAACCCCAAATGTCTCCAGACCTTGCCACATATCCCCTGGAGGCCAACACTGTCCCCAGCTGAGCACCACCGGCCAAGCTGTAAAACATTTCCAGGAGCTCAGAAGTTTCTCTCGTGCTTTTCCAGCTAGCTCTGCCCCCCAAAGGTGACAACTATTCTGGTTCTGTCACCATAGATTCATTTTGCCTGTTCTTGAACTTGAAGGAAAAATAATCACACCATATGTATCTCTTGGGTCTGACTTCTTTCACTCAATGTTATGTTTGTGAGACTTGTTCGTGGCTGCACGAGTTCATTCATTCCTGCTGCTACATAGTCTAGCTTCTGAGAACAGACCACAGCTTAGTTATCTGTTCTACTGTCAGAGGACACTGGAGTCGAGGCAGGTTCCAGTTTGGGGCTATTAAAAATAACGGTGCTGTAAACATCCTTGTACAAGTCTTCTGATGAATACACCGGAAGCTGAGGAGCTGGGTCACAGAGCAGGTGTCTGCTCAGGTTTACCTTCTGATTTTGTAAAGCCTCCCAGGTGACTGGTATGCAGCCAGGATTGAGACTCCCTGCTGGAGACCATGCTAATGCCACCTCTGGCTTCTGCCATCACAGCCCTGACCTAGCTGTACTGTATCCACTTGCTTGCTCAATCCCTACCCCTCCACCTGCTGGTGCACCCTCTGCTCTGGGAGGGCAGGGGTCCCATCCGGCTGGCTCACTTGGTGCCTTCCATACCTGGCACTTCATGGGCCCTCACATACTGAGTGAATGAGAGGAGGAAACCTGGCTGTTGCCATCCCCCTAACTGCGGCAGTGTGCACGGTTCCTAACCCTGGCATTTTCCATCCCCCCCACCCCCCCACCCCCCAGGACGGGAACTGGGGCAGAGTTCCAGCACCCTTGTCTTTGTCTCCTGCTCCCAGGTCAGGGAAACCCTGCAGGGCATGCTGGCAGGGCTGTGGAGATGCAGAGGGAAAGCTCTTAGATGTGTGGGTTCCTCCTCCTGCCCCAACCCCACCCGAGTCCCAGCTCAGGGGTTCTGGGGGAGCGCCCAAGGAGGCTGAGATGAGTCAGAGGCGTCAGGAGGAAAAGGAGCCTGAGAATGGGTGTGAGTGTGAGTGTGAGCGTGTGTGTACGCGTGCGTGCGCGCGCACACACACACACACAAGTGACCATTTCATGCTCTTCCTGCTTCCTGGGGTGGCCTGAGTTTGAAAAGCACGCTGATCAGATTGGGTCCAGAGCTAGAGCAGTGAGGTCAAGGGTGAGTACCACTGTGTACACAGGGATGCTGGGACGTACACCTCCCTCTGACCCTCTTCTTTACTTGACATAACATGTTGTAGGGTACACACAGGCACTTGGGAATGGTCAGCATGGCATCTTTATGTTTGGGCCTCAAGGGCACTGCCACCTCTTTCTGAACAAGGTGGACATGGTCCCCTTTAAATGTCAGGATCTGGGGCTGAGGACATTAAAATAGTCGCCCTCCCTTCCTAAGCCCGGTCACACAACATACCCCCTTGTTGAGGTTCACTTGTGGCCCCTCCCCCAAGAACTCCAGGGCAGTGTTTGCTTAGAAGCCCCATGGGCAGGTTTTCAGGGACGCAGGGTCTGCACCGCCTTTTCCTTAAGGGCTGAAATATATTCCTGCTGGATCCCGACACATTCGGTGCCCCTGGAGTGGTGCCGTGTGCCACCTGAACAACTGGACCGGGTGGCGGCCACCGATGCCATCTCTGCCTGGCACATCCTACCCTCTCCAGTGACCCCAGAGGTCACTGTCGAAAGTTCTACGCAAATGGATGGCATTTGCGTCACTGCACCCCAGGAGCGATTCTCAATTAAGGAAGCCTGGGAGCTGGTAAATAACTACAGTGGTGGCGTCACCCTCAGAGGAGTAACTCGGAGACTGTTCCCCGAAGTCTGCCAGGATGTCCAGTGGGGAATGCACAGGTGCCCGCAGTGGTCACCTGCTTACTAACACAGGTCCGGGATCTACTATCTGTCCTCTCTCCCGTGCTTCCTGGGGTTCACAAACACTTGCACACATTCACACAGTGCACACACAACTCCCCATGCACACACCCACATGTGTGCACACATTCTCCCTCACACACATACATGCATCCACACTCATGTTCCAATGTGTCACACATGCCAGGTGGTGAGAAATATTCAGAATAAAACACTTGCTCCTAATGTCCAGTCAACACAACAGCCTTCAGTTGCCGGTACTGAATCTCAGTGTTTGTTTCCCAGTAATTCCTGGTTCTGGGCTCTGGAATCAGTGAGCACACGCGATCTGGCAAACACCCTGGAGGCTGGCCTGGTGAAAACCACTCCACCTCCCTGGGCTGGTCAGATATGTACAGGCCCCTGTCCTTGGTGACCCGCCCTCTCACTGTCCCCACCCTGGGTAGTAACCCCAGCCCTTCCCGGTGGCGACGGTGACTGACCTGTTGATGAACTCTTCATAGCAGGAGTAGATGGCAGCCAGGCACACGGCCACCAGGTTGGGCAGGACCCGGGGGTGAGGGCAGTGCCCTGTGGGGCCGTGCATGCTGGAAGAGAGCAGAGGGCAGGGTGAGAGGCAGCTGCAGGAGTGGCATCATGGCTGGGAGGCGGGGGGAGGCCGGGCACAGCTTGAGGTGGTCATGGGGGAGCACGCTGAGCCTTTTGCTGTGGAGTTGGCAATACTGGGATTGGGTCCTGGCTCTGCCATGTGCAGGCAGCAGAGAACCAAGGTCCAGCCATGAGCTCTGGATCCTGGTGCCTGGGTTCAAGTCCAGCTGAGTGGTCTTGGCATACTGCTTAACTCTCCACTCGCAGTTTACTTAGCTATAAAATGGGGACTATGGCCCCCTCCTTACTGGGTAACAACAAGAACCCAATTTTCTAAGTCATGGGAAGACCTAGCATAATATGGCCATGCGGCCTGGGCAGACACACTTATGCCTGGGGAGTTCTGAAATCTTTATTCATAATACCTCACTTTACTCTCAGAAGTGCCCTGCTTTGGAAGAAAAATTAGTATGGTCACCCTGACCTAGCATGGGGTCTGAAACACAGTTGCTAAGGCCTCGGTAGATGCAGCAATTGTTATTAATCATGGCTATCTCTGTGCCTCAGTTTTTTAACCTGTAAAATGGGACAGTTTGGGGCCTGGAGATAATATCTGTAACATTCCTGGAAAATCACTGTGGCCACTGGGACTAACCTAAAAAACTCTGCAAATCTTAACTGGATGCTTTAAAGGGACCCTGGAGTCACCCAAACTCTGGCAAAAGGACATGTCATTTGCGTTTGGGAATGCTTTGTGATGGCAGGGGAGTATATGGAGGAAGAATGTAACTTCAAAACTGGCTTAACCAGGATATTTTAATTTTCTTAAAACATAAAAGAAGAGTCATGACAGTGGCCACTAATGCTCCCATCACATTTATGCGTTGTTCTTAGTGTTTGTGTATTCGGTCACCAAAGCCCTCAACTGGATGGAAGTGGGTATTGCGATTCTCATTTACAGATTAGGAAACTGAGGCACAGAGAAAAATATTTAAAAATCAAAGCAAAAATAACCCCCCCCTACTCAAACCCCAGAAGGGAGTAAGAACCAGAATATTTGGCTTCCTTTTAGCCAAGTTTGGGAGGTAGCTGTCAAAGTCCCCAGTGGTGACTCTCTGGGCCACAGGGGATCACTTCCTACACACCTGGCACCGGAGGTGTGGAAATACTCCTATTACTCAGGACCATCACCATTCCCTGAGTTCCTACTGAGCATCAGGCATGCCAGGGGCTTCCTCATATATCACCTTACTTAATCACACAACCCCGTGTGGAGGACACAGGATCAGAGGTACAGGAATTGGCTCAGTGCCACACAGTAAGTAAGTGCCTGAGACCACAGGTGGTCAGGAGGCTCCAGGAGACCCTCACAGAAGAGGAGACGCTCCCAGCCCCTGAACACCAGTGGCTGCTCTCCGGGCACCCGGGGAGGGCCTGGTTTTGGGCTGAAGGACAGCTGGCTCACAGGCCGGGGGGGAGGGGTCGGCTGGGAGACCCACCTCTGAATGAACTTCTTCACCACCTCCATCCCCGCGTTGAGCTCGTTCAAGGCAAGGATATACTCCTGAGTAAACAGCCTCAGTCGCGGGCACTTCCCAAAGTCCTGCGGAGAGAACGGAGGGTAGGATTGGGACACGCTGCAGAAGAGGCAGGAGACCCGCAGGGGCGGTGGGACCCGCTCTGCCCGGAGCCACTGGTGCGGAAGGCAGCGAGGAAACACCAGCCACCTCCCCTTTCTAGAAAGCACACACGTTCACATTTTCTCTTCAATAGCTTGGCCCTGTGACACTCATGCTTATACCCTGTGACGGCTGACAAGAGAGACCAGACCTGTCCTGTCACAGGCGGGTTTCTGGCATGTGTAGTCACCCATGTGTGGTCAGCAGGGTCAGCATGCCACATTTTCTCTTTCAATAGCTTGGCCCTGTGACACTCATGCTTATACCCTGTACGGCTGACAACAGAGACCAGGACCTGTCCTGTCACAGGCGGGTTTCTGGCATGTGTAGTCACCCATGTGTGGTCAGCAGGGTCAGCATGCCACACAGACATGGTCGGAAAACAGCCAACAGGGCCTCCCTCTGCACGGCCATGAGGGGACTGCAGACGTTTCTTCTGCAGCCACCTGACGGGTTCTGTGCCCCTGCTTTCCGCGGGCTCTCACCTGACGCCACTCAGAACAGCAGAGTCAGAAGATGCCCCAATCTGGGGCCATCCATTCGGGGGTTGCCTTGGGACTTCTTGGGGTTACGAAGGAGGCAAATGTAGTGCCCAGACATCCTCAGTGAGGAGACACCTTCTCCTGAGAGGACTGAGGCGGCCCGAACAACAGGCGTGGCCCCAGGTGGGGAGGGTTGCAGCCCAGGGCTCCTCAGGGGGCTCCCCAATCCTCTTGGCTGACCCTAGCCACCCACTGTGCTCCTCACTAAACTGAAGAGCGTCCGATGACTTTGGCTATAAAGAAGCCACCCTCAACGGGCACATGGGACCAAAGAGGCAGATCACACAGAAGGATGAGCTCAAGAAAGGCTGATGGGACAAGTAAGGGTGTGTTTGTGTGAAGAATGTAGAGTATGGGAGGAGGTGTGTGTGAAAAATGTGGGTGTGAAAGGAGGTGTGTGTGTGAGAGACAAGTGTGAGAGGAGGTGTGTGTATGACACGTGCAGTGTGAGGAGAGGTGTGTGTGTATGAAAGATATAAGTGTGAGAGGAGGTGTGTTTGTGAGACATACGTGTGAAAGGAGGGGTGTGTGTGAGAGACATAAGTATGAGAGGAGGTGTGTGTGAGAGACATTAAGTGTGAGAGGAGGTGTGTGTGAGAGACATAAGTGTGAGAGGAGGTGTGTGTGAGAGACATTAAGTGTGAGAGGAGGTGTGTGTGAGAGACATAAGTGTGAGAGGAGGTGGTGGGGGGAGAGGTGAGTGTGAGAGGAGGTGTGTGTGAAAAATGTGGGTGTGAAAGGAGGTGTGTGTGTGAGAGACAAGTGTGAGAGGAGGTGTGTGTGAGAGACATAAGTGTGAGAGGAGACGTGTGTGAGAGATGTAGGGTGTGAGAAGAGGTGTGTGTGAGAGACATAAGTGTGAGAGGAGGTGTGTGTAAGAGACGTGAAGTGTAGGAGTGGTATGTGTGCGGGAGAGAGAGGAGGCCTGGTAGGAAGGTCTGTGTGCTGGGTGGTGAGTAGGAGCAGAGGGAAGGTGGCTGATGCGTGGCTGCTAAAAGTGACGGGGCACAGGCTGGGAGGAGGAGGAGGAGGAGGGGGAGGAGGAGGAGAGGGGGAGAGGAGGAGTGGGAGAAGATGGAGGAGAAGGAGGAAGAGATGGAGGAGGAATAATCTGTCCAAACTCAGCCCTGGGGGGAAGACACTCTGTCTCCACCAACCAGCTCAGGCCATGGGTGCCTGTCTTACCTCAGCTGGAGCCTAATTAAGGGGCACTGAGCACAGACACAGGGACCCCCTGCTCCAGTGAGTGATGTTATTAGAGACTGACATCTTCTCAGCTCCCCCAATGCAGCCCGTCAACGTGGCGGGTGACAGAGGTCAGCTTGGAGAGGAAAGACTCGGGAGAGAGGAGCATCAGCCAGGAGAGGGCCTGGGGGTCTGCAGTTAGGGACCCGGAGGCTTAGCCGTGAGCTAGGTTTTGAACAGTCGGGAGGGGCAACCTGTGGTCACGAAGTTGACCACAAGACAGAGAGCACCTGGTGGTCTCCAGACGCATCTGCCCCCTACTGCCCCGCTCTGTGAAACCCATTTATTAAAAGCACCCTGAATCAGGACTCTAATCTGAAACAAAGCCAGGAGACTTTCCTTAAGGACCCAAATGATCCCTGGGCCGGCATGTGAGCTGAGTAGAATGTCCCCCCTGCCCGCCGGCCAGCACACAGAGGCATCTCTAGAGCTGCGGCTGCTTCACCTGAGCCAGGGTCCTCAGGACAACCTGGAGCTCATCTGATGCCATCCTGTCCACCAGGACTGTGCCTTTACATCAGCAGGGCAGCAGAAGCCATGGAGAAATACACATGTATATGCATACACTCATCCCTAACATGCAGAGACACGCACACATATGGACACACATATACACAAATGCACATACACATGCATGCACACACACAAAGCACTGAGCTGGAAGATGAGGTCCTTGCATGACAACAACACTGAAGCTTGATTGTGCTTTCAAGTTGAGAAAGATGCCCCGAATCCCCGAGTCCCTGGAAATGGGTGACAGGAAAGCTGTGTGGCCTTGGGCTGCCGGTCCTCTGTGTCCCCACCGTCAAATAAGGGTTGAAAGAACTGATTTCTAAACCCTTCTACCTCTAAGGTTTCATGATGCTATGAAAACTGATCCAACTGAACCCTGCTAAAAGGAACTGCTGTTACCTTAGCTATTAGATTTCTGGATAGCCAAGGCCATTTCCTTGGAAATGAACACTACATGTGGGTCTGGTGGCCTTTTGAAATGTGGATGCAGGCCCTGGCTTGTGTGGCTCAGTTGTCTGGGTATCATCCCATTCACTGAAAGGTTGCTGGTTCAATTCCCAGTCAGGGCACATGCCTAGGTTGTGGGCTTGATCTGGGTGGTGGGTGTGCAGGAGGCAGCCAACTGATGTTATACTCTCATATTGATGTTTCTCTCTCTCTTTCTAAATAAAATAAAATAAAATAAAATAAAAAACTATTCTTAAAAACAGAAAATGAAGGATATTTTTCCTCTTTGGAAAAGTCAAATATGCTCCCCTTGGAAAATAGGTCAGATCACTCAGTGGTCCACTGGGGACCACAGTCACATCTTCTTGCCTACTCTGCCAAAACAAGAACACTCCAATGAGTGGTGTGTGCATACAGGGACCATGGTCATCCTAGGAAATACAGTTTAACAATCTGTTTAGAATCTATAGGGGAACATACCAAAGGACTGCTTCCATCTGAATCGAATGTTCATTTCTGCCCCATGAGTAACACTCTTTGAGACTCTTAACCTCTCTAAGATTCAGTTTGCTTATCTATGAAATTGGGGCACATGATATATTTGCAGAAGATGCACCCTGAGAATAGGGGAACCTCCAAAACCCCAGAACACCACTGTGCTGTGTGATTTCCCCCATTTCCCCAAATGCCTCCTTAATGAGAAACACTGCACACAGGTGAAGAGAAGTCACACTATGCTGACAGGTGTGTGGCTGGCGGCAGGCTAGGCACACTCATTAACTAACCAGTGACTAGATTCCTCACATCAGCTCAGAGTCCCAGCTCCAAAATGGTGCATCGGCCTACGACCAATTACTACTAAATGGTGACATGGAAGGCCTGCCGTGCTCTCTGCACCTGGTATCAGCCGCTTCTCACACATCTCTGCTGCATGAGGGGTGCTCCCCTGTTCCGTCCACAGTTCTCTTCCCACTTAGTGTGTAATTAGTAGTCGCTTTATAGCAGCTCCAGACTCCAGAGTCACTTAGGGAAGTTCTTTAAAAGTGAAGTGAGAATTCGTGCTTGAGGGCCCCTGATGTCTGCCAGGCCACAACAGAGCTATAAATTCTGGATCTGCCTTGTAGCTGTTCTGATTTTTATCCAGAAAATTATTACATGGTCAACACTCCAGGCCCATAAAACTAGCCAAATATAAGGGAGATGTTGTATAGTTAAGCTATGCAAGGCTGCCTGAATTTTGATATTTTTCCCTTTGAAGTCAGATGTCCCAAAAGAACCCTTATTAAAGTCTACTGACTACCATGAAATATGCAAAAGTGTTCATGTGCCTGGGGAGGCCTGGGCTGGGCCAAGTATGCCCTCGGTAAGCTCTGTCACTGGTAAGTTGTGATGGGAAGTCCTTTGCAAAAGAAACTGCAGAACCTTTGCTTTGGACTCTGAAAGGGTGCCGCCTCCTCCTCACACCACATCCAGTGATTTTAAAATCAACAATCAGAGACCCTTTCCTCCCGAGGTAGCCGAAGCCAGAGTGCCTTTGAAACCGTTAAAGCCCAAATCAAGGCAGAACCTCCTCTGCACCAAGAGATGGGGAGTTTGTTAGTCCTGGAGGAAGAATCAAATGAACTATCCCCCTCTCCTCTGTGCTCAGAAAAGAAGAAATGCATTTATCTTAAACCAAGAAAGATCTCAGAAACAAGCAACAATTTAATTATGGTGTGTGATCACTCAGAATCACCAGATTCAAACAGAATCCGTATGGGACCAACACGGTTCAACTGGTAGCCGCTGGGTAGAGAGTCTTAAGCCACCTCTGGGCTCTGCGGGAGAGTGCTGCAATTGATTGATGATGTCTGCCACCATGCATTTCCACTCCTGATGGGGGGAGTGAGGGTCACGTAATCTTCCTTGGGGGCATGTTGTGGAGATCGGAAAGCTACTTCACAAAGTAAACTGCTGGCAGGTCACCCTTTTTCAGAGTTGTTTTCAACATGCTAAATCCCCACAGGGCCGGGGGCAGCAGTCACAGGCACCTCACAACGAGGTGATTATGGAGATGCCTCCGGGTCATCCAGGCGAACCTCAGTCTGGGCTGGGAGCTGGCTTGGCAGCGCAAGCCTGGACACGGCCCTCACTTTAGTCTGCCTGCTCCTCAGCGCCAGGAGCCCTTACAGCTGCTCACAGGTTCCCTAAGGAACCTCTGGTCTCGGCCCCTCATCTGTAAAGGGAGGTCATGGACCGTCACAGGGGTGAATGACTATACACTTGAGGGTCACACTCTGTCTGGCTCTAAGGAGGTGTGACAGATGTTAGTTATGCTTCTTCCTCATTCCCCATGTGTAATGTGGAGGAGATAATGATACCCAGAGATGAATGGGGCCACACAGACTGTGAGTGCTTGGTCCACTGCAAGTGTGCAATTCTGCCTCTGTTTTGTTTGTTTGTTTAAATATATTTTAAGTGATTCAGAGAGGAATGGAGAGAGACAGATAGAAACATCAATGATGAGAGAGAATCATTGATCAGTTGCTTCCTGCATGCCCCCCACTGGGGCATCGAGTCCACAAACCGGGCATGTGCCCTCGACCAGAATCAAACCGGGGACCCTTCAGTTTGCAGGCTAATGCTCTATCCACTGAGCCAAACCGGCTAGGGCTGGGTTGCCACTGTTTTTGTTTTTTTAATCCTCACCAGAGGATATTTTTCCCCATTGATTTTCAGACAGTATGAAAGGGAGGGAGGAAGTGGGGAGAGAGAAACATCAGTGTGAGAGAGACACATTGATTGGTTGCCTCCCACATGCGCCCTGACCAGGCCCAGAGATAGAACTTGCAACCGAGGTACATGCCCTTGATTGGGAATTGAACCTGCTACCCTTTGGTCTGCAGGCCGATGCTCTACCCACTGTGCCAAACCAGCCAGGGTGTGCATGCTTTTTTTTTTTTAACTAACTAAAGCTCATACATTATTCAGAGTTCCTTAGTTTCTCCCTAATGTCTTTTCTGTTTCAGGGTCCCATGCAGGGCACCACATTACATGCAGTTGTCGTGTCTCCTTGGACCCTCTGCACGGGACAGTTGCTCAGCCTGTCCTGTTTGTACTGACCTGCACAGTTTTGAGGAGCCCTGTCAGGGGTTTGCAGCATGTCCCTCAACTGGGACTGGTCTGACATTTTCCTCTTGATCAGACTGGGGTTGTGGGTTTGAGAGGCAGACCCCAGTGGTAAAGGCACAACTATCACCGTGCCTATCACGGTTGGTTGCTGACCTTGATCACCTGTGGGGACCGTCAGGTTTCTCCACGGTTTCTCCACAGTATGGTCACTCTGTCCCCCTCCCCCTCTCCATCCTGTACGCTCTGGAGGGCCGTCACTAGGAACAGCCCCCAGCGAAGGAGGGAGGAGTTCCGCTCCCTCCTTGAGGGTGGAGTATCTCACAGACACCATGTGGGACTGCACACAGGGAGACCATCTCTTCTCCCCGAGCCATCCTATTTCTGTTATTCTTACCGCCCGTGAAGAGATTCTTCCTGTCGCCGGAACAGAAAAACAAAGAACCAAAGGGGACAGGCCACACGCAAACCCGAGTTAAACAGAATCCCAGCCCCAGTCCCTGGCTGTCGGGGCGGCCAATCCCAACCCAAAATCTTTGTAAAAGTGAACGGCCGGGAAGGTGTGCCCACCTCCCCCGGCTCTGCGGTCAGGGTGCTGGGAGACTCACCATGTTATGCTTGAGGATTCTCTGGACCACGGGCGTGAACACCTCGATGACCACCATGGACCGGGGCCGCTCTCTGCAGTGCTGGGGAGACAGGAGGACATGGTCGGCGCTGAGCCTCGGCCCCTCGCCCAGGGAGCTCAGCATGGGGCCTGGGTTCCCTGCTGAACAGTGTGGCATGGCTCTGTGTTCATATTTTTGGAGGAAGAAAAGTGGGTGAGGAAGGGAGTTTATGTTTGCTTTTTATTCTGATCTTAAAGTCTGAGCGTGTTTCAGGCAGCGCAGGAAGGCGTGGTCTGACACGCCTGGCACAGGAGTTTCCGCCTAACCAGTGCAAGAGCGCCAGGGGTTTGGTGCCGGACACGGGTGTTGAGAACTCTGTGGCTTCTCCACTGCCGGCTTTGATAGCCTGCAGCAGTCTGCAGGCCAGTGCAGCTCTCAGTGTTCCATCTCAGGGGCATGGAGCTTAGATTTCAAACTGAAACTGAAGGCCTCAGGTGGAGCAGACAGGAGCCCACCACTGCAGCACATGCACAGCCTGCCTGGGCCTGAAGGTGCTGTTTCCCAGCCCTGGAGGAGGATGCCATACTTGGGATATTAGAAATCGGGGCTTTCCTGGGAAATTAAGATGTACTAACTTTCCTCAGATCTTGGGATCCCAGTTGTGAAGTTTGGCAGGAGAGACTGCCCGGCGTGTCCAGAGCTGGCCCAGAGTGGACCTGGTGGGGGCGGCTCTGTTCCCCTCAAGCTCTCTTCTCTGGAGGACTGCCTGGTTGGCGAGGCACTGAGGCTGTGGCTTTGCCCCCCTCCCCCACCTGGCACTCCCCGAGGGAAAACAGCCATAAAGCTTACAGGCCCCCCTGGCTGGGACCCCTCACTCCAGGTGGCAGGGCAGCCTTCTGTTTTAGAATCAATGGAGAGTCCTACCAGGTAGTGCCCAAAAGGATGGTTTGGTGCCCAAAAGGATGGTTTGGTCTCATCACTGTTTTTAAACTGTGCTAACCATTTACTCTGAACAGAGGTCCATTGCACTAGAACAAGTCTGTAAATCATGAGATCTGGGAGAAACCATACAGCTGAAAGGAGACAAAAGGCAGATCTGGATTAAACTGGACCAAATATCAAGAGAAGAGATGACACCTGCTGTGATAGGTGAGGAGCCCACGCACTGGGTTATCTGACCCACCCACTCGGGGGCAGGGAGGCCCATCTTGTCTGCAGTCTCACCAAGCTGGGTGCAGGACAGGAGCCTGATGCCTGTGTGCAAGCACGCTCTTGCACACACACACACACGCAGGTACAACTGTATAGTCGGGCACTCACCCACTTGGACCCACCTTACCTGCTTGGACTGGAGGGCACACACTGGCACGTGCCCACATTAAGAATGTACCCTGGGCACTTCGGGCCAGCAGGCTGGGCCCACCCTCTGCTCTGTGGGTCGCTGAAAAAGGTCTCCTGATGGAGAGATAGGGCCAAAGAGGATGACACAATCCTGTCTCCCTAAACCTCGTGTCACCTGACAAACACAGAGAGAGCGCACACTCCCTGGGTGAGGGGCCCGGGGGTGAAGGGCAGGGACGGGGCAGTAGGTGTACCCCAGTGTCCTTTCCTTCAGAACCATCAGGCCTCCCAGGTGCCGCTTTGCCAGGCCACGTGGGAGGAAAGGAACGCAGCGAGGTGAGTCACCAGGAGAGACCAGGGTAGTGCTGGGAAGCAGCAGACCTAGGCCCTCGCCTTTCCAAGGACATTAAATTATGACATAAAAAATCACACAGCAAAGAACAAAAGCAGATTGTGTTCAGCCCCAGGCCACTGCAGTGTGCTGGCAGAATGAGGGATGCCTGGTCCCCGACGTGCCCTGGACATGTTCCGAGTAAATCCCACTGCGAGGCTGGCGCTGTGTCCCTGGGAGCGGGTGTCCCGCTCTGTGGCTCCTCCCAGCTAACCTGGCATCCCGACTGCTTTCCCTGCTCAGGAAAGCCCCACGGCCATGCCCCCACTGTGGGCCAGCTGGTGCTCAGAGGAGCCCTGGCTAAAAATAACCCAGCTGACGTCAGGAGCCCAGAAAATCTGCTGCAAACTTCTCCCAAGACAGCCACAAAGACATTCAAGGAAAAGCTGGACACTCCTCCCTGACCCACTGGTTTGGACCCTGGGCCTCGATGATCACCTGTGTGACCGAGAGGGGGCTGCAATCCTAAGAACAGGGTACCTGGCTTGCCTTCCAGCCGTGTCCAGGGCAAGGCCCTGGGTTTTTAACAAATTGTGCCAAGCCAACCCCTAGCACGCACACAGGGAGGCAGGCTGGTCCTGCAGACGCAGCCCACTTCTGCCATGTCATACCTTGCAAAAGAATTCACAGAGATCTGGTGGTGGATGGTTGTTTTCCAGCAAAGGGGCGATTGCCTGAAAGACAATGAACCCAGCGTCAGTCGGAATCTCTAGAAGGAAGCGTATGGCAGGTGTGTCTAACAAGAGGGATGACTCATGATGGAAAGCACAATCTCCCTGTCACCCTCCGGGCAAAAAAGGCCCATTCTCTAACCTGCAAGCCGGGGCCCCTAAACTGGGGGGCACATGGTTCCCTTAGAGAAGGTGATACAAGCTCTGGGCTGCCCCCCAGAAACATGCACATACAACGATGCATGTAACTTCAGGGTTTCATGACCTGCTGGTGTCCCCTCAGATTACAGTCCCTGACTTTGAGGCAGGATCGTGGCTTCGAGCCAGGCTTTGGGGGCAGAGTCCTGGGCGGGAGTCCTGATCCTGGTGCTCACTGCAGTGTGACCATTTGAGCAAGTTATTTCCTGTCTCTGAGCTCCCGGGCTCCCACCTGCAAAGTGGAGCAGAGTTGCTGTGAGGGTGAGAGGTCGCATGTGCAGAGGCATTGCTCAGCCTTGCACTGCTGACATTTGGGCTGGTTGTTCCTATGGTGGCAGCTGCCCTGTGCACTGTGGGATGTCTAGCAGTATCCTTGTTCTCGACCCACTAGATGCCAGGAGTGACTCCTAATGCAGTGGTGACAATCAAAACTGTCTCCAGAGACACTTCGCTTTATACTCAGGAAGGCTGCGAGATTTACTGACCCTTGAATTCATTTTTCAGGAGACTTGGTAAGCCAGCTGGACAATAATTACTGGTTCCACTGCCATTCCTATGCAAGGGTCCCCTGCACTGCATGGAGTTTGGTCCTCTATTTTTTGTCCCTTTCATAATTCGTTTTAATGAGTTTGCTAAACTTCACATTCAAATAACATTTTTGAACAATTAAACGGTGTGTCCTGACATTGCCAAATGCCCCTGGGGGAGAGAACTGGTCCCAGCTGAGAACCCCCAGTGCAAGTGCCTCTCACAGAGCCTGCAACAGGCTAGCACTCAGTAAATGTAGTTACTAGTGGTTAATAGCCATGTGAAGTCCACTCTTTGTCCCGTTTGCCACACTGGGCACGTTAGGAAACAGGAGACCAGGACCCAGCAATGAGATTGCCAGGCTGTGTGACAACTCAACTCAACCTCTCTGGGTATTAGACTTCTAGTCCATAAAATGCGGAAAACTAGAGATACTGATTCACAGGGTTGTTGTGGGAATTTGATGAGAGAAAACTCTAGAAGCTTTGGAGTCTCAGGGTTGGTATAAGCCTATTGCCTGGAGCACAGCATGTCACTGACATCATCGCACAGCAGCGAGGGGTGACGATTTGCCCGACTCCCCAGGATTCTGCTGTCCCCTCCAACGTGCTGGCCTGGGAGGAGTGAGCTCACAGCAGGGATAGTCGGGCAGGGAGCCACTGCCTGGCCCATGGCTCTGTTCCCCAGGCCCAGCTCTGGGAGAAGGGACGACATGCAGGGTGCACCCCCTGGGTTGAGCCCCTTTAATCACATTGGGCCCCTCTTTCATGGGAATGAGTTAAGGAATAGAGGAGTGGGAACAAATTAAGCGCCCACAGGTGTGGGTTCGGTGCTTCCATAGCAATTCTCTTATTTGACTGCCAAACTCGGTGAGGTCAGGCAGTAGTTACTTCCATTTACACAGATAGACAAAAGGTCAGGGAAGTTACAATGCCTGCCCTAATCACAGAATGATAATTTTACAACATATAATTAATAAAAACGCTTATTTTTGTGTGGAATCTTTCTATGAGCTCAGCATAATAGGTATATTAGCTCATTTAACCCTTTCAGCAGTCCTGTAGGAAAGGCCCTGTTGTCATACCCATTTCATAGACGAGGAGACTAAGGCTTAGAGCGTCAAGTTAATTGGAAACTATCTGAATGGCTGCCTGGTTAAGTAACAATATCCTTGAGCCAGTAGAAAGAATGCAGGTAGGCCAGTGGTCCTCAACTACTGTGACTTTGCCCCCCAGGGGACATCAGCACATGGAGACATTTTTTACTGTCACCACAGGGGAGTGCTACTGGCATCTAGAGGGCAGTGGCCAGGGATGCTGCTCAACATCCTACAGTGCACACAGGACAGTCCTCACCACAAAGAATGACCCATCCCCAATGTCACCAGTGCCAAGGGTGAGAAACGCTGGGGTAGTTATGTGAGAAAAGACTTGAAAGAATTTCCAGAACATTCGTTAAGTAAAAAAACAAATGCAGAACCACACACCCAACATGACATCATCGATGTTAAAAACAAAAAGCAAAAACACAACCATGTCTGTCTGTGTGGCTTTGTCACCACTGGAAACCCCTAGGGCTGCCTCTGAAGAGGGTGCTGGGATGGGGTAAATTTTTTCTTTTTGCAATTAAAATACACTCATGAAATACTTGCAAAATCAAAGATAATTTTAATGAAATTTAAATTTAAAGTTCTTCCCTTACTTGCCCAAGGTCACAGCTAGTATGGGGTGGGCCCAAGGTCTGCACTTGGCTCTGAACTTGAACCCACATTCAGCTTTAAACCCATTCTTCACCAGCACAGGGGAAGGCAGCTGGCATTTGGCCTCCAGGTCCACACTCACCCAGTGACACTCCAGCTGTTACCAACCAGCAGTTACCTATTGCACGACTGATGGATTGAATAAAGCCAACTCAAGTTACTTGTAAAAGTACTCATAAAAAAATAAGTTCATTGCCCTGGCCGGTGTGGCTCAGTGGATAGAGCATCGGCCTGTGAACTGAAAGGTCCCAGGTTCGATTCCGGTCAAGGGCATGTACTTTGGTTGCGGGCACATCCCCAGTAGGGGGTGTGCAGGAGGCAGCTGATCAATGTTTCTCTCTCATCGATGTTTCTAACTCTCTATCCCTCTCCCTTCCTCTCTGTAAAAAGTCAATAAAATATATTAAAAAAAAAAAGTTCATAAAAAAAATACCAGCCCTGTTGGGAGAAGACTAATTGCCAATAGGCCAAATCAGATAATGTAATTGCTGAAATGAAAGGAGGCTGCAGAAGGCTTCATGGTAATGGAACCAGCATCGGGAATAAAGAATGCTGAAAGGAGGGCTGAGGGCCAGATCCTCAGATCAATTCTTCCCTGTTCTCAGGCATCCCCGCTGAGCAGGGAAGCTCAGCCAGGCCCAATTAAGGGTCAGCCCAGCCAAAGTAGCTGGCTAAATGCAGCCTGGATTTCTCGGACCAAAATGTCTTTCCCAGGCTTGTCCTAAGTCCAAAGCCCTTGCCCCTCCTCTCCAGGGCCGAGGGGCACAGTGGGACCCACAGGTGTTGTCAGAAGAGAAGAAGATGCCAACTCCTTGCCTGGCATATACATTCCCGCCTGCTTCTCCACCAACCAGTCTCGCCACTTTGCCTTTGCATGGACTGGGCCCCCTGCCTGGACTGCCTTTCCTGGGAGCACGCCTACTCCGTGTGCTCACCTCCTCCTGGAAGCCCTCTGCCATCTTCCTCCCAGCACCCTCCCTGTCCTCTGTGCTCCTCTAACACCCGGACAAATTCGAACCTCTGACCATTACGTGATTATCTGTTGATTTGCCAGGTCCTCCCAGCTCACAATAAATCCCTCAATGGTAGCTTCATAACTAGAGACTAGTGTCTGGCACATACTTGTATTCACATGTCAACAAATGCTTGTTAAATTATATTGTTAATTAATAGTATACCAGAGAAAGGTGGGGGTGGGTGATTGGGGGTGCCCAGGTGGATGCTCGCTGGTCTGGCCAGAGATGGCAATGGGTGGTCAGGCTGGAACACGGGAGAAACCTCTGTATTTTTAGCAAATACTCAGTGAGAATCTACTATGTGCCAGACACTGTATTGTTGCTCCACAGAAATTGCTGCCTTTACTGTCAGCAATAAAAGGCCTAGGGCTGTGGTCGGCAAACTGAGGCTCGCGAGCTCTTTGGCCCCTTTCGTGTGGCTCTTTGGCCCCTTGAGTGTGGCTCTTCCTAAGCCTTAGGAGTACCCTAATTAAGTTAATAACAATGTACCTACCTATATAGTTTAAGTTTAAAAAATTTGGCTCTCAAAGAAATTTCAATCATTGTACTGTTGAAATTTGGCTCTGCTGACTAATGAGTTTGCCGACCACTGGCCTAGGGCTTATCTCCTTTGGTGCTGACAGGACTCAGCTGGGGCAAAGAGGGTGATTGTCTAGACTGGGCTCATGAGGGCCAAGTAGTTGGGCACCCAAAGTCCTAATTCAGCTCAGAGGGGCATGGTTGCCCTTGTTTCAAAGGCTGCAGCCATGGGACCTCTTGGGCAGGTGAGTGTTCCAGGTCCTGTCCCAGACACACAAACCTCTGCCCCTCACTTCCATTTCAAGTTCTGCCTCCCTGCTTTCCACTTCCTTATGCTTTATGCTCTAGCAATGCTGAAGTGTCAAAAAGATACCACGTTGTTTTAAATCTCTGTTTACATTTTATTTCCTCTCTCTGGAATGCCTTTACTCTGTTTTGCCATTTGGAAAACTCCTATTGATCCTTCAAAACCCAGCTCAGACATCACTGTCTCCAGGAAGTTCTCTGGCTTCTTTCCCAGGTGATTTTGTCACTCTACTCTCTACACAACATGCCTCTATTTTTGCAGTGATCTCATTTGTCTTCCCACAATAGATGATGAATCCTTGGGAGCAGGGGCTGTCTTAGTTATCTGTGGATTCAAGTACCCAGCACAGTGCTTTGCACCCAGTAGGTACAATTTCATTTCTTTCTTCTCTTTAGTGAGAGTCATGTTTCATAGCTTACAACCACCCAGGAAGATACTTTACCCTAGAGATGTTTACATCATAGTCAAGTCCAAGAAAATATCATCTCACTTTGCGTATCAGAGGGAATTAAAACAGTTTCTATTTGTGGCTTAATTAGGAGACAGGGCCTGGACAAGAAAGAGACCGGCTACATTTCCACTAAGGGTTTTGCCTCTGAATAAGTTATATGGTCTCTGCTATCTCTTGCCTTCAACCCCCTCTGCAGACTCGGGCCAGAGGAGGCGATCAAGACACATTTGCTACAAACCTCAAAGACTGATAATTACATCCCCCCAAAATCAATTGGACTCTGAAATGTGCAAAAGCAGGAGCGAGACATGTCTGGCTTGATAAAGAGACAGCCGAGCCAGGTCGCTGTGTTAGTGGATGATGCTGGCGCCTCCAGAATTAACTCAAACTGGGGAAGAATTGTGGGCACTGGGAGAGGGATGGCAAGAGACTTACCACAATGATGTTTTCATGCTCCTGGGTCGTCAAGTTTGTGTTCTACAGGATGGAGCACAGAAAGCAGGAGGGAAACAAAAGAAAACAAACAAATATTAATAAAGTGGAGCGTTTGTATCCCGAAGGTCCACAGTTTCAACTGCTTTCAGCCTCTCAGTGCACTGCTGTCACCTGTTCTTAATCACACAGATCAGAAGCCCCTCAGAGGCCTGGTCGGGGCAGGAGAAAAGTACCCCGTGGGGCAGGGGAATCAGGTCCCGAGTCCCTGCTCGCAGCCTGTGAGTTATGTGATGTGGACAGACCACTTTTGAGTAAGAGTCAGTTTCTTCTTCTGTACACGGGGTCCGCTTTGGGCTGCAGGGACAGGATATATGCCACTTGGAAGCCAGAAGACAGGTTCCTAATAAACATGTGAAGAACACTTTTCAGTCTTGACTCTGTGCTGGAGTCTACTAGGAGTGGCATATATATTATCTCAGTGGTTCTCAAACTGGGTCCCTAGGGAACATTAGTGTTCTATGAGTTGGCCCAAGATGTGTTAGCTAAATTCCAATTCTAACAGTTAATTTTCAAAAAGTAATATTAAGTTGAAGGGATTAAACTTGCTTAATTTTTAGGTTTTCCCCTCAATCTGGAATTTGCTTTCACAATTGGTACCTGTACTGCCATCCTGTGAGTATGCAAATGAGGAAAGGAATGAATATGCAATAAATGAGAAACCATGGGTAAACTCAGAAACAGCCACTATTGTCGTTTTTGTTAGCTTCAGGGCACGTTCTGCTTTGTCTGTCTTGGTAGACACGGGCTCTCTTGGGTATTAATTCGCATTTTCTAACAGAGTCACGTATGCTGCTCACAAGATGCCTCCTCACTGGACAATGAATGGCAAGATCGACAGTTCTGGGTTCTAGAAAGAGCCCACGGCACCCACCACCTGGACAGGTCTAAGGAGCGCTGGGATACTAATGAGCTCACAGCCGCTGAAGCAAAAGGAAAGCTAGCGCGCCGTGAATCTGCTTTTGTCCAGCTGCCGAGGGACGAAGGCGGGCACAGAACCAGGGTTAGTGTCTGAGCTCCACGAGTCTGCAGGTTCCCATGGAGACAGCCTGATCCGCGATGCTTAGAACCAGGGAACATTTGGGAGGATGTTTTATGGATTCCAACACCTTTTTCTTTTTGTGGATGTTGGAGTTTGAGCAGCCCATTGAGGGCAGATGATTAAATTTCAGTCATTGTTCAGCTCAGGGTAGATGAAAGCCCGGCTTTGGTCTGGGCTTTGTTCTTTCTTCCCTATGACTGACTGACTGTCAGTTCGCTATGCCTCAGGCACTGTGTGAGAGCTTTGTAATACTCATGCCACCCATTTCTCTTTCTCATGACCATTCTCCTATTTCCTACTATCCCAACAAATGAGCTACCTGAGTGAGACTCAAAGAGGTGTGGCTGCTCACCAGGAACACAGCTAATAGTTGGTGGAGTGGGGATTGGACCCATCTGTCCTGGTTCCAAAGCCTTTATCTCCCAGCACCGAGTGAGGGTGCTCCGCCCACACCAACGGCAGTTCCTCCGCCCACACCAACGGCAGTTCCCCCTTTCAGCTGCCGTGGGACCAGCCTGTCCCTCACCACGCCCGCACCTTTCCAGCAAGAGCCTTGGGCCAGCACAGCGGCTGTTTCCTTTGTCAGTCACCAGTGGCAGCCCACTTTTCTGCACCAAGGTCATTTTCAATCCCGGGGGCAGAGCACTCACCAAGAGCCACTGCTTAGAGGGGCACTAAGCTGAGTGGCCACTCCACACACTCCACTCCACAAAGGCCTGGGAGGTAGGGGACACCGGCTTCACTTGGCCGGTGGGTGGACAGATGGTTCTTTCTCAGAGTTGTTTGGCTACCCAACAGCCTCCTCTTTCCCCTCCATCCCGCGGGCTACTGCCCACTTTCTGGTTCCTTAGGTGAGGGCTGGTGCCTCTTAGCAGTAGGCCTCAGGAACACTTGAGTAAAGAGAACGAAGAATCTATTCTAGCCCCATATATTCTAAGCTAAAAAGGGCAAGGAGAAGGGCGGATCTGTTTGCTTTTCCACTCATGCCATCTAGACATGGAGCTGAGGTCAATGTCACAAACATCTCCCAGGACAATAAAGTGTGACCAAGTATCAAACGCCCCTGCATGGGAGGCACAATGCTAGGCACTGCTTACTTATTAGAGCATCGGCCCTCAAGTCTGTGAAATGGGTGCTAATCTTAGCCCTGTTCACTGATGAAAATTGGGTACCGAGAGGCCTCGGAACCTGCCCAAGGCCAGTTAGCTCCTGAGGGCGGAACTAGGTCTTTCTGACTCCACACATTTGCTCTTAACCACTGCCCCACACGGGGGGGGGGGTTCTCCCCTTCACTAAAAAGGCTCCACCAAGGCAGGTTCATGCCACACCTTGGCACAAGAGCATGA
This sequence comes from Myotis brandtii, assembly GCF_000412655.1. Classification (NCBI taxonomy): domain Eukaryota; kingdom Metazoa; phylum Chordata; class Mammalia; order Chiroptera; family Vespertilionidae; genus Myotis; species Myotis brandtii. Next base: position 10,214,082 of record NW_005356042.1, read on the forward strand.
GCTTCGCCATCGGGCAGGCCTGGGCGTGGGTCCTGGCCCACCACTTCTCCGAGTGACCCTGGGTGGGCGCCTTAACCTCTCAGAGCCTCTGGTGACCCTTCTGCACATTTGAATACTTACCTTGCAGGGTCTCTGGGAGAAATGTAAAAATGAGCTCTAAACACCCGACGGTGATTGTCACAGAGCGTGTGCTGAAAAGGTGCTAGTGTCACTCAGAGAGGTGGAAGCCTCACTGGAGGAGGTGCCACCTGGGCTGCAGTCCTAGCTCTGTCCCTTACCAATGGCCACGCCCCCTGGGCATGTAATCACATGAAACATATCTGAGAAGGGAAAGAAATCCCACCAAGAAGGTGGCCACAGTGCCATCAGCCGCCTCTGCCATCATCTTGACAATGGGCCTGACTTTATGTTGGTGGACAAGACTGGTGGGGCAGAAGGGGCGGGCCATGTGGTCTTGCAGTAAGAACGACACAGACCTAAGGTGGAATGGAATGTCCAGCCCCACTGCATGCTTGGCAGGCTGTTGTCTCTGGACCTCAGTTTCCTCATCTGTGAATGGAGACAGCAAGGCTCATCTCTCAGGGAGAACGTATTAAATGAGATGTTGAGTGCTGGCACCTGGCGCCTGCCTAGCACAGAGCAGCTGCTTCCTGCAGATGAGCTGCCTTCCCTTCCCCACTGAGAAGCCAGCCCCTGGCCTGCTACCCTTCTCCTGCTCAGGACGGAAGCCTGGACTTGAGGTTGGGCACATAGCACATGGCCTCCAGTTCCAGACCTTGACCCTCAATCCTTTCAGAGCCTGAGTCTTTATGCCTCTGCGGAACACAGCTGGTGTCCCACCCGATGACACATCCTCTGCTCTTCTGCTTGCGACCGTCACTTCCTCTCGCCCCTACGTCCTCCCAGGGTGAGGGACCCTCTCAAGGCAGTAGACAAATAAGGCCTGGGCCAGTTTCCTGGACCAGCAGGCACTGACCAGTCTAGGCCTGCAGAGAGAAGGCCAGTCTAGGCAGCAGGGAGCTTGTGTGGAAGTCAAGGGGGGCGTGTAGGAGCTACCCAGGGAACCAGGGTGTCAAAGGACAGGGGCCACCCTGAGGGAGGGGGACAGAAAGAAGGGGACAGAAGCATCACTCTGGTGGCCATGCGTAGTTTAAATCAGGAGTCATCAACTCTATAGTGTCCCCAGGGGACCAGGCAGGCAAATAAACAAGAGATTAATATTTGTGAAGTGCTTAGAATAGCGCCTGGGCAGAGTAAACAGAAGTGTGTTTCCTAGCGCCCCTTGCCTTCTAACGAACAGTGTGCCTAGCTCCCTGACTGAGTCTCCCGTGTCTGTCCCCTGCCAGGATGTAAGCTCCAGGAGAGCAGGGGCTTGTCTTCACTCAAATGCCCAGGATGGCGCCTGGCCCACAGCACACACTCAGAGCGCTGGCCGACTGGCAAAGCAGACGGCTCAGGTGGGTGGCGCTAAGCATCACCAGCTGCAAATTGCTGCCGAATTTCCTGACTGTTTTTTAAAGAGAACTTAAAAATTCTCATTTTGGTGTGAAATCTCCTGATTTAAAAAATCCTGTGCACGTTAAACAAAGTATAGCTGTAGGCTGTGGGGGTGATTAGGGCAGAAAGCCATTTGCCTGGACCACCGGAGCTGAGGTGGGCCACTGCTGGGGGAGATGGAGATGGGCCGGGACTACCAACCCAGCACCACGGGGGCAGGAAGGAAGGAGTGTGGGGGGGCTTCCCGATGTGCTCCCTCTTGGGAATGAACTAGAGAATTCTGAAGTCAGCTATCACCACCACCACCAGCCCAGCCTCAGGACCAAGACCAAACCACCCTCTCTCCCTGCCATGTCCCATCCCCAGGTCGGTCATGGGGCATGGCAGGGTAGTGACAACTGTCCCTTCATCCCTGCCACAAGCCTGGGACAGCTCAGCTGGAAGCACTGGGAAAACCTTCTCAACACCCTTGAATGGCTGGGGGGAACCCCTCACCTCCTTAAAGCAACAGGAAGACAAACTCGAATCCAATTCTGGTTGAGGGTTGGTGTGCAGGCAAATAAAAGGAAACAGAATCATTTAAATGGGGGTTCGGGAGGCGCACAATCCAGCTGGGGGAAGTGTCTTACCTCTGAGAGCAGTTTTGAGACAATTTCCAGTGGGGCTTGGTTGATGGAGTCATCTTGCAGGGGGGATGTCAGGGCCATGTCCACCAGAGTTCGGATCTCCTTCAAGACAACCTCCCAACGGCTTGGGTTACTCAGGACTTTCTTATATTTGTAAATCTTTTTCTGGTCAGGAGAAAAAGACACAAACCTGTTATTCAGATGCTGAGGGCAGAAGACACAAGACGATCAAAGAATCGGACAGTTAGGATGCAAAAGGGCCCAAGAAACCGTAGTGTGGGCCATTCTCTGCCCATGAGAAAGTCCACCTGAAACAGGAGGAGTCTTGCCCAAGTCACCGGTGCGTTTGCAGATGGCCAGGCCTCCGGAACACAGAAGAGTAATTTCTATACTATTTCCAGTGACTTAAGAAAAGAAAAAGAGATTTCTCTTTGAATAATATCTTCTGCCAAACTTATTCCCCAAGTATTCAAATGCAATAGGAGTGGAAACATTCGCGGGTCCACAAAGGGACTTTCTTTGAGTGGGAAGCACTGCTTCTGCTCATCTAATCCCAAGAGGTGCCCCTGAGGAGTGGGGTTCAGCTAAGAAACAAGATGGACAGGCTGGGGGCAAGGAATTCCACTCCAGCCAAGTGGGCAGGGAGCCCCCAGGAAATGAAGGCCATCTTCAGCTCCCACCAGGTGAGGAAAAGGGAGACAGGAGGGAGCATTCTCACCTTCCCGCAGGCGCTAATTGGAAGCTGAAGCCAAGGGCTGCTGCCTCCCTGGACTCGAGGCAGAGTTAGTTCCGCCTCTCTGACATCATGGAAACAGGGGCCCTCCCTCTGAAGGCGGAGGTCCCAGCCAAGTCCCGCCCCTTCCCTGTCCCAGCTTGCTGGGGAGCCTCTTTCTAAGTGGATGAACTCCTTCATTAGAAGCCCTGCTCCATGGGGAAAACCTAGTTTAGTGTCACTGTGCCAGCAGACATGCCCCAATCACCGAGCCAAAGTCTGAGTGAGGAAAGGAAGGAGGAGGAGGTCAGGGTCCCCCACTGGCCCCCGAAGCTGACCACTTAGCTTCTGAGTTAAGAATGACAAGGTGAGCCCTAGCCGGTTTGGCTCAGTGGATAGAGTGTCAGCCTGCGAATTGAAGGGTTCTGGGTTCAATTCTGGTCAAGGGCACATGCCCGGGTTGCAGGCTCGATCCTCAGTGCAGGAGGCTGTCAATCAATGATTCTTTCTCATCATTGATGTTTCTATCTCTCTCTCCCTTCCTCTCTGGAAAAAAAAAAAGAATGACAAGGTAATCTTGGAAGCCAATGCCTTAAAGAAAGTATTTGGGAACACAGTCCATATCAAACTGAGTAGTAACTTGTGCTGAGCACTGTGGTGGAACCACAGGTCCAGTGCGGAGTCGGGCACACCTGACTCTTTCTATAAAGTACTTCACTCACTGAGCCTCAGCTTCCTCTTTTGTAAGTTAGGCATGAAAATACCTCGCAGCCCCTTGAACTATGCAACCTTAATAAATCCTGGACCCACATGGTCCACTCTCCGTATGGAGTTACATTAGAGAGCAGAGCAAATTAGGACAGCCACCAGTAACAAAAAGGGGAATCCGGATACTTAACCAGTCTCTTTTGTAAAACTTTCAAAGGATGAAATATACAACCCACAGCAACACAAAAAGTATCCCATTTTCTTTCTCCCATTTTCTTCACACTCCATGATTTTCTGGAGCTTCTCACTTGCTAATCTATCCCTATCACCACCAGCATCACCCACACAGTTAACTCACAAAGTATACTTCCGCCTCATCACCCAGATCTTTCCTGTGTAAATCAACTTAGCTTGTCTCTCCTACACACAGCATTCATTCCCTCTGTCCCCACCTCCTTCTCTCTGTCTCTGTCTTATCATTCTCTGCCCGGGCACCCATTCCGCATCAAGAACTAGAAAGGGACAGAGGGCCGGAAGGGCAGAGGAAGACAGCATAGTTTTCATGGGGGGGTGGGGGTGGGGGGGGGAGGAGGAAAAGACCAGGAACATTTCCTTGCCAGTCATTTTGGACCCGACTAGGCGGGGCGGGTGTTTGGTGAACAGTATATTCGTCCTTGATGAGGATGATGGTGAAATCCATGACGTTAATACAAGACGCACCATTTCTCTGAGGCTTTCCTGGACTGTAACCAGCTCAGTCCTAGTTACCATCAGCCAAGCCTCCCTGACTGATCTAAGCAAACACAGTGCCCGAAGCCTAATGTAGTGGAGACACTTCCCAAGGCAGAACCCAGTCCATCCCAGGAGACAAATGCTCCTTTGAGTCCGGGACATTGCGGTTTCGCTCTGTAGCCAGAGAACTGCTTAATTTTTAAACGACCATTTAAGCATGCCATATAGTAAGCCCCAAAGAAAACCACAACGATGCACACCCGTGTCTTTCCACAGTAGATTCTAGGTTTAAACACGGTCTGAGCTTTAAGTGCCTTCTCTTCTGATCACCTGCAAGTTATTTACTTTTGAAAGAATAAGGACTTCACCATTTTTTGAAAATGATGCATGCTTATTGTAAGAAATTTAAACCATGCTGAAAGCACAAAGGAAAGGATAAGTGAAAAAAGGCCTCAAAAATCCCACATCTTAGAAATAACCACCATTAATCTTTGGTGAACATTATTCCAGCCAACCCTCATTTAAATTTAACTGCATGCAGCCAGCCTGTGAGGTGGGTGGTCGTGAGTACAGTCCCCTACTGGCCACTCAGACAACACTGAGATGCAGGGGCAGCAAGGCCCTGGCCGAAGGGTCCAGTGGGCGCCACCAGCCCCAATGCAGTTTCCAAGGAGCCCCTCATGGCTGCACTCGGCCCTGGTGCTCACTGACAGCCCCTCCTTACAGCGGGGAGGACACAGCTCTCCGTAGAGTGCCTCTGGAACCCGAACCCTTGCTTAAGAGGCACCCCCAGAACAGGGGTCACAGAAGCTGTATTCAAAACCAGAAGGTCCCAGGGGCTTTAACAAGGGCTAAGATTTAATGAGCGAGTACTATACACCAGACACTGTGCTGGGCACTTATAGGCATCATCTCATTCCATCCTCACAGTAACCCCAGGAGCTGGGGGCCTGCCACAGGCTGAGCAAACGCTAAGACGAGACCCAGGTGCAAATGGTTTATTTATCTGAGAGGCGCTGAAAGACACATCAGTGCTTGTCGGGAACAAGAGACTGGGAAGAGAAGGCAGTCAATTAGCAGGGCATTATCAAGCATTATGATGGGACAACTGGCAATGTTACCCACTGTGGGAAGGGTGCTGAACCCACTGGGATCCCTAGGAGACAGAGTAGATCACGCATTAGAGCTGATCCACCCAAGGAGCAAGGAAGCTACAGCATTTACCCACTAGTTTCCTGGACACCCCAGTGGCTGCCCTGTGCCCTGTGCCCCGGCCGAAGTGCTTCCACAGCCAGAAACACACATGCCCCTGGCAGAGTTCACAGTGAGCATCCTTCAGAGCAGTGATGCTAAAGGGGGTGAGGGAGGGGGGGAGTGCCTGCAGCTTCTGCTACAGGACTCCAGTATCCTGCTTACACACAGGGTACTATCATGGCCAGAGAGGTGACATGACTTGCCCAGGGTCACGCAGCTAGAAAGGGCAATTCAAGAGTCAAAACTGGCTTTGGTAGCCTTTAGATGCCCCCTCTTTCTAGCACATCAGCCAGGGCTGGCACAGATGGTGGAAAGGGACAGATTCGTCCAGAGACACTGTGAAGAAGGGGTCAAGAATGATGGTGGCATGGGGTGAAGGCCAGAAGTCCATGAGGCCTTGAGAGCCCGGGCCCAGGCGAGCAGGGAGTGGAGGAGCTGCGGGAGGGGCTGGTGGGAAAGCAGGTGGACAGTGAGGCTATGATGTCATGGTCACAGGTGTGGGCAGGCCATTGGTCCCCATAAGAGGCTTTGAACTCTGGGACAGGCTGCCACAGGCAGAGGGAGGCTTGTCCAGGACCACAGGGGTCCAGTCGCTCTGCCTTGGGTGACAAATTAGTTCATCTCAGGAACTCTGGTGAGCTCATCTGGTGATGAATCACGGGGCTGGGATAGGGACACCTCCGAATGCTGACTGCCAGGCTCCTAGGAGCCTAGCCCTCAGCTTTGCGGTATGTCCTCCCACTGAGCCCGCTTCCCCAAGAGGGGTGGGTTACCTCTTGCCACGTCCAGAGTGAATGGACTGCTGGAATCCTTTGACAGGGGACTTCGAACTGTCTCCCTGCTTGTTTTTGTGCTAAAAAGCCAAGAATGATCTTAAATTACTTAAGGGTTATGAAAAAAAATGCGATAGGAACCAAACGTGGCCCACAAAGCCCCAAATATTTACTATCTGACCCTTCAGAGAAAAAGTTTGCTAAGCCCCGGCTGTAAAAGTCAAACCCCAGCCTAGCGGTAAACGCATACTGCTGCTCAACATTATGAGCCACTGGGGGACACAGGTCCAAACCATAAAGAGACACTACTTCACTCCCAGCAGGCTGTTATTACCCAGAAAGACAGACGATACCAAGTGCTGGCGAGGAGTGGGAGAGACCGGGATCCTTGTGCAGTGCTGGTGGGAATGTAAATTAGCTCAGCATCACGGGGAAAAAGCTTGACAGCTACTTAAATCATTAATCATGAATTGATCATGTGACCCAGCAATTCTGTTCCTAGAAATCTACGCAAGAGAGCTAGAAACAGACTCTATATAAAAGACATGCACGAGTGTACACAGCAGCATTATTCATAGTAGCCCCAAGCTGGAAACGACCCACATGTCCATCAGCTGATGAATGGATAAGCCAGATGGGGTCTATCCAGACAACGGAATAGTATTTGGTAGTAAAAAGGATGGAACTACTCATTCATGCTACAATACGGATGAACCTCACAAATGTTATGCTAAGTGAAAGAAGCCAGATGCAAAAGACATACATAGATTCCTTTTATATGAAATGTCTGAAAAGACAAATTTATAGAGACAGAGAGTGGAACGGTCATTGCTGGGGAAGGGCGGATGGCAATGGAGATTAGGCTACAAACAGACTTGAGGCACCTTCCAGGAGGATGGAGATGCTCTAACACTGGATTGTAGTGATGGCTGCACACCTCTATAAATTTACTAAAATCACTGAATCACATACTTAAACCAGGTGAATTCTATTGTATGTAAATTATACCTCAATTAAAGTATGTAAAGAAAATCCCAGCTTAGGCAGGCAGAGGAGGACACCAGACAAAGCCAGTGGCAGTATGGCTTAGTGGTTGAGCACACAGGTTTTGCCATCAGCAGACTTCAGTTCAATTCTACTCTTTACTTCATTCATCCATCCATCCACCCACCCACCCATCCACCTATTCATCCATCCATTCACTCATCCACCTACCCATCCATCTATCCACCCACCTACTTACCCATTCATCCATCCATCCACCCACCCACCCATCCATCCATCCACTCACCTACCTACCCACCCATCCATCCACCCATCTACCCATCCATCCATCCACCCACTTACCTACCCAGCCACCCACCCACCCATCCATTCATCCATCATTCATGCATGCATCACCCATCCATCCGTCCAACCAATCAAACAACAAAAATTACAGGGAACCATCGACTATAATGTGCCAAGCACTGTGTTAAGTACTAAAGTGAACAAAATAGGCCGGTACTCCTGGAATTTAGTCTATTACTTGTACCTACTTTCCTCATCCGCAATGTGGGATGAGAATAACCAACATCAAAGGCATGCCATTCTAGTCCATAAAATAATATATATAAAGCACCCAGTACCAATCCTGGCTAAACAGCAGCTCTCATTCTTATCACGTACCATGTCCTAGGAATGAATGGTCTAACGCAGGCAGGACTCAGGAGGGCTCCCGGCATCTGTGACTAAGCCCTACCAGCTCTTGAGACAATAGCCAGCAGGAAGAGCCTGCTGCCTCCCAGGAGGAAGAGTCACTCCATTGCAGTTCTCACCCTCTTTTCAGGGAGGGGATGTTACCTTGGCAACATCCGCCATCTCTCCGGCAACAGCTTCTACAGCAGGCAACCAGACACCCGGATTCTGTGGCCTGGGAGGGCAGAGCCGCTGGCTCCTCCAGAGGAGACGAGCTGTCACTAGGAATGTGTCCCCCACCAGGGAAGGCGTGACTCAGAATGTGCTGGAAGCATGCCTCCCAATGACAGGGGCTGCTGCTCTGCTGCTTGCCGCAGCCTCCGAGGCTCAGCTCACACCAGCACGCATGCTCCCACCCTGTCGTTAAAGGAAGGGCTGCAAGGCGCTCCTGGAGCGGAAGAGAAAAACGAGCCAGGGAGGAACCGACTGGCTTTTAGAATTTCTTTTCATTGAGATCCCAAAGCTTTGCTGCCACCATCCCCAGGTGGCTACTTACATTTAACTTAATTAAAGTGACCTACGACTAAACAATTAGTGCCTCGGTCCAGCTAGCCACGTTTTAGCTGCTCAACAGCCACATGTGGCCAGGAGCTGCCATGGTGGACGGTGCAGAGGGAGGACACGTTCATCACCACAGGACGTTCTCTGGGGCAGTGCTGTCCTCAAGTGTCAGAGTCCCCTCTGTCACCTCGCCCCCAGAGGACCAGCAATGTGCTCATTGCTTCCTCCCATCACTCAGTCAATGCTATTTGCTGGGGCTGGTATGTGAGCTGCACCCTGTCCATCTGCCCAGCCCTTCAACTTTCCCTGCAGGTCTACAGGCTGCTGTCCCAAATGTCCCTTGCTCAACTAGGGAGAATGACTGGTTGGCGACTTCTCTGGGCTTCCCTGATTCCTAGACACCTTGGACCTGCTCACATCTTCAAGGCTCTGATGTTGCCAGGTAACTCACCATCCTGCCAAGCCAGGGTGGGGGGTGGAGGGAAGGGGCATTTTTGGCCTTCTCTTTAGTCCTCCAGAAGGGCTTCCCCTAAATCTTTTTGGCACCAAAGATCATCACTTTGTCTTCAGATACAACCCAGGCCTGTGAGCAGTCCATGTGTGTCAGCCCCAAACTGCCCATCTGGCCCTCAGGTCTTAATCATCAACCTCAGACCAGCTCAGCTTACCTTGTGGCCTCCCCAAAGAACCCCTAATTTATCCAGTACAATTAATTACTCAACTGTTACTGCTGGCCTAACCAATGGACAGAGGGACTAATCAATGATTACCCTCTGGGGACTCAGGGTTTTCCAGATAAGCGTAGGGACTCCTGCTCTGGGCATTGACTCTATGGAGGGAAAAGAGGTGGAGGAAACAACATAAAATGAGACCAAGCCCACCTGTCAGCTGGAGCATACGGCACAGCTCAATTCACTCTAAGAAAGCCACTACTTACAGTAACACTGACAACCACTCATCCAGTGCTTACTGTGCTCCAGGAACAAGTGACACAAGAGCATAATTGTTAACACTTTCGGAGGGCTCTCCATAAGCTGGGCCCAATGCTAAGCACTTTGTATAAAATAATTTTCTTAATCCTCGCAATGTGACTCACAATATGAATGGTATAGTTAGCCCCATTTTACAGACAAGAAAACTGAGGCTCAGAGAGTTTAAGTCATGTAGCAAGTAAGAGCCAGAGCTGGAATGGGGACCCAGATCTAGTTTTCGATCCTGAGCACCCAACTACCATGCCACTCTGAGAGGCACACCGGAGTGCTTTCTCTGCCCTGAGGGATGCTGCTGCCTCCTGCTGAAACGAACAAGAAGTCTAATTGGAAAGTTGAATTCCAAAAATGTATATGAAACCAAAAAAAGACCCCAAATAGCCACAGCAATCTTAAGAAAGAAGAACAAAGTTGGAGGAATCAGAATACTAAGTATCAAGTTATACTACAAAAAAAGCCACTGAACACAAAACAGCCTGGTACTGGCACAAGAACAGGCATATAGATAAACGGAACAGAACAGAGAACCCAGAAACAGACCCAGGCCATTATGCTCAATTAATATTTGACAAAGGAGGCAAAAGCATACAATGGAGTAAAGATAGTCTCTTCAATAAATGATGTTGGGAAAACTGGACAGGTACATGCAAAAAAATGAAACCAGACCACCAACTTACACCATACACAAGAATAAACTCAAAATGGATAAAAGACTTAAATGTAAGTCGTGAAACCATAAAAAATCTTAGAAGAAACCATAGGAAACAAAATCTGAGACATCTCTCCTAGCAATATGTTTACTGATACATCTCCTAGGGCAGTGGTCGGCAAACTCATTAGTCAACAGAACCAAATATCAACATACGACGATTGAAATTTTCTTTTGAGAGCCAAATTTTTTAAACTTAAACTATATAGGTAGGTACATTGTTATTAACTTAATTAGGGTACTTCTAAGGCTTAGGAAGAGCCACACTCAAGGGGCCAAAGAGCCGCATGTGGCTCATATGGCTCGCGAGCCCCAGTTTGCCGACCACAGTCCTAGAGCAAAGGAAACTAAGGAGAAAATAAATGGGATACATCAAAATAAAAAGCTTCTACACAGTAAAAGAAACCATCAGCAAAATGAAAAGGGAGCCCACAGAATGGAGAACATAATTGCCTATGATACATCTGATAAGAGGTTAATTTCCAAAATATACAGGGAGTTCATACCACTTAACAAAAGGAAGACAAACAATCCAATTAAAAAATGGGCAAAGGATCTAAATAGACACTTCTCCAAAATGGACATACAGAAGGCCAAGAGACATATGAAAAATGCTCAAAATCACTAATCATCCAAGAGATGCAAATCAAAACGACAATGAGGTACCATTTCACACCTGTCAGAATGGCTACCATCAACAAACAACAAATGACAAGTGTTGGTGAGGATGTGGAGAAAAGGGAATCCTAGTACACTGCTGGTGGGAATACAGACTTGTGTACCCATTATGGAAAACAGTATGGAGTTTCCTCAAAAAAATAAATATGAAACTGCCATTTGACCCAGTGATCCCACTTCTAGGAATATATCCTAAAGAAACCAGAAACACCAATCAGAAAGAATATATGCATCCCTGTGTTCATAGCAGTATAATTTACAATAGCTAAGATTTGGAAACACCCCAAGTGCCCATCAGCAGATGAGTGTATAAAAAAGCTGTGGCACATTTACACAATGGAATACTACACAGCTGTAAAAAGAACTCTTACCACTTGCAACAGCATGGATGGACCTGGAGAGCATTATGCTAAATGAAATAAGCCAGTCAGAGAAAGATAAGTATCACGTGATTCACTCACATGCAGAATCTAATGAACAAAATAGATCCAGAGATATATAAGCATGGAACAGACTTTTGAACCCTAGAAGGAAGGTGTGGGAGGGTGTGTGGGAACAGATCAACCAAAGAACTTGTATGCATATATGCATAATCCATGGACACAGACAATAGGGTGGTGAAGGCCTAGGGTGGGGCAGGCTAGAAGAGCTCAATGGGGGAAAAAGGGGGACAAGTAATACTTTCAACAATAAAGATTAAAACAAACAAATAAATAAACAAACAAACTGAAGAGTTGAGCTTTGCCTCCCTGGCTGACAAGTGACAGTTCCAGACTGGCTGCAGCTGGGTGTCCAGCTGACATCTACCTGGAGAGCCGGGTCCTGGGGAGACAGGCAATTTGTCTGAAAGAGGGGAAAGTGCCTGAGCACTCAGCTCCCTAAGTGCCCACTAGAGGCCATGTCGCTGCAGCCATTACCATTTCCAAGAAAACAGCAGGAACTCGGCACAGTGTCCATCTCTGGGCATCAGCTGGTTGCCCAGGCAACTGTGTATCTGGCTGGTAAGACGAACTGGCCTTGATACCAGTCTCTCAGCTGGGTGCCACATCCTACCTGGCACTTAGAGCCTGCTGCACCCTTGGCAAAATCGAATCACCACATGGTTCCATTAGACTACATTTAAAAATTGTATGTGACTGTTTTTCTCACTGACTCTCTGGGCTCCTTGGGGCCTTGTCTGTTTCCTTACTGTTTTGTGCAGTGACTGGAACTACTTAGGGCATATGGAAGGTGCTTTCAGTGTTTGTAAAGGGAGAATAGAAATCAGTAATAATGGCTAACACGTATGAAGTGCTTGCGCTGTGTTAGGCACTGCAACCAAGTCCTTTAGCCCTCCCAGTGCTCCTCAAAAGCTCCTGTGGGCAGGAACCACGGCGGGGAGTGGGGAGGGGAAGAGGAGCCAGATTCCAGCTCAGAGTCAGGGGAGGCCCGGGAGTCTGCACTTATACTAGTCAAGTGTCCAGATAAGAACGATTGGTCAGAATCCCATCTTCTTAGAAAGAGCTGGAGGGCAGCTGAGATCTTACTATTTTTGACTTTTCAGTGTTCTGGTAGATTATCTGGTTTTTGAAATAATACATGTTCACTGATAAACAAGGATCGTAAAGGGAAGAGATAAAGGGCACAGGAACTTTCACGTGAGCTTACAACCTGCACATTTGTCTGCTGGTGACCATCATTTCATGGATTCTCTTTCTGTGTGCGCACACACACACACCCCCCAGTATATAAGTGTACATACTTTTAGCTCTTCTCATACATGTTGGCTTTCTTTAACTGCACCCCTGAATCCATGCTAACATTATGACATATATTGGGGTTCCACAAACTTTTTCTCTGAAGGGCTAGATAATAAATATTCCAGGCTTTTCCAGCCACACCCTGCTGTTGTGGCGTGAATGGCTGGGGCCGGGTCCCCATAAAACCCTTCCTTAGAAAAGCAGGTGGTGGGCTGGGCCCCTGGTACCTGTCAGTTCAGATCTTTCTCCGCAGTCATATATAATCAAACACAGTGGACAGAGAGATTGATTTTGTCCTCAGCTTTGTTCCTCCTCTTGTTTTACAAAAAGGCCTCACATTATACCCAGGTCTCTGTCTTTTTTTCTCCAAACCTGGTGGAAGTCGATCTGTAGCAATTAATGTAGATTTTCCCATGCTGTGTTTCTGTAAACCGCCTTAAATACCGCCTGGGCAACGGGGGCCTATACATTTAGAAAACGAAAACAAAGCAAAAAGACAACCTACCCCCTGCCCTCAGCCTCTGTGCAAACCCTCACAAAGGTCTTCCTGGCAGTCAGACGCCGAGGCCTTCAGACACTGTGACCACGATACCTCAGTGACCGGGCGCTCCCCTCTGGGGCGCTCTTTCTCAGGGGCCATGTCTGCTCTGAGTTAGCCCCGTTAGTCCAGCACATACCTCCAGGGTCCCGAAGGACACGCACAGCCCACACGTCCTCCCCAATCTTCCAAACATCCAGAGACTAGCCCTTAATGATAAATGAGACACAGTCTCTCCACAGCCAAGGCGTGGTGTCAATCCCACGTTCAAAGCATCCTGTTTAAGAAGGTCCTGTTATTTTCCAATGACGTACAGGGCTGGGAGCCCCGTGCAGAACCCGAACCCAATACTGAAGACTGCAGGGCAGACCTCTCATTAATCATTAATAGGAAATGCCACTTTCTGAAGAACCCCCCCCCCCCCGACTCCCTGAGTCATAGCAACCCACTAAATAAATTAAAAACACACAAATACTGTACCAGGGGCTGCTCTTCCTCTGCCATGTGGGAGGCGTCAGCCCCTAGTGAGCACAGGGCTGTCTCTTCTGGGCCAGATAAAAGGAAATCTCTATCCCAAATAAGGAGTTCCCGCTCAGCCTCAAGACGGTAGCGCAGCATATCAACCGGAGCCTCGGCTGTTTATTTGACTAAGAACTTTATCTAGTGCTTCCAGTACTTCCAAGGACGTCCGACCTATTCACCCCTGTGCTAGGGGAGCCTCCATTCCTCGCTGGGCTGTCTCCTCTCAGCTGCAGCCACGGCTCCTCTACAAACGGCCTTAGTTTATGAGCGCCCTGGAAGAGGATCCCGTCCCCTGATAAGTTTATTTATGGTTGATCCCCAACGTGAGTAGCCAGGCAGGTAGCGACTGTGCGCTTGAATCTAGGGCAGTGATGGCGAACCTATGACACGCGTGTCAGAGGTGACACACGAACTCATTTTTTGGGTTGATTTTTCTTTGTTAAATGGCATTTAAATATATAAAATAAATATCAAAAATATAAGTCTTTGTTTTACTATGGTTGCAAATATCAAAAAATTTCTATATGTGACACGGCACCAGAGTTAAGTTAGGATTTTTCAAAATGCTGACATGCCGAGCTCAAAAGGTTCACCATCACTGATCTAGGGTAAGGCGTACTCCGCGTTCCCGGGTGGGACCGTGGAGAGGCAGGGTTTGCAGGGGCTGCTCCTTCCTTGCTGAGGAAGGTCTCTCAGGCACACAGAGAACTCTGCTTGCCCAGGGGAAGTCCAAGGTGGAGCCTGGGAGTAGGACTTGGAGGGTGTTCATCGTGGTGGTCTATTACCTGCATAAATGGAGGAGATGCTCACAGAGAATCCAAAAGCTACAGATGCAACCAGCCACCTATGCTTGACCACAGGTCCAGAAGGACCCAGCAGCAGGGCCCGCTGGACACAGAAGGAGGCTCAGGCCTGGGTTTGAATTCTGGCTCAGACACATGGGAAAATTTAATCTAAGATTTCATCTAAGTGTCAGTTTTCTCATCTGTAAAATGGGGATATAAGTGCCACTTCTCAGGGACATTGTATGGCCTAAATAAGATAACACAGATGAAAACCAGTAGGAGCTCAATGAATGTCTATTGCTCTTTCTTCAAACTATTACAGTGGTTCTTCATCTGGGCTGTGTATCAGAATCACCTGGGGGCATGTACTAGTAAAACACAGCTTGCTGCACTCTCCTCCCCTACCTTCAAGTTTATGAAACCAAGATTTGTGTTTCTAGTAGGTTCCCAGACCCTGTAGATGCTGCTGTTCTGGGAACCCCACTTTGGGAACCACTGAGCTGTCGGTTCAAAACCCCTGGGTCTATTATGGCGGGAGGCCTGGGAGAGGATGGGGACCATCCTGGATTGAGAGTTTAATGCAGATGTTGACAAAGGCTTCAAGAGCCAACAGATAGATGCCAAAGGGCAGCTCAGGGCTGAGTTGGCCCCTGACGCCCCAGATGTGGCTTTTTGGAATCCATGTGCTCACTCCCGGACATCTGCTGCAGCCCAGAAATCAGATTCAGCTCATTCTGCTGAAGGGTCTTTTCCAAGCACCTGCCTGGCCCAGCCAGCCCCCACCCAACAACAAACCACCTGGCCTTCCTGCCACCACAGTCAGAAGGCTCAGGCAGGGGGAGCTTCAGGTCCCTCTAGAGCAGCGGTTCTCAACCTGTGGGTCGTGACCCCTTTGGGGGTCGAACGACCCTTTCACAGGGGTCGCCTAAGACCATCGGAAAACACATATATAATTACATATTGTTTTTGTGATTAATCACTATGCTTTAATTATGTTCAATTTGTAACAATGAAATTGGGGGTCACCACAACATGAGGAACTGTATTAAAGGGTCGCGGCATTAGGAAGGTTGAGAACCACTGCTCTAGAGGGCTCTCTGTCCATTTCAGGGCTTTCTGCAAAAACTATCCATCGGTTCTAAGAAGGCACCAGGGTCCCCGGGAAGCAGGACCATGGTGGTTCTGCCTTTGTCTCCTGGTCAATTAGCATCTCTCCCAAATACCTTTCTGCCTGGAGACTGGAGCTGGCTGCCCCACTGGGGATTTTCTCATCACTGGGTGCGGCGAGGACCTAACTCCTCTGTGGGAACAGGCGCTGCTCTTTTTGGAGTCTCTGTTTGGCCTCGTCGCCAAGCCAACAGGCGGCAGGAGCCTCAGGACAAACACAGAAGGGCAGGCCACCTTCCCCTCCAAGGCTGGAGCCCTGCCACGGCCCCACCAAAACACTGACCGCACCCCCATCCCAGGGGTGCACTGCCCACAGCCCAGCTCCAAAAGGGACCCACTGCAGACTTCTGTAGAAGAACAAAAGGTCTTGCTAGTCAAGATACTGCCTCATATTTATGTTTCAAACACTTCTTTAAAGAGAAAGAGAGAAAAAAAATTCTGCCTTAAAGGGCAGAAAACAAGTTCACCCACAAACCGTTTACGTGAAAAAACTTCCTTGTATGGTTCGTGACTCATCAGCCCCCATCAAGGCATGCGTGGGATGACACGCGAAAGCTCTGTCCCCCCTTCCTTGTCTGGAAAAAAGCAACTACCCACAATGCACTTCTCTCCTGGCCGTTTGAAGAGCCGGCTGTCATGCACCACTCCTGAGGCCCAGGGAAGACCTTCACACAGGAGGTGTGGGGGTGTCTAGGATATCCCCGAGCCCAATGCTGGCTCTCTGGTGGGGGCTGGGGAAGCTCTGGCTGGGCCAGGGAGGTGCAGGGAAAGGTTTGGGTCCCAGTAACAGGGCACAGACCCAGTTCCTCCACTGTGTCTTGGGGCAGCTCATCTTCCCCGCCCCCCACTGGGGATGAAGGAGCTCTGACCAGTGTGGCTCAGTTGGTTGCTGGTTTCAAGTGGGAATGGTTAGAGGGACTGAAAGGGTGAGGATAAGGAAGTAAAGTGCCCCTCGCTGCCTGTAACCCATTGATGGAAGGTGTGCGATAAATGCCTGTCGTTTTTCTCAGAAACTTAGTTTCCCTGTCTGGACAACAGTTTTTTGTTTTATTGATTTCAGAGAGGAAGGGGGAGAGAGAGAGATAGAAACACCAATGATGAGAGAGAATCATTGATCAGCTGCCTCCTGCACACCCCACACTGGGGATGGAGCCCAAAACCTGGGATGTGCCCTGACTGGGAATCAAACCATGACCTCCTGGTTCATAGGTCGATGCTCAACCACTGAGCCACGCCGGGTGGGTTGGACACAGTTTTACTGAAAGATCTAAAGTTCCATCCAGCTCGACCCCTGTCTGAATGGAACACTGCAAAAGTGTAAAAAAGAAAGAAGGAGCTCTGGCCAGTGTGGCTCAGTTGGTTGCTGGTTTGATTCCCGGTCAGGGTACATGCCCGGGGTTGCACACTCAATCCCCAGTAGGGGGCGTGCAGGAGGCAGCTGATCAATGTTTCGCTCTCACAGCATGTTTTTCTCTCTCCCTCTCCTTTCCTCTCTCTCTAAAAATCAATAAAAATATCTTTTTTTTAAAAAAAGGAACAAAGGAGATCTGTACAGGCTGTTATGGAAAGCTCGTCACCATATGTAATTAAAGGGTGAAGAAGCGAGAACCACAACAGTGTGGGTAATAAAACCTTAGGAAAGACCCGTGGGATGCGAACAGGACTGCCTTTGGGAAAATGGACTTGGGGGAGGAGAAGACTGTGCTTTGTACAGCTTTCTGTACTTCTCAGAGTTACCACATACATGCATAACTTTTTGACTTAAATGTTAACAGAGGATGCCTGGGGGAGGGAGGAGGGGTGACTGGATGGGGGCATGAGGGAATTTTCTGGGGTGATGGAATTTGGGTGGTGGTTACCCAGGTGAATACAATAGTCAAAACTCACCACACCCACCAGTTAAGATGTGTGCCTGTTGTTACATGTAAATCATAGATCGATGTTTTATCGCTAAAAAAGTGTTGCCAGAGGTTCACGGACAGTGGGAATTTTTAAGTTTTCTTTGTCCTTTACACAATTAAAAGAAAACCTTAATAAATGTGACTTTTAAATACCCCGTGCCTTGCGATTCTAATACACTGCTGGCTGGTGTGCAAATTAGGATCATCACTTTGGAAAACCACTGGGCAGCATCTGTTAAAGGGGATCCTTTGCCGGCCCGAGGGTCTGTGCTCAGTAGGATGTGGACATATGTTCACCAGAAGGCATGTTTCTAATGGTCCTATTGGTAATAGCCAACTGGAAATATCTATCCATAACAGAATGAATAAATTAATACCCCAGTCATTCAACAGAACACTGTACAGCGAAGTGAATGAATAAATGTTTGCTATACACAACAGCACGGATAAATATTATAAACTTAATTTTGAGCCATGGGAGTCCAGCATAAAAAAGTTCAACCTGTATTATTCTATTTGTACAAAGTTCAGATACATGAACACTGATTTATGCTGCTAGAGGCAGGATCGTGGTTTCCTGTGCTGGGGTTGGGTTGGGGGCATAGGGTCCGGAGGGGTGAGGGGGCTCCTTGGAGGTGCTCTGTGTCTTGATCTGGGTGCCAGTTATCAATTCTGTGAGAATTCACCCAGCACTATTCTTTTGATCTGTGCACTCTTCTCTATGTATGTTATCCTTTAATGAACATTTATTTAAAAAAAACAACAGATAAAAATGTCCCATGTCGCCCTAGCTGGCTTGGCTCAGTGGATAGAGCATCAGCCTGTGGACTGAAGGGTTCCAGGTTCGATTCCGGCCAAGGGCACATGCCTGGGTTGCAGGCGCAATCCCCAGTAGGGGGTGTGCAGGAGGCAGCCGATCAATGATTCTCTCTTATCATTGATGTTTCTATCTCTCTCTCCCTCTCCCTTCCTCTCTGAAATCAATAAAGAAATATATTTTAAAAAAATGTCCCATGTCTATTGCAAAGAGCGGGGAAAGTGGTGATTGCTGCAAAGGCTTGATGCTTGCCTCTGCCTCTGTGGGGACTCCATGCCCACGGCCCCACCCTCTCCAGGTCCAAGGTGGTGGCACCTCCCACCAGCAGAAGGACTGGATTCAGAGACCCACTCACTGGTTCTAGCTGTGCATGTGGACAAGCCCTTTGCCTCTCTGCTCCTCCTTCAAGATGAGTATAACTAAACTGACAAGGTTGCAAGAGACCACACACAAGAGCCCCCAACATAGCGCCTGGCGTTAGTAGTAATAACTGTTCTCTTCATCTGCGGTAAAGTAAGCCCACGAGAGTGTGAGCTCTACTCCCCAGGCTGCCCTGCCCTCTGCCACTTGTTAGTTTCAATCCCTGAAGCCTGCCTTGTTATTAGTTACAGGGTCCCTGATGATGCACGGAAGGCCATGGGCTGTGGCTGGGAGCGGCTGAAGACTGTGGCCTTCCCAGGGGACTGGCCCCCGCTGGGTCCATGAGCATCAGTGCTGATGGGGCCTGGCTGGACTCGCCTCTGTAAGGCCTCTGCTCTTGGCTCAGCGCCGCCACCAGCTGTCCCTCCCGCTGAGGCCGCTCTAGAAGTCTTGGACTGTGGCGGGCCCCCTGCCTCTGGGTAAGCCCCTTCTTTCACAGGGCTCCACAGAATCCCTTGATCCCCTCTGAGGGGGTCACAGAGCCGTCTCTCCCCAAGCACCAGAAATTAATCTCAATGGGATTCCTGCCTTTTGACCTGGATGAAGCCGACCTGTGGCTGGGCCACCAAGAGCACTGAGGCCACCTCTCGTCCATCCTTTCTTGCCTCCCTGCTTTACCCTCCTTCTCAGCTGACACTCATGACCACAGGACCAGGAGGTCACGAAAGCAGGGATGGTGGCAACCTTCACTCCCTCTATCAACTTCCTCTGTCAGTGCTACGCTGAGAAAAGGTCTGTCTCAGGGGAAAGGAGTACAGTGATTGACCAGTGATGCCTGCCATGGGCTCCCTGGGGGGGGGGGGGGGGGGGGGGCTATGCACGTGCCCTTTCTCTAGAGCTGTTTCTGGAACCTTTCTACACAAAGGGAAACAGGGTCCTTAATCGTTAAAGAAGAATAGGATTAGTTAACATTAATCTAATACTTACATGGCAGGTGATGTCCTAAGTTCTTTACAACTATTAACCCATTTAATCGCCACAAGAATATAACGAGCTTGGTCTTACTGTGAACCCCATTTTATTTAGGAGGAAAGGGAGGAACATGACTGGTCCAGGGCCACAGCACCAGTAGTGGTGGTAGAGCCGGGATTTGAACCCAGGCAGTGTGGTACAGAGCCCTCATCCATAGGCATTACAAAAATTCTTCTTTGGGACCAAACTGGCACTGTGTGGTAAGAGCCACCAGAAAGTACCCCACCTCTGTCCACTGCCCACTGCTCTGGAAATCTGCCCTACAAAATCTTCCAAAAGCCCTAGCTGGTTTGGCTCAGTGGGTAGAGCGTCAGCCTGTGGACTGAAGGGTCCCAGGTTCGATTCCTGGTCAGGGCACAATGCCCGGGTTGTGGGCTAGATCCCCAGTAGGGGGCATGCAGAAGGCAGCCGATCAATGATTCTTTCTCATCATTGATGTTTCTACCTCCCTCTCCCTCTCCCTTCCTCTCTCTGAAATAAATAAAAACATATTTTAAAAAAACAACAACGAAAACCCAAGCTCTGCCATGTAATAGTTGTGTGACCTTGGGGTGCATGGCTTAACCTCTCAGCTTGTCTCCACATCTGTGAAATGGGGAAATGGGAGGATGTGGTCCCTCTTTAGGGTTTTGAGGATTCAACAGGGAGGCACCTGCTTGGCACAGGAGTGAGCGCCCGTCAAGGCTGGGGACGGCCACCTGCTGGCTTGTGTTGAGGGAGGGCTGCCTGCAGTCGCAGACTCCGGGTACGTGCCGGGGGACATGCGCTCAGAGGGGTGTGCAGTTGGGTAGAGAAAGTTATCTGGGGGGCACAGCTACAGGACTAGAAGGAAAGGCCTTGGCCCAAGAAGGGAGAGAGGGATGGGCCCAGGAGGAAGGTAGGAGTTGGGGGTGACAGCACCCACTAGAGGGTCCCACCCTTCCCCATTAGCTCCCCCTCAGGAGAGGGCATCAGCTCAAGGGCCTTTTGCTCTTTGCCCTGTTCCCCAGGAATCCTGGCACCAGCCAGGGCCTTTCCCCCTGCATGAATGGGGGTGAGGGGTCCAGCCCACCCGAGGGGGTGGCCCGATGAGAGAGAGAACCTAGGCTGCCAGGCCCATGGTCTTTGCCTCTGAGCGCTGGCTCTTCACCTGCCCACTGGGGATGCTGCCGGTTTCTGTGCCTCAGT
Source organism: Myotis brandtii (assembly GCF_000412655.1). NCBI lineage: Eukaryota > Metazoa > Chordata > Mammalia > Chiroptera > Vespertilionidae > Myotis > Myotis brandtii. The sequence continues at coordinate 10,235,026 of NW_005356042.1, forward strand.
GGGGGCTCTGGGCATAGGATGGGCTCACCCAGGGCCGGATGTGGGAGCCAGAGTGTGACATCTTGAGGAGCCAGCTGTCTTTGGCAATGTCCTCTGTCTCCTTAGATTCTTGGTCCCCTCATCTACGAGATGGGGTAGCAAAGACCTGGCAGAGCCGTTACAAGACTGAGGTAGCTGACATGCCCGAAGTGGCAGGCACAGCAATGCTCAAACCTGGTGAACACCCATGGCCCGCCGGGGGTAGGGCCTCCTCAGGATAGGCTCCACCTTCCTCAGTTCTTACAGACGCCACAAGGGGCACAGGAGGGGCTGGGAAGGGGCTGGTGCCACCCACCAATGCCGCACTGGAGACACACCGAGGGTGCCTTCCCTTCGATGCTCTCACAGCGGGGCTCCTTTCAAAATGCTTCACAAGTAACAGAGCCTCCATCCTCACAACAACCCAATGAGCAAGGTACTAGTATTATCCCCATTTCACAGAGGAGAAAACCGAGGCCCAAATAAACACACTCCATACCTGATGCACTCTTAAAACAGCCACACACACACACACACACACACACGAACCCCACATTCTTTCACCCGCCTACTCGGTACAGAGGCAGGAGGACTGTGGACTGGGGGGAGGGGGGACAACACCGGAGGCCGTGCTGCCCAGGGGCTTGGGAAACCCTGCTGGGGAGGAGGAGGCAGTGTGGCCCAGGCAGATGGCCAGGAGGGATGCAAACCTGGGCTGGGATTTTCCCAGAGCCAAGGGCAGCCTTGGGTCAGCCTTGTCTCACAGTCTGCTCCTCTGCCCCCAGCACTCGGCCTCAGCCCCTGGGGCTGTTCTTTGTGACCCAGCTCCCCCAGGGGATGAAATCTGTTTAGTTTTCAAGACTTCTGTGCAATGGCTGAAGACCCCCTTGACCAGGACAGGCTGTTTTTCAGAGCTGGAGGCACCAGAGGTGCAGAGCCAGCAGGCTATCAAAGCAGGTGCATCTTGCTTCTTGGGGTTCCTCCATGGGCCTGGTACTGTCTCCTCCACGCTGGTAGTCTGGGCCTGTGGCCTCACATCTTGGACATAGAAACAGGACAGTCTTCCCACAGCTTTGTACACACACACCCAGCTCTCACAGCCTGGCACTCACTCTTGGTCTCATCACACAAACCAGGCTGTTCCTTCATGGTCTTTACACATGGATAGGCCTGCCCCTCATGGCCTTGCATACAGACAGGCCTGTCCCCTCATGGCCCTGTGTACATATAAACAGGCCTGCCTCTCATGGCCTTGTTCACAGACAGGCCTGTCCCCTCACAGCCCTGTGTACACATAGGCCTGTCTGCTTATGGCCTTGCACACAGATAGGCCTGTCCCCTCACAGCCCTGTGTACACATAGGCCTGTCTGCTTATGGTCTTGCACACAGACAGGCCTGTCTCCACAGGACCTGGCCTCTAAGGTACATCTCTGAGTCAGAAATAAGGCCTCATTAACGCTGTACAACTGTTTATGCTTCCATACCCTCGGGAATTGGCCTCAGGGGCTAAACCACCCAAACCAAACAGGGCTGGCCTCCCCAAGGAGCCTCGGGACACTGTGCCCTGCTCCATTGCATGCTGGGAGTGCTGGAGCTGCCATCACGCTGCCCAGAGTAACCTCGTCCCACCCTCCTTCCTTGTACCAGAGATGGTGGTTATCCTGCAGAGCTTTGAGGTGGGAGGGCAGGAGGCTGAGAGGAAGAGCAGAGCTGCTCAGAGAGAGGGGGGCCAGGGAAGGGGGGTTCTGGGGGCTGAGACATTGTGGGTCACACACCACTTCCCCTTCAGGCTGGCTTTGGGCAAGTGACACAAATGTCCTCACACTGAGACAAGATGATGCTCAAAGCATAGTGCCCCAAGCTGAGAAAATGCCCAGAATGGCCTGTGACTGTAGGTGAAGGCAGGTGACGGCAGGTGAACACACTGGAATTCAGAGCTGCAGCCATTAAGACAGAGGGGTTACCAGGACAAGAATATTATACAGCTATTTTCTTTATTCACAACACAGTGTGAGGTAGATGCCACAGCAGTGTTTCTCAACCTTTTTGTGTTACTGTCCCTGTAAGGAGCCCTTTTAGACATTCCCACACTCCATATGCCCTCCTGCCTTTGAAATTAAATACTAAAAAATAAGATTTTGTTGAACAGAGCTGAACTTTGGAGGGCCACGAGCTACTGTAGTAACTTAAGGTTTTTAAAGCCCCAAACAACCAATTCTGGCCTCCTGGGGGCAATGCCACCCCTTGTTGAGAATGCTCTAGACGAGATACCAGTACTTCTTGATAAAAACTAACCAATGGGAACACAGTATTTAAGAAGTAACATTCTTTACAAGTGGAAGAATGTATGCTCTGTGTGAACTGCAGCTACAACATGCAAATACATATTGGTGTAGGGAGGAAAAGACAAAACAACCTTTGGGAAATTTAAAAACTGAAACTGAAGTAGGATTTCTAAAGTCCTTAATTTTGATGTTCTATTGATTTTATTTTTTAGTTAAAGATATAGAAAAGGAAGAAAGAAAAAACCCAAAAACGGTTGATTGTGAAAATGAAGGAAAGAGTGGCTGCATGCAGAGAAGTGGCTGCAGAGTCCAAAGCTCAGAATCAGCCCCACTGGATTAAGTGTTCAGGCATCTGCTGGACAGACGGACAGATCTGCACTGAAATCTGCTGTGTGACTATGGGCAGATCACTACACCTCTCTGAGCCTTGGCTCCTTCATTTGCTGAATGACAACAGCACCCAGGAGAGCATCCAGCCATGCTTGGCACATTGTAGGAACTCAGTAACGGCATCTGAATTAATGAATACGTGCTAGAATCTATGCAGACCACAAGGCTAGTAAGCTACAGAGCCTGGATTTGAATCCAGGTCTCTTAAGTTCATTTTGCTAGCCAGCACCTGTTTCTTTGCCATTTTAAAAGGAAGGAGAACATGGCTTCTCCAGTCTCACCAAAACTGGGTGGCAAAGAGCCACAGGAATGAAACCAAGTTGCTGACACTGAGACACACTGCCACCTGGTGGCAGCATACCTGAAGTATTGGGGGGAGGGGAGGAGGGGGGGAGCAGGGGCAACTGTCAACGGGAACAACCAGTATCTTACACATGCCCAAGACACAGTCAAACGCTTACACAGTGAGAACAGAAGTCATCGTCTACCACCACCTGGCAGGAGGGGCCACACTGCCAGATGCTTGCTGGCTCCTTGACACCTGACTTGGGTTTCCTGGATACTTTCTTTCTTTTTTTCTTCTTTTTTTTAAAAAAAATAAATTTAACTGATTAAACTTAATAACCATAAATAAACCAAACACTACCAATTGAGTGCAGAACTTCATGGGAACTGCTAGAAGCCTGTACTCGTTCAATCAATTATCTGAACCTCACGTGCCATCCTTGACGTTTGAATGTGTCCATTTCAAGCTGCCGCTTTCAGATCATCTTTCTAGCCGGTCAGTCTCCTGAAATCCAGCTTTCTGTGCCCACCACCTCATTCATCTCTTGTAGCTGCATAACATTCACAAATTTCACAAGCTCTGCCCTTCAGATGTTAGCATAAATCACTGTTGAAAAATATGCTGAGCAGGGCAGGGCAGAAAGCAGAGCTCTGTGGAACACACTATAGACAGCCTCTCCCTCAACATTGATCTTGGCCACCTTTTCAATGAGGTGTTTTCCCAGCCTGTCAGGTAGGCTGTCTGTCTCTAAGTACTCTCTGCCCTGTCCTGAGCTAACAAAAAGCAAGGCAATCACTCGGTGAGGGCTCACATGGAAAACACGCATAGAGAATAAAGAGGGGGAGACTGGCCGTTAAATGGCCTCCTCCTTCAGGGAACCCCCCCCACCCCCGACCACCCCCATCTTCTCTCCCTCTCACCTGTTCTGGCAATGAACTCCCATGGCCCCCATAGGTCCTAAAGCTTGCCCTGCCTGTCCTGGGACACAGCCGCAGAGAGCCAGGCCTTAGAGACACTCCCTGGGAAGTCGAGCTCTCAGCAGTACCTGTTGCCTCTGCGAGCAGGCATGCACCACCTTTCCTTTTCAGCCGCCACCCAGTGCTTCCCACTACATTCAGACACCTCCAGGTATGGGGGAAATGTAGGTTGGAGCCCTGCCTCACGGCCTCTAACTATGGGAGCTGGGCTCCAGTCTAGCCTCACCTTTCCCATACATGAAATGGAAGCAGTGATAGTAACCAGCCGTGTAAGGCTGAGGCCAGGGTGAAATGGACAGGCTGGGCTTAGCTGCAAGTTCCTGGCACACAGTTGGTGCTCAATAAATGCCGGTCCTTTCCCTAAGCAGCCCCAACGTGGAGACATGCTCAGCCTCTGAGACTGCCCTATAGGCAACCAGGCGAGAGGACCTGCAGCTGTCCGGGCAACGGAGAGGAGGGGCCCTCTTTGGGAGCAGGAATGTAATTTTCCGGGGTTGTGTTTCCGTCCTCCGCCTGGCTGTGACGACAGCCCCTCCAGAGGCACGAGAGGAATTCTGAGTGTTCCCTTGGTCATTCCAAGATGGCACATGGCCTTCAACCCTGCACCAGGCCAGCCATTCACCCTCGTGGCTCTCCAGCTTACAGTACAACTGAAGCTCAGGGCATGCGCCGGTCATTCCAGCCATTCCCTGCTGCCTCCGCCCTTGTGGCCATCACAGCTTGTTCTAAACTAAAAGATCAGAAGATGGGAGGGCCAGGGAGGCGGGGCACGAGGGGAAGCTGCCTGAGCCAACGCAGGACAGCAGGACGTGGACTCCCCGGAGGGTTGGGAGGACCCTCCTCAGCAGCTCAGGTCCCTGGGTCTTGAAAGTGACCAGGAGAGGAGGAACTTCCCTTATGTGCTGGAAGGTTCTGGGCCACCCTAAGCCCAGCTCGAACTGGGAAATCAGGCCAAAGAACCAGGCAACTGAAGTGAAGAATTCCTTATGGAAACACAGCTGGGCTTCTGAATGTCGGATAAATTTTGCTTTGGTGCCACTTTTGGAAGTTATTTCAAGACAGAATCTCGAGCCCGGAAGTCCTGCCTTCCCCAGCCCTGTTCTGAGAGCAAGAGGTCCTGCATCCCTTTGTAAGGCAATGAGCAAAGCCCAGGGCCCACGGGGCAGGGGAGAGCAAGAGATCTCCACCTTCATGCCGCTGGGTACAGACCAACGTTGAGCCGTGCCCAGAACAGAGGCGGCCGCCTCGAACGAGCAGCCACGTCAGGACTTACCTTCCACTGCAGAGAATGGAACCACTGGTCCCGCAGGTAGCTGTTGGCAGCCTGCAACGACAAGAACAGGACAGCAAGGTCCGGTCACACACTTGTAGCATTTCAGAGAGTTTTACAGGCCAGCACACGAGCCCAGCCTGTCTGTCCAACAGGGTCTGCTCTGTGGTCCTAACACCTTTAGAGGGACTCACCAAGCTGAGCCCTTCGGGTACAAAACCACAATAGAAGTGATAAGCAGGGTGACTTTTCTGAAATAAGACCTCACTGCCATTGTATGCTATTTTACTGGGTAGGAGTGACCTCAGACACTGGTGGCTGGGAGAGCTTTAACTGCACCTGTATCCTGACCTATTTAGGATCATGGGACGGGCCCAGATGAAGGGGAAAGCAGCATGGTCGTGGGATGATGATGGTGGGAGCTGTTTGGGTACCTCCTTTGTATCAAGCACTGCTCAGGCACCTGGTGGTTATTACCCACATATTCCGTCCTCAGCCTGCACAACAGCTCTGCCAGGTGAGTGACACATGCCCATTTCACAGAGGGAAAACTGAGACCCTAAGATCTTACATCAACTAAGCAGCTTGTCTTCCAAGCCTGTGGGTTGAACCACTGTATCTCCTGCCAACTGTAGAAAGTCACAGGAGAAAGCAGCCGGCCAGCTTTGAACTCGGGCAGACCTGAGTTAGAAATGACTGTGTGGAGAGCAAAACCTTCTTTTATCCACACCACCCTAGTCCAGAGACCCTAGGCAGCTCAGCCTCGATTTTCTCATCTGTAAAGATCCACGCACCCACAGAAATGTCAGGAGGTCTGAGACGGATTCCTGTAAAGCATCTAGAAGCACGCTGGGCTCACAGCAGGTGGTCAAACAGAAATGCACCCACTGTTATTATTATCATCACCATCATAGACTCCTCTCAAATTAAATGTGGCCTGAAGATGGCCCTGTGGACTCTAGGACGTGTTGCTGCTGCTCTCACCCTGTTTCCAGCAGGTTTGCTGATGGTGAAAGCAGCATTTGTGGCATAGTTAATGCACGCCAGACCCAGGTAAGCCCTATGTGTGGACTGGCTCATTCAGTTCTTTCAAGTCTATCCCGAGAAACTGGTACTGTCAGCAGCTCATTCCTACGGTACAGATGAGGAGACTGAGGCTCGGAAGCCTATAGACTCTCCCACGGGCTCACAGGCAGCCAGTGTGGGGCCAGGACTAGAAGTCAGGTGGTTGGATTCACGCTGTGAATCACAATATTATGGCAGTCCAAGTTCTCCACTGACCACCCCTAAGGGAAGAAATGCAGCATCCAGTCCCACGTGACCCCACAGCTCTGCACCAAGTGACCCTGATGGTTAAGGGACTCTCACAAAGGCCAGGGCCTCCTTCTAAACATGAAAGTCCACCTTTTGCCCATCCCACTCCCAGGTGCATGCACAGCATGTAAACTTTGGGTCTCTCTCTGTCAAGGAGATCCAGGTCTCCCCACCTCCTCACCCTAATCACCATGGAAACATCAGCTCTGTCAGGGCAGAATTTGGGGAAATCTCTGGGCTTGAATAAATGAACCAGTCCAGTGGCCAGTGCAGTGGGGAATCAGGCTCAGAGACTCGTTCATACCACACCTGGAGGCAAGGTGAGTTGAATCTGCCCTGCACGGGGAGCAGACCGGGGTTCACCTGTGTGATGCAGGGACTTCTGTGGTAGCTGAGTCTCCAACAGACCTGGGTCAAGTCTGGGCTCTACCATAGTCTATTTGTGTGACTGGAGCAAGTCCCCTGATGACACAAAGGCTGTGACAAAGGCGAGTCTGCTGCAGGGACCAGCAGTAGCCCGAAGGGTCTGCGCTGGGTCACCTGTCAGTGCTGACCCAGCTCTGTGGTCTCATGACAACACTTGTTCATTAGGATGATGGACTACATCCCATGCTCAGGGACAGCGGCGCCAAGATCCCAAGCACGAGAAAATCTATGTAAAACACTTACTTAGTGCAGTGCCCAGCATGTGCAAACACTCTACAGAGAGCAGCGATCAGTATCAGTGACAGCTGTGGCCAGTGGTGTGCTGATAAATGTGTAACAACAGGCTCCCCGGGATAAACAAAACACAACACACCACAGTGATCACAGTGTCTGCTGACTTCCATGCCGTGAGTGATGCCACCGTGGCTGATTCTGTCCCTAGACCAGAACTGGAAAGAGAGGCACAGGATCGGCTCTCAGGAGTCGGTATCAGATGGTACGAGTGGCTCCAGCATGCTCCTGGTCCACAGCCATTTTTCTGCCTTTTAACACACCATAGTGGCCAGAGAAGGGAGCAGAGAAGGTGAGGTAGGCCAAATAAAGAACCCCCAAAGACTGTTTGCATCCTAACCCCTATGAATATGACATCTTAGGGGGCCAAGGAGCTTTGCAAATGTGATTTAGTTAAGGATCTTGAGGTGGGGAGGCCATTCTGGATTATCTGAGTGAGCCACAAGGGTCCTTATGACAGGGAGGCGGGAGGTCAGGGAGTCACAGATGGAAGTAGAGGTTGGAGTGATGTGGCCACGAACCAAGGGATGCGGGTGGCCGCTAGAAGCTGGAAATGGCAAAGGAACGGATTCTCCTCTAGAGCTTCCAGAAGGAGCCAGCCCTGCCAACACCTTGATTTTAGCCCCGTGGGACACATATTGGACTTCCGGCCTCCAGAACCGTGGACAATAAATTTGTGTTGCTTTATCTACTAAATGTGTGGTCATCTGTCACAGCAGCAGTAGGAAATGAACCTGGGAGGTATGGCCAAGTTGGTTTAGTGTTGATGTGGGTCATTCATTGGTTCTGAGGGTCCACAGAAGGCCAAGGCAATGCTCAAAAGGTGTTGTTGGCTGGACTAAATGACCAAGTGAAGACAAAAAGAGAGAATTAGAGAGGAAGATGGAGGAGAGGGAGAAGGAAAGGGACCCTCGCCCCTCCCTCTTCTGTGCCACTGGCCCCACCATCTACTACCTGCCACTGCCTGCACTGTGCCCTTGTTTGTTACACGGTTTGTGTGCAACCAGCCCTGATGGTACCTGGTACTGCTAATCAGTGCTGGGAACTGGGGAGCTCATAGTCCACTCATCAGTCATTCATTCAGCAGGTCTTGCTTGGTCACCTGATAACCAGATGGTGTGAGCTCTACCAGCCAAGCTTCCAGCTGACACACCGTGGACAGGCAGCATGAGTGAGAAATAATCCTTTGCTGTCTTAAGCCACTTAGAATTTGGGGCTGCTTGTCCCTGTAGCATAACCTGGCTTGTTTTGTTTTGTTGTATGGCTTTTACATAGAATGTACACCCCATCACCATTCCGCCCTCACCCCTCCCTCGCTGCCTACTGAATTACTTACACTTCAGGTCTCACCTGAAATGCCATTCTCCAGAATACCTGTCTTCATGGTGACTTGCCCCTCCCCATTCTTGACCCATCAGGTGATGGCACCTAATCTAATATATCGCACTATCCTGCGGTTGCTTGTTTCTTTGTTCTTCTTCCTCTCCAGGCTGTGGGCTCTGTGAGGTCAAGGACCATGTCTGACTTATTCACCACTATGTCCACAAAACTCAGAGAAATCTTTGTTAAATGAAAGCATGGTTAGATAGGTAGATAGATAAATAGATAGATACATGGGTGGGTGGATGAGTGGATAGATGGATGGATGAATAAATGGATGGTGGGTAGATGGATAGATGAATGGATGGACAAATAAATGGATGGGTGGGTGGATGGATGAATGAATGGATAAATCACCACTATACCCATTCTGCTCATTAAAAAAATGTCATATGTAATAGAATTTCAAACAAACTATTCAGCCTTGATATCCCAAGCCAAATTTGACTAAGGCTCTAGAAATAATCATGGCAGCCTTTTTCCTGCACACCTACTGTGTATCAGGTACAGTGCTAAGTATTTCACATGTAATATTGAGAATCCTTATGACATCCAGGGTCCAGTTCACAGACAATTTAAATGCCCAGAGAGGTGATTCCTGCTGTCCAAGGTTACACAGGTAGAGCATGTAGAGCTGAGCTGGGACTCAGGTCTGTCTGACCCCATAGCCCACTTTTCCTCCTGTTCACCCCAACATGAGAGAGAGTGCCACACCTCGGCTCCATTGGGCTCTAGGAATTGGGCTGAGAAATCTGAATCTATTATGCTGATGAGAGGGAGGAAGAAGGATTTGGCACCTGTTCCAATCAACAGGAGGCCCCACCTGGCAAACAAGAGGGTGGGGCCATAACTTTCCTCCAGATGGTAGCGTGGGGTGCAGCCACTGCCTCCTCATGCTACTTCCCCTCTCGCCGAAGGAGTCAGAGGTTGCAACAAGGGTGGGCTGTGAACTGCTTTTTCCTGCGGGTTGTCTAGTGTTAAAGAGACAGAGGCTGCTGGGGGACGTCCGGAGCTGCTGTGCAGGCATCTCTAAGTGCCTGCCGGGGGCAGGGAGAGAGGACTGGGCTGTGCCTGGCCTGGAGGAGAGGGCGAGTTTCTGCACAGAGTCCCAATACTGCAGTGTGGGCGGGTGAGCTGGGACGACCCAGACCTCTGGGACCTGAGGCTCAGCTCAGAGTCCTGAGGTCACTCAGAGGAGACTGATTCAGGCATGGGAAGGAGGTCCTAGGAGAGGCAGGCCTGCTCAGGCCAGTGCCAACTGCTCCCAGTGATAAATCTCTCGAATACTGAAAGGCCCCATTCCAGGCAAATTCTGCTTAATTTCCTCTTCGAAAGTTGCCAAGTTCTCTCTCATTGTTGCATTGTCTCAAGAGGTGAGAAAAACAGCCAAGGGTGCACTGGGGTGGCTGTTCCCAAGTCCTCCTTCCCCGGCCCAACTTCTTAGGGAAAAAACAGCACGTGATCACCAGACCGGAAAGGTCTTTCTCTCCAGCTTCCAGTAAGAAGGGAACCGCCCTGCCCCTGCCCCTGCCCCTGCCCCTGCTGCCAGTGTTTGGGGTAAACAGTTGCCCGGCCTCCTGGGGACTTTCCGGAAAGTCTGTGAGAGGAGCAGGTCTCGGAAACCCTTCGGGAAGGAAGCCCACGCTCTCGGGGAAGAAGGTTCTCCTTGGTCTTGGCCGCCCCAGCCTTGTTCTCAGAGCAGTGGGCCCTGGCCACTTCTCACGGATACGCGGAAACCCAGCTGCGAGGCAGAAATCCCAGAAGATGGTCTGCCCCACCCGGCTCTCTAACGCCACCCGCCCCGTGGGCCGCACCCCTTGGGTGCTGTCAGGGCACCGGTTATGTGCTTCAGCAGCTCCCTCCTCACAGTGGAAAACAGCAGAAAGGGCACCGAGGAGAGAAGATAAACAGGTCCCTTCTGCACCAGGGATCCTAATGACATGGCATTAGGGAGCTCACGCTGGAAATCACAGAGCACCCAGAAGCACACCAACTGGACCCAGGCTGGAAGGCTGGCGCCTCTGTGTGGGATGCAGCCTGCTGCTGGCAGACTGCTTGGCATCGCCGAGCCGGGGAGGAGGCACATTTGCCTAAGAGCGTCTCTTAACCTTCCTTGAACTCAGATAGGTCAGCTCCCCGAGGTCCGAGTGAGACACGGATTCAAATTCCGACAAAGCAGCTTTGTAAGGAGGTCCCATGAGAGAGGGACAGAGAGCAGAGGAAGGAATGGAGAGAGGAGAGAGATACAAAGAGAGTAAAGTCAAGATGCCCAGAGAGAAGGGCTGGGGTAGAGAGAGGCGCCTGGGGAAAGATACCAGAAAAAAAGAAACTGCAAGGTGGTGAAATGGAGCAAGTGATAAAGAAAGAGAGAAGGGGTAGGGAGGGAGACATGGAGAAAAGTATCAGAGAGACAGACAGAGGAAAAACGGACACACATGGATACAGAGAGCCTGAGAAAGGGGAGGGGGGAGAGACACCAGGCAGGCGAGGGTAGGGACCCTGACATCGCCACTATGCAGAGCTTCATGCCACATGCAGCAGGAGGGACCCTGAGACACTGCAGACCCGCCTGCACGCTGAGGCTAGTCCCCCTGGGAGCGGCCCAGTGCATGAAGCATGAGTCCAAAGGAAAAGTTCTACGGTCCAGCCTGTCACCAAAACTGTGGCTGGTGATGGCAATGTTCTTGATCTGCCCTGTCTAATACAGTAGCCACTGACTCCATGTGGCTATTGAGCACTCGAAATGTGTCTAGTGGATCAAGGAGCTGCATTCTTACTTTAATTAAATTTAAATGCAGAGGATCCTGTGTGGTGAGTGGCATCTGAAGGGACAGCGCCGCTCAAGGCATTGTCATCCTCTGATGACCCGAGCACCCATGAAGCTCTCCAGGCCAGCCTTGCCCTGAGCACCCCTGGCTGCTTCTGGGCGTCCCTTCCACCCGGAGCAGGGAAGACTGCTCGGTCACACCGTGGCTCTGGGCCCTGTCACCTAAACGGACCCACTGACGGCCACAACGCAGGTGAGGAGGGTCCTGCCCGTACCTCGGGCCCACCACCCTGGGGCTCCAGGGGCTCCCAGGCTCCCCGTAACCACTTGGACCCCTCCACCGGAAGCCTATCTTCAAGATGACTCAGAACCCATTTATATAACATGATGGCCACACACCACCGTGAATCATGGGAGGGAGGGCAGGAGGGTGACAATAACAAGGAAGCAAGGTAGCAGCCGATAGAAATGACAGTGAGAGAGACCAAGGCAGGCAAAGGCGAGGTGCACCCACCTGGGCTCCCCTGGGTGACAGGGTGGAGGCTGTGCCTGCTTCCCCGTCCTAGCCGAGTCCAGCTCTGGATCCCAGGAGCTGCTGGCCGCCTCCTTCTCCTCCCCCTGCTCTCCTGCTCCAGCCTCTGGCCACTGGGCTGCGCCGACTGTTCTGTCCACTGCAGCAGGGGGCAGTGAGCAAGGAGGATGCGGGAGCAGCCACAGGCCCGCCCGTCTGTCAGCACAGTGGGAGAGCTCTGCGTGAGGCCACTGCCGGGTGCAGCCTCAGCCAGGCAAGTCATCATAGCCGGCCTGCAGCCACAACCTCAGTTAAAGGGATATTCCAGGCACTGCACAGTGAGCCACACTCATCCAGACCTCACTGCCCCTCTACGCCCAGGGCAAGTGACACTCAGGGACTTCCTTGGGGGGTACTGTTGCCCCTTCCAGCTCCAGAAGCGATGATGCCTCCTGCTGCTCCACTACACCCAGGGCGCTGGGGTTCAGGGCCTCCTTTCTCTAGCTGGACTATTTAAAGGTTTTCCCCTCTCCAGCCTCCCCCTTACACTCACATATCCAGCCCCCTCTGCCATGCAATGGATAAGAGCCCTCTATTGGGCCCCCTTACTCCTTAGGAGCTTGCAATGGCTCCCTATTGCCCCCAGAATATAGCCACAGCTTCTTCACTCAGTAAGTCATATATGATCTGGCTGTGGCCAAACAGCTGTAGATGCATCCATAGGGCTCTGAACCCTACTCCTCCCCTCTCTTGCAAGGCAGCTAATACCCCCGTACCCTAAATTCATGCTTTGCTGAGTTCCCTCTGCCCAGTGAGCGTGCCCCCCATCCTGGCACACTCCTACTCATCCCTCAGTGCCCAGCTCTAATGTCACCATCCAGGAAGCTTTCTCTGATACCTCTAGGCTGAGTGAGTCACTCCCTGCTCAGGGATCCTAGGCCTCCGGGAAGTGCCTCTATTTTAGCTATTATCTCTACAGTCATTTGTTTATGGCTCTGTCTCCCCAGAGGGCCTCTGAGTTCTTCAAGGATGGGGCCAAGAGGCTTACTGGCCTTCCTCTCCCTCCCCTAGCCCGGGGGACAGGCCAGCTCAGCGCTCTGTGATTCAAATGGGATTTCCAGCCCCCATCTTCTCCCAGATTTCCATGGAACCCTGCTATGACCTTCCTCCTCTTCCACTGCTGCTCTTCCCAGCCAAGGGTGCTGGAACTGACCCCCTCTTTCCTAGACGCAACAGAAAGGCAGGCCTGGCTTTGGTGTCCTCTAAGAGATAATAGTAAAGAACAGAATTTTTCTAAGGATGTTCAACTGTTAACTCATCTGATTGAGCTCAGCATTCCTCAGGGGCCTAACTGCATCGTGCCTTTTGGCTCCACTATTGTTACGCAACCCAGTGGCCACTGATGAATTGGGTTTTAGGGAGCATCTCTTTGGCTCAGAGCTGGTCTCACTGGAGTGACAGAGTTAGAAAGAAAACGCCCCTAAAAGAACAGCCGAGGCAGACTGTTCTCCCAAAGAAGAGAGAGTGCACTCTCTCTAAATGAGGGCTGCTGACTTGGAAACTGGGTATAGCTCTCTCTGAAATGATAGAGAACACGTCACATGTATGTCACAGGTACGTACGGCAGCAGCCATGTTATCTTTTTTCTGCCACAATTTCTTTTTTGGTGGACCCACCTCTCCTGGTCCACGAGGTCCTGTAGGGCTATTAGAGTGCACAGCTGGGTGGGTGTGTAATCCAGGCAGGGCATTCCCTGGGGAACATGGGGTGTGTAATCCAGGCAGGGCATTCCCTGGGGAACATGGGGCTATAGCAGAACCAATCAGAACCATCCCTGAGCTTTAACAGAAAGATGCTGGAGGGAAATGGGCTTTCACATTTTTAAGGATGACAAGCTCCAAGAATGTAACTTGAGGCTGCCAGAATTCCACTTTTCCCAACACATGGAGAGACACTGCCCGACAATGAAGCCAACAGAATGAAGCAGAGCCAAGAGATGGACAGACGGAGACACTGAGAATTAATGATATCATTTAACTCCTGGATGCAGCTATGTCTGAAGTCCTCTCTTAGACATGACGGCCAAGTTACTTTAAAACAGTTACAGCAACATCAACTTCTCTTTTTCCTCAAATAGTCTGAATATGGTTTGCAACATTTCCAACAAACAGTCCTGACCAACACATACAAAATGCTCACTTTTCCAAGGGTGCGGCTCATACTTCTATCAGAGTCTCAAAATATTTAGATCAACAAGAAACAAGAAACCACCTCAGTCAAAGTAGAACAAAAGGTAATACCTGCAGCTTACTTGCTTTTTACAGCCTTTTAAGGCCTAACAGTGGCCCGTGTGCCTCTGTTTCCTCATCTGTGAAATGGAGAGCAGCAAACCTATTTTTCAGGTTTGCTAAGAGAAATACAGTGGGGCCTTGACTTACGAGTTTAATTCGTTCGGAGACCGAGCTCGTTAAGGAGCTCGTTAACTCAAATTACTCTATCAACTCAATGCAAAAAATCAGCCGAGAGACAGCTGGTATCTCAAAAAACTCGTTAGTCGGGACACTCGTAAGTCAAGGCCCCACTGTAAAAGTACAATGCATAAAGCTCCTAGACTGTGGCAAGCATGTAGTTGGAGCTCAAACTGCGTGCATTCCCTCTCTCCCCCCCTCCCCCCCAGTAAGCCCTGGTTTGTAATTTTCTTGTACTTGGAGAAAAAAAACGCCTTAAGTTAAACAACCTTCCCTTCTGATAGTTGGCTGTCTCCCTCCAAGGGAAAAGAGGAGGGCGAGTGAGTGGGGCTGGGAGAGGAAACTGCTTGTTCATGTTTATTTCTCCTACCTGCAGTAAGACAGTTCCCCCAGGAATTGTGAGCTGTAAACAGTACTTCGGGGCATTCTCCCAGGACAGCAGCTGAACGTCTTCAATAGCGCTGTAGGAGACGGAGTTTTCCATGTACCCAGTTGGCTGCAGCAAAAACAAAAGAGAAAGACATGCATTGGTTACAAGATCAGGCACAACGTCTGAGGCTCAGGAGAAGGTTCTGGAAAATATCCCCATGGTGGCAACAAGCAAACCTAGCTGGTACAGACACCTGGAACCTCTAGGGACAAAGGAACTCCATCTTTCCTAGCTGGCAGCGTCCAGCTGGAGGGCAGGAGCCATAGGGGAAACTCGCCCGTGTGTTTGTCTGGGTGTAGTTGGGACTAGACTGGGGGCACCTTGAGGGCAAGGCCTGTGCATTGTTCCTCTTGGCACGGCAGGGCGCAGCATAGCGGAGCCACCACCCTCTCCTGCCCAGAGAGCAGTCACAGCCCACCACTGGTCTCCCTGCCTCCTCTTTTCCCACAGATGTGCCTTCTCCACTCAGTACCCAGGGCCATGTGCCCCATGGGCAAATCAATCCCCCTACTCTCCTGCTCAGCATCCTTCCTCGGCTCCCAGTGGTCAGACCAGGAAACCAATGTTCCCATCCTCCACTGACAAGCCCGCAGGTCTGGTCTCACTTCCTCCTCCAGACCCACCATGTGTCTTCTCTCCCTTTCCCGGCTCCCACAGAGGCCTGCTGCCAGCTCTTACCGGCTTTCTCCCAGAAAGGCCGCGGCCCCACCCTGTCACTCTCCTCTTCTACTCGCCAGGCCTCAGTTCAACAGGCTTCTGGGGAGAGCCTGCGATCCTCCGGACCCCAGAGCCGACCTGATCACACCTGGCCTGAGCCCTCCATGCTCACCACACCCGGGTTAACTACTGTGGACTGATACCGTCTGTTATCTAGTTGATGTCTGCCTCCTGGCCAGGCGGTAGTTCAGGCCCGAGTCTGTCTTAGTGCCTGCTCTCTCTCCCCAGTGCCTGGCACATGGCAAGCATGCAACAACTTGTGTTTATAGAAAGAACGATAAAGGGCATCATCCATCAACACTGGAATGAGGGTGGGACAAGAGACAGTCACAGTCGCTCACTGCTCTCTGAGTGAGCTCTGCTATCACAGAGAGAAGGCACCCGGGGTCAGGTGGATGAACGAGCACTGGGTACTCGCGATTTTCTTGTCCCTCTGGCCCCCAGGAAGCCAGACTTCAGCACAGTCAGAGGTGAGTATAGCACAGCGGAGAATAACAGCTCACATCTCCCAAACGCTGACATGCACCAAGCACTCCTGGGCACATGGCAAGTGCTGTCTCCTTTAATCCTCACCACGGTCCCATGGAGCAGGTGCAGGGCCATCCCCATTGCACAGATGAGAAAGCTGAGGCTGAGGCTGAGGCAGACACATGACTTGCCAAAGGCCACCCAGCTGGGGAGGGGCGTGGCCAGCATTGAACTAAGCTGCTGACTTGGAATTGGCACCCTGCCTACTAAGCCATACTGCAACCAAGGGTCAGGTGCAATTTAAAATGTGTGACTTAACAAATTAATTTTACCAGGAGGATTAAGGACCTCCATGAGGTTTTTAAATTTCAATTTCTGTCTGACAAAGTTGAGATATGATGGTGGTGGTGAAGGCGGAGAAGGTTCAAGGCTCAAGCTGCCTCAAATCTCTCCGATTATCAGTCACCAGGCTCTGGAAGAGTGATTGGTCAGTTGATTTGTTCATTCATTTGTTCACTCATCCATTCGTTTGTTCATCTGACAGATATTGAGCACCTATGATGTTCCAGGCCCCATACGGGGTTGCTGGGAATACAGCAGTGAATGAGACAGGAGCCCAGTGGGGCAAAGAGACAACAAACAAACACAATTCCCAAATAAATAAACTATTGAGGAGCAACAGTGCGGCACCAAGAATCAAAAGAGGGTACGGCGAGAACTGGAGCACTGTGGAAAGATGGAGGGAAAGTACATCCCAGAGCCCAGGGCCAGTACAAAGGGCCCAGAGGCAGCCACAGGCTGGGAGAGTTCAGGGGGGAGCCAAAAGGCAAAGGGAGGGAGGGCTCGGTAAGAAGTGCCCTGGAGAGATGGCCGGCCACTGCAGGGGGCCTGGAAAGTGAAGCTGGGGTCCGGGATCACTCCCCTGGAGTGGAGCGCTGCAGGCGCTTTAGGCACGGTTCATAGCATCATAGCATCGCTGGGACTGCTGCAGAAGAACAAGCGCAGGAGCAGTGTGCGGAAGCAGGGAGGAACCGCCTGGAGGCTGCTGCACAGGCCCAGGTGAGTGTCTGGGCTGCTCAGACCCCACGGGGAGACGGCCAAGTTCATCCTGCGGTTCTCACCAACACATGGCCCACCCTGGGGCAGCAATCCAGGGGCCACGTGGCTGCGTACCCCAAAGGCAAACCTGGGATCCCCCCTCACCCTCTGCCCTATTCCAGCATTCCCTGCATGATGATGTTTTCAATATTCTGCAGTAAATGATTCAGCCCACAGCACATCTTGTCCCGACAGTATCAGTGAAACCAGGGTGTGGGGTTGGCTACATGCTCACTTCCAAACCCACATTCCAATATGTATTGTTTGTTGCTGTCTGCCCCCCTGCCAGTGTTTCAGCACCACGAGAGCAGGAATTCTCACCTGTCCCAGGTACTTACACAGAGCCTGGCACTGAGGAGGTGATTACTTTCTTAATAAATGAAGGAATAGTTTCCTAAATAAAAAGCTCATCCAAGTATTACTTTCAATCACTACACATAACACACTTGGGAAGATGCTTTTTTGGTTATTATTTTTTAAATTAAAAATAATTAATAATCTTTTTAAAAATCAGCTTTAGGAAGCCATGACACCTGTGTGCCCGGATGCGCCAAAGGCCTTCCCACCTCCCTCCCATCTGCACGTCTCTCCCTCTTCAAGGTCCAGTCGGCCTTCAAACCCCGCCCACTGACCCCTCGATACGCACAGAGGCCAGAGGACATGGGCTAAGACGTGGCCCTAGTGCATCTGGAAAACCGCTGCACCACATCGAACAACACAAAGAAATAAAAACCCACTCCGAAATCCCAGCAAGGGGACAGCGTGACCATACCGAGTTGGACTTGATTATCCAAACCAAGTGAATGGCCAGCCTCGTTTCTTCAGAATCCCACTTTGGACACTAAGCAAAAGGCCTGGAGACTTCTATTTCCCACCACAGCCTCCTCAGAGACCCTGAGGCACGAGGGCCCACACCACGCCCGTGGCAACACACTCCAGATGACCACTACCGACAAGTGTGATCTTACATGAGGGAGGGCTTACTAACTGCCTCTGTCTGCCTTTCCCATGACCCTGCTTAGCTGTCTCAACGTGACCTTGATTTGAAGTTGCAACACAGGCAGGTTCTAGGGTGAAAGGTTGGGTATAAGTAAATACATACTGTTTTTTAATAGATGTATTGTTTTTCCATTGTTTGAAGCAGTGTTGGCTAAAAGCAAGATTTGCATAATCAACGAGACCTACGTTTGAGCCGCTTACTGTGTCTTTACATAAGTTACTGTACCTCTCTGAGCCTGTTTCCTATAATGGTAAAATGGGAACTTAATAGAATTATCAGGAGCCTTAAAGGAGATCCAATTTATCAAGGGCTTAGCATAGCATAAGGAACAAACAGAAAAGCTCAATAAAATCAACTATTATGAGAAAGACTACATTTTATCTCTTGGGGTCTTTCTCCTCCAAACCCATAATTCTTGATTTAACCATTAGAAAAACATCAGACAAAACCCAAATGAGGGACATTCCTCAGAACACCTGACCAGTACTCATCAAACACAAGGAAAGTCTGAGCAACTTTCCCAGACAAGAAAAGTACACAGAGACCCAATGACTAAGTGTACTGAGGGATCCCGGATGGGAGCTTGGGATAGAAATAGGACATTAGGTAAAAACTAAGGAAGTCGAATAAAATATAAGGGTTCATAATAGCATATGAAAACTGCTTCATTAGTTGTGACCAATGTTTCATGCTATTTTAAGATGTTCACAACAGGGAAAACGGGGTGTTGGGTGTATATGGGAACTCTCTGTACTGTCTTTGTAACTTTTCTATATATTTTAAACTGTTCTAAAATAAAATGCTTAGTAAGAAAAATTAACTGCTGTCACTACCTCTGTTGTCACTATCATCATCATCGACAGAGCCTAGACAGAGCCTACGAGGTCTGCCAGGGCAATGGGACACACGTGGCTCTATGGTGGAGGCACAAGCTGCTGCTGGCCAATGACGCCCTTCAGCGGAGGTACTTTCACACTCTTGGGAGGATTTTACAGGTAACTGGTAATTCCCTGGTAATCTGAACACGGTGGTCAGAGCTGCAGTGGACCAGATTCCTGTGCGGGGCGAAGGCTGAGTTAGACCGAAAAAAAAAATAAAATTCAATTCTCTTGGGGGAGCTGGGAAATGCAGTTCTAAAAAGTACTTTGAGGAGAACAATAAGCAGATTAAAAGTTATTTCTACATGTAAAAGCAATGCGAGACATACTGGGGTTCCGTTAAAGGACATCCCAGAATTAGCAAAACTACAGGGATGGAAATCAAACCCGCAGTCGCCAGTGGCTGGGACAGTGGAGGAGACTTTACAGAGGAGCATGAGGGCATGTTTGGGGGTGATTGAAATATTCTAGATCTCAATTGTGGTGTTACTTGACGGTATATGTTTGTCAAAACTCACAGATCCAAGCACTAAAATGGTAAATTTCCCTGAATGTAAATTACAACTAAGAAAGGCAATGAGTGAATATTCAAGATAACTTGTGAGATGATGAATAGAATGAAATCTTTCAGATAAAATCTTACTAAAATCACTCATTAGCACTTTGATATATTATCTTCCTGGTTATTTTTCATACATAATTATTTTTTACAGAGCCCAAGTCATACAGTATATATAATTTTGCACATCCCATATTCTGAATAATCTCCAGAACAGTCATCTTAGTGGCTATAACATATTCGGCCACCATTTATCACCACTCCCCCTCCTCCCCTATGGGAAGTGCGGTGGTTTCATTTTCTGCTACTCTAAACAACTCCACAGTGAACATCCTTATGAAACATGTTTTTCTACCCTATATTTAGGATTTTTTTTTTCTAGGCCAGATTCCCAGAAATGGAATTAATGGGACAAAGGGTAAGAGCATATTTTAGATCATTGCCAAATTGCTCTCATTAAAGAGATATTAACGAGAACTGGGAGCCCTGGCGAAGACTGGGGGCTTCATCCTGGGCCCCCAGCTTGAGTGGGCCCTGCTAGCGCTATGCCTTGTCCGGCTGCGTTCAGTGTGACCACCTGGTAGCTGAGTGTCTGCAACGTGACCGCACCGCCAGGGTGCTGGAGTGGCAGAACTCTGCAAGTCAGGGTCCTGGCTCCTGGGGACACTGCTCTCCCACAGGAGCCAGGAACAGGTCGGGGGCGGGGCCTTGTCCTTTTGCTCTCAGGAACTGATGAGGGGCATTTTGGGGGTTTTGATAACTGTCAGACCAGGAGGAGAATACTCCCTCTGCTTTTGTTTCTGAGATGAGCTTCTTCCCTGGTATCCCCTCAACCACTGGATCTGGGCTACAGAAAGCGGGACCTAGAGAGGCCTCATCAGGTCCCCCAACGACCCACAAAGCCTTCAGAGTTGATATTCCGAACCGGATACCTTCTTGGATTTCCCAAGAGTCAGATGGACATGGAGTGGGGTCACCAAATGCCCCTGAAACTGCCCCCTCCCCTAGTCTTCACTTCCCCTGCCTTTCAGGGGAGCCAGCTCCTCCTGTCCAAACCCGCCTGCTGGTTTCCATGGGGATTTCTCTAAAAGTGAATATGAATCATGACGTCAGAGGCCCCCAAGCTGAGGCTTCAGGCTGACTCAAGGCACATGCAAACAAGATGCTGGCACGCGTCCTAGGGAGGAGGTTCTGGACCCCAAAAGGGAAAGCTGGTCTGGAAACACCCTCGAAGCGCTCGCTCTGGGGCGGGAGGCTGGGAAACGTTGGTCAGCTGGGGAGCTGGGCTGAGACCAGCGGGCTGTGTGTCACGGGAGGGATGCCACCCCGGCAGCCTGCTGAGTGTGCCTCACTGTGGACGCGTCTCCTCTCTCCACAAGTGGAAGTCACCTGAGTCATCACGCAGGGGGACCCACACACACAGCCTGACTCCACGGGGCCCGGCCCCACGTGCATGAGGAAGGATGTGCTCCTGGCCCCACACATGAGGCCCCACACGTGAAGCCCGGCCTCAAAGGAGAAATGTCAGTCAGGTCAGAGGGCAGGGAGCCCCTGCCAGCCCCACCTTGGACAGTCAACAGCAGCAATGACAGGAATAATGATGATGAGGCCATGACCTCGGTGATGGTACAAGGGTGGGCTCGTACTGGGGGAGTGGGCTTCAGCCCTCACCTCCCCCTGCTGCTTTTTTAAAAACTGAGATAAAATTCATGTGACATAAAATTAAACATTAACCATTTAAAAATTCAGAGGCATTTAGTGCATTCACAATGCTGTGCAACCTTTGCCTCAATTTAGTTCTCAGACACTTTCATCACCCCAAAAGGAAACCCGTATCCATGAAGGGATCTCTCCCTGTGACCGTCCCTGGTGGCCACAGTCTGCCGTCTGTCTCTATGGATTTGCCTGTTCTGGAGATTTCCTCTCTATGAAATCACTCACAACGTGGTCCTTCCTATCTGATGCCTTTCACTCAGTGTTTTCGAGATTCATCCGCATGGCCACATGTATCAGTACTTCGTTCCTTTTCAGGGCTGAGTAATGTTCCGCTGAGTGGCCATCATGCCATGTTTTATTTACCCATCCATCAGTGGGTGGACATTTGGGTTGTTTCTATGCTTTGGTGATTGTGAACAGTCTGGTGCTTTTTTTTTCAATGACAAGGAAGGACAGGGCTCTTCAAACAACCTTCATGAAGCCCCTCCCATGCAGAAAGGCACAGGTGCCCCTGGTTAACATTTACCAAGCAGTTACCATGTGGGCAGCACCATGCTGAGGGACTTGTAGTATCCCCTCATTTAACTGTACAATGCGCTGGGGGGCACTGTATTTACCCGTTTACTCACATGCTACAGAAGAAGACATGGCACCACAGAGGTGCTGACATGTCACAGGCCCTGCTTTTTAGATAGATCTGGGGTTCAATCTGACAATCCTGAGCCTGGGATCTCCATCCCCACGTTCTGCCAAACTCCAACTTGCGTACCTGTGCGCATGCACACCACAAGTGCATTGTGGGCAACAGAGGAGCTGGGACCAGAGAGCCAGACCTGGCACAGTGTGGGAGTGGGGGGTCCTCAGAATCTGCCTGTCCACTGCCACTCAGCCATAGGTGACCCTAGGCCACCTACGACTCCATTCGGCCTCAAGGGCAGAAACCCACACATGCTCATTTGGGAAAGGCCTGTCAAAATACTTGGATGTTCTCTTTAATCCCCCAAAAGAAAGTCATAAGCAAAAGCAAGGTAGCAAGTAATCTGCTGTGAGATGGGCCCATCTGGGCCCAGTCCCAGAGCAAATCTCCTCAGATGCCTTTCACACTCCTCTTCCCTTGTTTCCGTGAGCCAAAGACACCGAGCACAAGTTCACCTTTGCTGGTTGCCTCAGGGCCCTGGTTGCCATTGCCACCCTCCACTGGTGAGTGGTGCAGCCCAGCAGTGCTCCTGGTGCCGCCAGGATAGAGAGCTGCTCGCTGCTCGCTGCTGCACTTACGGGTCTCTGGTGACGAGACTGTTCTGTACGCGTCTCCAATCATTCTCTTGATGCCAAGTGGCTGCTCCCTATGCTGCCAATGCACCTTCCCCTCAAAAGATCACTGCTCCCTGTTGTGGCACCAGAGTGCCCCCTTTGAGAATTATGTGTCAAGTAAAAGTAACTTGGGTTTTGAGCAAGAAAAACCTCTTATGATAAAAATACATGCTTCTTGCGTTTTATGTTTGGTTTGAGCTTATCTTGGTGGTGGGGTGATTACTCTAAGTTCTTCATAGCATAAATAAGTCTCAGGAACCCACAGGCAGCTACTGAGCACTTGATATGTGGCTAGTGCAACGGTCCCTCTGGACTGAATTCATGCAGTCACTCAACAAGAGGAACCTCTCCCATGTGCAACCAGAGCCTGGGGACAAGGCAGGGAAGGGGAGGGACACGTCTCTATAGTGTCCCTCTAACTGCCCTCTTTTGGAGCCCAGCTGGTATTGCTCAGTGGTTGAGCATCAACCTATGAACCAGGAGGTCACGGTTCGATTCCAGTCAGGGCACATGCCCAGGTTGCGAGCCCCATGCCCAATAGATGATTCTCTCATTATTGATGTTTCTCTCTCTCTCTCTCCCTCCCCCTTCCTCTCTGAAATCAATAAAAATATATTTTAAAAAACAACTTTACATCATCATTAAAAAATAAATTGGGATCTTATACACTGTTGGTGGGAATGTGAAATGCAACCACTTGGGAAGACAGTCTGGCAGTTCTTCAAAAAGTCAAACAGTTTCCATATGACCCATGTGGGGAATTTTACAGTATGTGAATTATATGCAATAAAAAAAAGGTAACAGTATACCTATCTTAAGCGTGTTTGTGGAGCGTACTTAAGTATGTAAGGCTCAGCACCTCCTAAGAACTTGATAATAAGTAACTACTCTCGTGCTGTCACCCCAAGAGAGTGGGTGGCCTGAAAGAAGGCCAGGAGGGGGCTGCCTGTGGGCAGGGACGCGATGCAAGAGTTCAAATCCCAGCACGAAGCCAGGTGCTAAGGAGCTCATTATACGGAGGTGATTATTTTGAAAAAGCCACAAGAAGGAAGAAGGGGCTTCACACGCGCTCTCAATGTCCCTTCATCACCCACAGATTACTCCGAAAAGTCAGGACAGAGAGGACTGCACTGGCTCGGAGTAATCCCAGGAGGTGACCACCCAGCTCTGGATGACCGATGACAAGCAGGTGTAGGGTCAAGCATTCCAGGAGCTTGGGGCCATACAGCACTGCCTGCTCCGGCTTGCCCACCTCCTCTTGTCCCGTCTCAACCAAGCCCTGCCACAGTCCAGCTGGGCCATGAGGTTAGGGCCAGTGTCTGGGGCAGGCCAAGGCTGTTCTGAGATGGTCAGGCGGCAAGTTCTGGCTCATTAATCATGAGTCCAGCCATGGCAGCTGCCCCCTTTTATGGCCAAATGGCTCAAGAGGTTTAATAATAGAGCGAAGGGCTGATATTTCCACATGGAGACCCTTCCAACCCCAGTCACCATCGCGGCCATGGGAAGACAGATGAAACTCTGGGTCCCCAGTGTGTGGCGCTCGGTATCTGTGCCATCGGGCACCTCCACCATCGGAGCAGCTGATTGAGGCTCTCTAAAGAGCCATGACACAAAGCCAGTACACTCCACCCACTGAGTCAGCAAACATTTCTAAGGACCCTGGCAGCCCACACGTATCAGGCAAATCCCACGTGCCAGACCCCCGGGTAAGCAGTCCACAGGCACGACCTCACTGCTTCCTCATAAGGATCCAGGAGGCCGGAACTAGCAGAGGAAGAAAGGGAGGCTCGGGGCAGTTAAACAGTGAGTCCAGCTACAGCTGGTCAGCAGAAAGACCATGCCATTGACTTAGAAGCCAGGTCCGTATCCACTGCACCCTGTCCCTGACCTGCTCTGTAAGACACTGGCCTGGGAGCCCCAAGATGACCAGGGCCTCAGGGGCCAGTGTGGGTCTGGCAGGGGGTGGGGACAGAAACTTACAAATGAAAAGACAGCATGATGTAACACTGAGGTGTGGGTACAAAGGGCAAGGAGGGAAAGGAGAGGAAAACACTCTGCTATGTTGTGGAAGGCCTCCCAGAAGCCACCTTTGACCTGGGTCTTCAGGGGATAGGGGAGTGCTGGGCATTCCCAGGGCAGGAAAGGGAAAGCACAGTGTGTAGGCCCTGGTCTGAGAACAGGGCGTTGCTAGATGAGACAGGGGTGCAAAGACTCTCCAGGAAGGCCTCAGACCTGGGAAAAGCCCTCAACTGCCCAACCTTCTCCAATTCTTGGATTCTCTCTCTCTCCTTTCCTATCTTTTATTTTTAAATTAAGGTATACTATCTAAACAGTACGGTACATAACACGCAGATGTCTTAAGTGTTCAGCTGGATTTATCTTTGCATACGCACAGCCCTGTGTAACCACTACCCAGGTCAAGAGTGGACCGTCTCCAACTCCACAGAAGGCTCCCTCGTGCCCCGCCCCAGTCCGTGCTGCCCAGAGGTGCCTGCTGTTCCTGCTGTTCCGACGTCCACCACTACGGGTCGGTTCTTGACCTCTTTAAAGTGGAAGCACACCGCAGACATGCCTTTGTGTCTGGCTCTTTTGTTTGGCATAATGTCTGCGAGGTGCCTATGTCTGTAGCTCGTTCTTCTTTTAATTTTAGAGCAGTGTTCCTTCCTATCTACCACTGTTGTTTATGGGCCTTCCGGCATAATGTCTGTGAGGTGTTCCTTCCTATCTACCACTGTTGTTTATGGGCCTTTGGCAGCTTCCAGTTTGGGGCCATTGTGTATAAAGCTGCTGTGAACATTTTTGTACTTATTTTCGGGGAGGGAGGACCAAGCACTCTTTTGGTAAGTACCCAGGAGTGGGATTTCCCTGGGCCACAGGGTGAAATGCTTACATTTAAGCCCAAGAGCACACATTTGTAAGAAATTCCAGGGAACTTTTATATAAAAATGAGCTCCTTTGTAGGGCCCGCTCTTTCTCAGATACTTATGTCTTTGGGAGAGCAAGGATTTCTGAGTTTGGGGGAAGGAATCGGGCCGCGGTAGAGCTCAATTTTCTCAAAAGGTGGGGTGCATCTTTCACACAGGGGGTGTCTGAGACCCGCAGGAGAGGCAGCACCATTCTCAAAACTGGACTCAGAGAAGAGGTGGTGGCAAAACAGAAACTTCTTTCCTGGCTAACGTGGCAGAAAGGGACATCTCTGCTCCCTTCGTGTTCAGCCTCCTTGCCATGCTCAGTACAGACGCTTCTACAAAAGGAAAGGGCATGTTTGCTCAAGATCAGAGCTCCGAGTTAAAGGCTGGGAACAGCAACTATATTTTTGTTAATATCAGTACTAATTTAACTCCAAGATCACATGCCAATGTCATGCGGGCCTGCATCCATTTGGCGTTCCAGATGTGAGGACACCAGCAGGGATCTAATGGCACATTTTCAGGTCTTCAAAAACAGATGCTAGTCAATGGTATAATTCACCTGGGGAAAACTGTGGTCTATGACAGCCTGCAAACAGGGGCACCTGCCTCTGGGGGCCTCACAGGTCAAGGTACACCTCAACCCTGTACCTTCCCAGGCACTGTTGTCAGCTGCCTGTGTGCCACGAACTCCTGAAACAGGGGCTGTGTGTTTTAGTCTACAACCTCAGCCCATGTCCAGAGTACCTGTCTTTTTTTTTTTTTAATCCTCCCCCGAGGATATTTTTCCATTGATTTTTTAGAGAGAGTGGGAAAGACAGAGAGAAATATCAATGTGAGAGAAACACATCGATTGGTTGCCTTCTGCAGGCACCCCCGACCAGGGCCTGGGCCGGGAAGGAGCCTGCAACTGAGGTACGTGCCCTTGACTGGAATCGAACCCAGGACCCTTCAGTCCACAGGCTGACACTCTATCCACTGAGCCAAATGAGCTAGGGCCAGAGTGCCTGTCTTGATCAAGGTCCATCCATGTGGTCTTGATCAAGGCCCATTCATGTGCCTCTAATGAGGATCAACTGCTTGCAGACATCTTCTTATTGACTCCCTAGAATGACCCATGAGATGGATGCCACTGTGATTCCATTTTACAGATGAGAAAACCAAGGCCTAGGCAAGAAAAATAACTTACCCTAAATCATGCTCCCTGTTATTAATGAAGCCAGGATTGGAATGCTAGCCCTTTGATCAAAACCAGAGGTTAGCAAACATTTTCTGTAAAGGGCCAGATAGTAAATCCTTTAGGCCTTATGATCACATGGTCTCTGTCATAATTCAACAGCGCTGTTGTGGTGTGAAAGCAGCCACAGACACACAAGTAACCCTGGCTGTGTTCCAATAAAACTTTATTTACAAAGACAGGCAGCAGACTGGGTTTGGCCTGGGGGCCATAGCTTTCCAACTGCTGATTTAAACCATTCAAGAGGAATATAAATATGTGATGGATGAATGGATGAACAGATGGATGAGAAAAAATAAGTGGACTGTTTCCTTGTTTTCTTTCTAAGGAGTTATTAGCACAGAGCATTCAAAAGAAGTTTCAATGGGTGGGTAGGTGAATGGATAAATTTGCTACTGTGTCCACCAGGACTGGGTTCTACTTAGATGCCCTGAGATTGGCTCTATCAATGTCCCCTCTAAGGACTGATCTTAGCCCTAACCCTAAATTCTGTGGACCCATCAGACACGTGTCCACCAGCACTGGGTTCTACTTAGACGCCCTGAGATTGGCTCCATCAAGTCCCCTCTAAGGACTGACCTTAGCCCTAACCCTAAATTCTGTGGACCCATCAGACAGGTCCCGCAGAATTTTCCCAGAAATTTGGTGAGAAACCCTTGGAGTCATCCTTGAATGACAGCAACCTACCCAGAAGCCAGGAGAGGTGGGTATTCTCTCCCAGAGCAACCCACACCCACTGGGGACCTAAGGCTGCTGGAGATGACGGGAAGTGAGCTGCCAAAACTCAGGCAGGGCAACCCCCCTCTTGGTCTTGTTCCTGAAACAATGGGAGTGAGACAGGCTGCAGGACTGGAGTCTTATTCAGAGAACCTCTGGCAGTGTAAAGAAAGCTGGGGACAGTGCCTTGCATCAACACGGCCTTCTAGGAAATACCAGGAGAAGGAGGGAGGGAGGGAAATACCAGGCAGGGAGGAAAAGCATGAGACCGCTGTTTGGGTCCAACACGCATAAGGAAACAGGTTCAGAGAGGCGTGTTGACTCCCCAAGGTCACCCAGCTAGGTGTGGCAGACAGGAGATGGGCCCCAGAACTCTCCGAGATCAGAAGCCCAGCTGTAATCCTTCCTGGGGCGGGAACTAGACCTCAGGGTGGCTGAGGATTGCTGGTGGTGAATAAACAAGAGCTTTGGACTAACCACTCACCAGGCCCTGTGCTCCAAGGATGCACTCTGCAATGGGTCCCTCCGTGTCCATCCAGCCTTCACCAACCACTTCTCCCCCCAGCCCCAAGTAGGATTCAGCACCTCATGAGATCACAGAAGACCCAGGCAAATGCCTACCTATCATCACATAAGCCATCACACGTGGCAATTGTCTTTTCACTTATCTTTTTCATTGAATAGATTCACTCGGTGCCTGGAGTTCACTCCACTCTCCACAACAGACTGAGGGAGGAAAGGAGGAAGGGAGGAGGGCTATTTTCATGAAGCCCAAATAAGCGTCAGTTCTTCTTCATTAGAACACGCTAAGGTGTGCAGCACTGTTCTTCCCATTTTACAGATGAGTAGATGAGGCACCGAGGAGCACAGTCACTTACAAAGAAGCAGTGGAGCCCAGCCTGGACTCCTGATCATCCGACTCTCATTCTTATGCTAAACCTGCAGTGATGGTAACAACAGTGCTGGCAACAACGAAAACCACTGAGCAAGCACTTGGCTGCGGAAAAGGGAGGAAGAAGGAAGAACGCAGAAAGGGGAAGGAGAGCCCTGGGGAATGCAGAGTGCAAGGCGTCACCAGGTTTTCCTGTCCCGGAACCAGCCTCTGGCATTGGCCAGGTCAGCCCAGAGCCCACTCGGGAATCTGCTGAGGCCGCCCAGAGTCTGCGTCTGTCAGCACAATGAACAAGTAGACGAACAAAAAATCCCTAATTAAAAATGAAGTTGGTACACAGTAAAAATGCGTGGCTGGCTGCTGGCCTGAACACGCTGCGAGACCAAAGTGGCCACAGACAACGCTGTGCTGGGAGCATGAACCCTGCGGCACAGGCCTGGCCCAGCCCAGACACAGGTCCAGCACTGTTGAGCCCTCCTCTCCTGTTGATTCATTATTTCCAGAAGGTGCCGCCCTGCACTAATTACACCAAATGGATGTGGCCATATATGGTCAGAGCTTCAAGGCTGGCCTTTCATAAGCCACTTAGGAGGGGATGTGGTCAGTCCAAGGCTGCAGGGGCCACGTGGAGGTCACAGACGGCAGCAGTTTGTGCCCTGAGCCTGTTTTTCAGCTACTGCCATCTCTTCCATGAGACACAGAATTGGGGGTTCTGAGCTGATAAGGGGACAAGAACTTGGGAAGGTGAACTTTCGTCTTGCAAAGAAAGACGGGTGTCCCTGTAGGCACAGGGCTGCAGTCTGTGCCAGCCTCTGTTGAGGCAGGTCTATGTCTTAAGTTTCCACAATCCAAGGATGTCCTTTCTCCTCTAGAATCCCCATACGCGGCTGTCACTCCCACCAGTAATTTAATTCAACTCAACAAGCATGTACTGAGCGCCTACTGTGTACTAGCAGCACCACAATGATTAGAAGACACACCGCTGGGGATCCATTCTCACCTACAACCTAGATAAAAGAGCCAATATCTAGGGCAGATATCCAGACAAACTCACTAAAACTGCATTCTTCTGAAGTCCAATTAAAACCATCATGTAATCAATATCAGAATGACTTAAAAACATAAATATAAATGTATATATTAAATCCACACCTTACACACATCAGGGTAGCCACAATTAGAACGAAAACGAAGGTCACAAAGTAACAAGGGATGAAGAATTTGGGACCCTTGTGCACTGCTGGTCAGAATAAAAATGTTGCAACTGCTATGGAAAACTGATGGAGGCGCCTCAATAAATTAAATATAGAACTGCCATCTGATCCAGCAATTCCACTTCTCGGTATACATCCCAAGGAATGGAAAGTGGTGACTTGTGCAGATATCTGTAAGCCTGTGTTCATAGTAGCATTATTCATAATAGCCAAAAGGTGGAAGCAACCCAAGTATCCATCAATGGGTGAATGAATAAACAAAATGTGGCACATACAGACAGTGGAGTATTATTCAGTCATAAAAAAGAAGGAAAGTCTGATACATGCTACCAAATGGGTGAACCTTGAGGACATCATGCTAAGTGAAGTTAAAAAAGGCAAATACTGTATGATTCCATTGATATGAGGTACTTGGAGTAGTCAGATTCATGAAGACAAGGTAGAATGGGGGGTGCCAGGGGCTGGAAGGAATGTGGGGGGTGGGGAGTTATTATTTAATGGGGACAGTTTCATTTTGGAAGATGAAAAGAGTTCTGGAGATGGATGGCTGGTGATGGTTGCACAGTAATGTGTAGTACTTAATGCCACTGAACTGTTCATTAAAATTATGAAAATGGTAAATTCTATGCTATGTGTATTTTACCACAATAAAAAAAAATTGGAGAAAAAAAAGCAGTATCCAGTGATGCGCAGATGTGGAGAAAGCCGAGCGCTCCTGCACTGCTAGCGGGAGCGTGGACTGGTGCAGCCCTAGGCAAAGTGACCCAGGCAGCACCTGCTGAAGCTGACTCTGTCCCTGCCCTCTACAACCCAGCATCTCCACTGCTAGATGTCCCCAACAGGAATGTGTACACTTAGTCACCACGTCCCAAGATTCACAGCAGTCCCACACTGCCCATTGATAGTAAAATGCATAAACTAGGGTGCATTCACCCAATGGGAAACTACATAGCAGGGAGAGTGAACAAACTACAAGTCTACATAGCAATATGATGAGTTTCACTGACAAAAGAGTGCATACTCATGGGTTTATTTATTTATTTAATAATTTTGTTGTTGTTAATCCTCATCCGAGGATATTCCTTTTCTTTTTCTTTTTAAATATATTTTTATTGATTTCAGAGAAGAAGGAAGAGGGAGAAAGAGAGAGAAACATCCATGATGAGAGAGAATCATGGGCTACCTCTTGCAAGTCCCCACTGGGGATCGAGCCCACAACCCAGGCATGTGCCCTTGACAAAGAATCGACCCTGGGACCTTTCAGTTCGCAGGCCAATGCTCTATCCACTGAGCCAAACTGGCTAGGGCCGAGGATATTTCTTTCCCATTGATTTTTTAGAGAGTGGAAGGGAGGGGTGATGAGAGGAGAGAGAGAAACATCGATGTGAGAGAGACATATTATACCCTGACTGGGGCCAGGGACCGAACCTGCAACCCAGGTGAAGTGGTGGCTGGAAGGGGACCAAGGAGGTTCTTAGGGTCTTAATCTGGGTAAAGGTTACAAGGACATATTCAATTTGTGCAAATTCACCGAAGCATATACTTAGGATGTGTGCATTTCTGTAGGTGTTTTATTCAATTCAACAAAGTTTTCTTTGAAAAGATGACATTCCTCAATGGTCACAGATCTACAGACACAGACAATGGTGGGTGCTCGCAGAATTATGCGGTGATTTTTTTGCACCTTGCATGCCTGCGTCATCCAATAGACAGAGCTCACATGTGCCAGGCACAGGCCAGGCTGTGGGGATGCCAGGGTGTGTGAGACCCATCCCTGCCCACAAGCACAGCCTGTAAATGGAAAATACAGTATGTCTGTATATACATGTACAAACATGTAGGAAGATGCTATTGCTATGAATATAAATTTGTTGAAAAGCAAGACTGAGTTCAGAATATCTTTATGGCATTTTACATATTTCTCAAAGTGTCATGGTAAAAAACCCAGGCTTGGGAGTCAGAAACCCTGAATTCATACCCTAGCTCTGCTTCTTACAGGCTATGGGCCCCAGGCTAGAGAGCAAGTTAGGCTTCTGGAACCTCAGTTTCCTCATCTGTGAAATGGGAATGGTAACAGAACCCAGCTGTTGGGGTCACTCTGACAACGGAATGAGAGGATGCGTATAGTTCACTCAGTATAGTGTCTAGCACATGGTGACTAATGTCAGTACATGCAGCACTGAGGACCTACTGTGTGCCATGAATGAACAACATCCCCGCTTCCCATGGAATTTCCTTCGTAGTGAGGGAGACAAACAGAAAACAGGATAAATAAGAAAAATACATAGAAAGTGAAATGGTAAGTGCAAGTAAAATAAGTAAGAGGGGATAGAGCAAAGGGATGTTGGGTTTTGGTATGGCCCTGTAACTTCATGGGAAAGTGGAGTATAATTTAACCATCACACAGAGCTAATACTGGGGAAATATAGGTGATACTCCCCAAGGTAAATTACCTTTGGCCTGAAATGAGACAGCGGTGGTGACATAATGGGACCAAGTTAACAAGCCCCTCAGAGCAAAGGATCTGCATTCACAGAGGCAGCTGTGATTGACAACTCTACCTAAAATCTCTTCAAGAGGTTTAATCCAGAGTGAGGAAGAAGAGAGAGAGAGAAGAAAGGCAGGGGCAGGAAGAGATCTATCCCGAAAGATAAACGTATGTGCTTTTCCTGGTCAGAAAACAAACACCATGCAAACTGTGTTTCCCTCCCGCTTTCTTCACAGAGAGCTCTGAGCCGCCAAACAAAGCCTAGGGTATACGCCCATCTCTGGGGACCCAGAGGGGCTGCTCCGTGAGAGCCTAATCGCCTCATTCCACAGGGTATCTCGGCTCTGAGAAGCCGCAGTCCTCTTGGAGGCGGGCGGGGTATAATCTTAGACAAATAAACACAATAGTTCTTGGGAAGCAAGTGCTGGCAGCCATCACCAGGGCCTTTCAAATAAGAAGTGGGAAATCCCTGATTGTTCTTGGCTCAGATCTTGCCTGGGGGCTGTAGGCTTCCACGGAGAGTTCCAGAACAAGGGAATTCTTACACGCTGGCTGCTCACGCACAGACCACAGGCCTGGTGATCTTTCTCCGAGGACGCTGGGCTGCAGGACCAGAACCATCCCCAAGGCCCAGGCAAACTCTCGCTCACCATCCAGAGGCGGAACACCTAGAATCGCCATTAAAAAATCTGCTCCTGAAAACACTCCACTGGAGAAACCTTAAATGCATATTACTAAGCAAAGGAGCCAATCGGAAAAGGCTGCTGTGTGATTCACACTATGACATTCTGAAAAAGGCAAACCTATGGAGACGGTGACAGAGCAATGGTTGCCAGGGGTTAGAGGGTGGGAGGGATGAACAGGTGGAGCACAGGGGTTTTCGGGCAGTGAAACTAGTCTGTATGTTACTATCATGGTGGATACGTGTCATCGTACATTTGCCCAAACCTATGGGATGTCCAGTACCAAGAGTGAAGCCTCAGGTAAGCGGTGGGCGTTGGAGATAAGGATGCATCCTTGTAGTTCATCAATTGTATCGATTTTAACAAATCGTACTGCATGCTTGGTGAGGATGTTGTTATGGGAGCGGCTACGAATGCGTGGGGATAAAGGGTATATGGAAAGCTCTGTGCCTTCCCCTCAATTTTGATGTGAACCTAAAACTGCTCTAAAAAAATAAAGTTAACAAAAACAAACATCTGCTCCCCCAAGGCAGGAGAGGAGGCACACAGGCTCAATCACTTCAGGAAGCCAGGCAGGATAGAGGAAAGTTCTGGAATGTCCCAGCTCTGCGCCTCACTAATCAGTCAGCCGTGGGCGGCTGCCCCACCTCTGGGCGCCTCAGTTTTGTCACTGGTAAAACAGATGATAATTGTGACGGCTATGACAATCTTTGTGAAGTTTGGTTGGGAAGCCAAGGACTTTCTAAGTAGTGGCTCTGGGCACCCAGAGGCGAAGCGAGCCTCCGTGTCCAGGTGCCCACGTGTGCATACGTGACACAGATTAACCACCTCACTGCTCCTACCCACAGGCATCCCACTTTTTGAAATTCTGCCTTCCAAACAAAATCTACCCATGAAGTAATAAAAAGTGAGAGTAAAAATATTTAATATCTAATACAGCCTAGGAGCAGACAGATCAGAATGGACGCCCCTTGTACAGAGCTGGTCCAACCCTCCAGGTGCATCCCACAGGGCCCTGCTCATGGCAACGAGTCATGCACGTCCCCTTTTCCATGAACAAAAGACTCTCTGTCCCTGTCCACCAGCATTCCAGATCAGCGCCACGTAAATGGTATTGCCAAACTGAACTGAATAGATCGCATTGAAAAACAAAAACCAACCAACCAACCCACCCCACAGAATTTATCTCACGCAGCCTGTTCCTTACACTTTTCAAAATTAGGAAACTAGAGACACAGCTGATTCACACAGCCAGTCGGCCTGGTGGTCAAATCCCTCTAGTATTAACTACAACAATCAAGGCTCAACTAGAACAAGACTGCGCACAAAGACCACTAGGGGGTGCACCAAGAAAGCATAAAAAATGCGGAGACAAAAAAACATGACAGAAATGGACGATATAGAGCTAAAAAACGCAATTTTGAGGGCTTGCAAAAATGTGCTAGAAGCTGTCAATAAACTTGAGGAGAGAGTCACGAAAACTAATGAGACCCTCGATGCTATGATAAAGAAACAACTAGAAATTAAGCATACACGGTCGGAAATAAAGAATATTACACCCAATAGCAGTAGGAAACTAGCTCATGGGTCCCGGCAGTTTTATGTGAAACCCAAGAATTCTGGAAACCCCCATTTTTGAATCCAGAGATCTCTGCTCTTTGAGTTCTCTACCAGCTTTTCTCCTTTACCCAGCTTTACATACCCACACAGATACCTCCTCACTCACTTGTCAAGCATGTGATCTAAGAAAAAACATAGTCCAGAATCTCTTCCCTAAAGGACCTGGTAGTTAGTGGGGGAGTCAGACATTCTATAGAATGTTAGAATTTCAGGTGTGTGATTCCTACAGATGTGGAGACAGGGAAGCCCTGGGGAAGGTGGGCTGCTGTTGGGTCATTCAGGAAGCTTTCAGAGAGTAGGTGATGATTGAGTTGGGTTTTGAAGGGTGAGTAGGAGTTTACCAAGCAGAGAGACAGAGGTTGAGGGAGATTAATCAGAAAAACTGTTTAGGTCCAGATAATGGAGAACCTTCAATGCAACGCTGTCATCTTAGATTTCCATTGGATAACTGAGGACAGTGGGGGCTCACAGGGATGCAGTTCCCCCAGTGCACAAGACATCGTGAGTAAGCCAATGTGTGTGAGCAGGCCTTATAAGAGTGACTTGGGGACTGCCCCCAAGGGTCACTGTTGCTATGCGTCTCAACAACAAGGGAGCCTAGAACAACCATCCCTTTCCGTTATCAATATGCTATCATCATACGCACAACAAGCCATCATCTCAAGCAAGGAAAAGCCACATTACGGCCCCATTGGGTCTTACTTCTCAGGGACACTGGCCACAGTGTGATTTCTGCCATGTCTATAGCAAGCATTTCTAAACCTTGTGTTATCAAAATGGAGGTATAAACGTTGCTTTTTCCACTTCAGCATCCCATTTATCCAATGGGCTCCAAAATCCCACCTCTCAGCAAGCCTGGCTGAGTTAGGACCTGAAGCCAGAAGGCTGGGTGTGAGGCGACACCATTCTCTACAAGTAGCTGTTCAGACCCAAACACAACCAAATCCCTTCTGGGAAAAAGATAGGAGCACATGTAATGACATCATGACAAAGCACAGTAGGCCGGCAGGAGGAAGCCATGAAGTCTGAGTGTGAGCATGCCACTCCTTTATTCAGTGGATCACTTATTCACTCAACGCTCACTCACTGGCAGTGCCCTGTCCTCTGTCCTCCAGTCTCTCATGGGGAATGGGGGACATGGTTGGTCCGAGACAAGGCGAAGGGCTGCAAGAGGAGTACTGGCTCTCTCCTGGGGATAAAGAAGAGAAACACTGATTCTGCTCAAAATGGGTTCTGGAGAAATGGGTAGGAATGTGCTGGGCCAGGGAAATGGAAAGGCATCCAGGGCAAGAGGAAAAACATGTTTGGGGAATGGTGGGAAGTGGGTGTGCACAGGGGAGAAGGTTGGGCGATGAGATCAGAGGGCTAGACTGGTTTGGGAAGAGCTGGGAAGGCCAAACTACAGGTGTGGGTTTTACCCTGTGGCTTTGGTCAGGCCGAGGGCAAGCTGGGATCTGGGCACAGGAAGAGGACGGGTGGGGTGCTCCTCCAGCCAGGGCCTTGCAAAGGAACTGCCAAAGTCCAGGGAAGAAGACTGAGAGGTGCTATGTCATGGGGCGACCACAAATTCTGTGGTTTGACTTCTCTGAAAACTGGGATGAATTTGTACTGAACATGCTACAACATGGATGAACCTCAAAAACATGCCAGACACAAAGGACTTCACATTGTCTGATTCCAATTACATGAAACATCCAGAATAGGTAAGTCCATAGGAACAGAAAGCAGATAGTGGGCTGGGGCACAGGGACAGGGAATGACTGTTAATGGGCATGGGGTGGTCCCTGGAGGTAATGAGAATATCTTGCAACTAGAGGTCACGGTTGTACAACTCTGTAAAAGTACTAAAGTATACTAATTGTAGACTTTAAAATGGCTAAGTCTCCATTAGGCGAATTTCATCTCAAAGAAAAAATTCAAAAAAAATGTAATGAATTCTTTGGGGGAAAAGGAGACATCTGTAAAACTTTAGACAATAAAAAAATAAAATAAATGTAATGAGTTCTGAGAATTTCACAGACTCGAGGACGATGGTAGATGGAGTGGCTGGCTTGAAGTGTCTGTTCTTCCTTAACCAGGGGCCGGGGCTATCAGAGATCACCCTCCCGTGCAGTGTCCAGGCCCAACAAGACTCCACCACAGCCAGCAAATGGCAGCATCCCTTCCCTGGACAGGGTGGGAGAGAGGAACCAGTGTCTCAGGGGACTCCTTCAGAGGCCATTTCAAGAGCTAAAAATCATCTCCTGGCATCTGGTCATGTGTTGATAAATCAGATGATGGATGATACTGGGCTGGTCTGTACAGAATGCAACAGTTTATTTCCAAGATCACTGGCCTCCCCTGTAGGATAAGCCATGCCATTGTGTGTTGCTGCAATCAATCGATGTCAACATGCTCTTAACACCCGATCTATGGCCTCATCAATTTCCATGGAAAACTCTATGACCACTTCAGGTAAAAACAGGGTCATTCTTCTGGCAGAGAGAAGGATGATTTTACACACACACACACACACACACACACACTAGAGAGAAGGATGATTTTACACACACACATCCTGGTACTCAGCTTGAAATAAATAATCTAAAACCTAGATTAAGAGTGCTCAGCTTGAAATAAATAATCTAAAACCTAGATTAAGAGTCTGTTTCCTGAGCTTCAAAACTCACAGTTTATTCATTTATCAAATATTTATTGAGCGCTTCCTGTACACTATGAAAGGGCTCCCAGCGTGTTCTAGGTGTTGGGGACACGTCATCAAACAAAACAAAGCTCCTCTACCTTCATGGCGGGCTTACACTCTGGTGACTGCCTGCTGGGCACCACCACCTTGATGCCCTCCAGGTTCCTCAGATCACCACCCCAGCTGAACCCACCTAATGGGTTCTCCCTGCTGTCTTCCCAAGTCTGGTTTGTGGCCACCACATTTACCAGTTGGCTGCACGCAGAGCCTCATTGTTTAGTCGTATTCAATAGCCTCAACCCCTGATTTCAGTTAGTCACTAGGGTCAGATCCAGTTGCTACTTGCCTCGTCAATGCACCCATGCTTTGCTACGCCCTCTGTTCTAGTTTCAACTCCTCTCATTTTCCTTCTAGAATATTGCAGAGGCCTCCTGTCGGGATTTCCTGCTTCCAGTCTTACTCTCTTCCCCTCTCTCTTAACCAAAACACTGCCATCAGAGTTTTCTTCCTGGAACACAACTCACTTGTCTAGTTCCTCTGCTCAATGACTGGATAGCCCTGCTTTGCCTTCAGAGGAAAATCCAGCCCCTGTGCCCTGTATTCAGGGCTTCCATGAGGGTACTAGAGGCTCTGGTCTTTTCCAGAGCCCATGTGGGAACAGTGCACCCTGAACTACCTGTGCAAAGACAGAGGGGAGAGAGGAGCTTGGGTCCAAAGAAGAAGTACCCCCCCACCCCGCAAATTTAAATTGGGGGTAACAGTGAAAAGAAGAAATGCTGAGACAATGGGGTTCTCTGGGGACTCTACTGCTCCCCTCCATGTCTCTGACCCAACTGGCTAGCTCTCCTCACAACTTCCATTGAGTGCCCAACCCTCTCTCTGCCCAGAGACAAGTAGTCCCAATGATTTATTTTTAAAAAGCAAAATTGGGCACTGATTGAGAAAGAATTCAGATTTAGCTCAGGACAGTTGCTCCACAAACAACAAGAATAGACTGGTGGCCGATCGCAGTCAGGGTCAAAGAACAGAGCCTCCTTTGCTGCCCGTCTGGGACCACAGCTGTATGAGAGGCCCACAGCCCGACCTCGGGGCCGCACTCGTGACATGGGGGGACATTCACACAGACATGAGGCCCAGGACTCTCCCAATGCTGCCCGCCGTCAGTGGGGAGACAAAAGGGCCAGGCAGCCCAGATGTTGGCAGGATCCCATTTGCAGCCCCAGCAACAATCCCCTCTTTCACTGCCTGGTCAGGCAGCCAAGGTCAGAGGCAATGCCAGCTAGAGCTTACCCTCTGAGAGCCAAGACCCTTTAGAAAAATTTTAATAATTTTAGATAGAAATGTCTCCTTTTTCCTTGCTTTAAACAGACCATTCAGAATATCTCTGCCTTTTTCTGGATGACACAATCATCACTCGGAGCATCCGTTACTGCACACTGCCACCATCAGGAGCTCCTGCAGCAGTGGCAAGCCACTGGCCCTGCAGGAATCGTCCCCAACGGCTGTGCATTTGTATCTTTACTTCCTTTCCATCATTTCCCCCTCTTCCCCTTCAGGCTGCCAGGCGTTCCTGCTCGCCAAGGAGAGCATGTCAGTCCAGGAAAACCCCCTCCCTTTTCCTGATTCGCTGCTCCTAATTCCCTGGTCTTGGAAACCCAAGCAGCACACCTGCCAGGGCTGTGCTCGGGTGCAAATGAATAAAACCAGGGAGCTTAGTGTGTGGCAGCTGCCACCTCTCAGAACGCCTCCTCCTGGGGTTCTGGGCTGTTTGGGATCGGTTGGGAAGTGGCCTCCAAGTAAGTGGGGCGTCCTGTTCACAGGCAACAAGGTCCACCACGAGCAGAGGCCCCTGCAACTGACAAGCACTCCCCTTGGAGGCCAGGGCAGGCCTTGGATTCTAAGAGGAACACTTTTTGGTCCCCAGCCCTCTGGCCCAGCCTGCCCTTCTCAAGTCCAGTCTGATAAATGTCCTTATTTTTCATTATTATTTTTAATCCTCCCCCAAGGATATGTTTTATTGATTTTAAAGAGAGAGAGAGAGAGAGAGAGAGAGAGAGAGAGAGAGAGAAAGGAAAGGAGAGTGAGAGAGACAGAGAGATTTGAGAGAGAAACTGATCAGTTGCCTCCCACACACCCCCCCCAAACCTGGGATCGAATTTGCAACCTAGGCATGTGCCCTGATGAGGAATCGAATCCACAACCTTTTGGTGTTTGGGACAACATTGCAACCAACTAAGTGACCTGGCCAGGGATGATAAGTGACTTTTCAAAGAATCACCTTGGCCCCGTCAGGCTCACAGAGATGGGGCTGAGCTAGCAAGCTGGCAAACAAACGTCCAGGAAGGAATTCTGAGGGCACTGCGCCGAGTGCTCCACATACTCAACGTGCAGAACGGCCCCTCAGTTTCCAGGCCCTCCGGGGAGGAGGCAGAGAACTGGAGCGAAAGGCCCTGGGCTGTGGTGACCAGATTCCCTGGGTTCAAACCCCAGCTACGCCACTTTGGAGCTGCTTGATGTGAGGCAAGTGGTTCCATCACTCTATGCCTCAGTTTCCCCATCTGTATCTACTTCAGGGTGTTACTGTGAGGATTAAAGAAGACACTTCCTAAAAATGCTAAGCTCGGCAATTCCCCTGCTAGGTATTTAGGGGAAAAAAAATTGGAAACAGAGATGCAAACATAAATGTTCAGAGCAGCTTACTCACAGCGGTCAAAAGGTGGAAACAACCTAAACATCCATCGATAAGACACCAAATGTGGTCTAGCCATTCTCCAGCCATAAAAAGGAATGAGGCACTGACACGCGCTACAACACAGACGAATCCTGAAGACATGCTGAGTAAAAGAAGCAGTCACAAAGACCACAGTGTAGAACTCCATCTGTATGAAGTGTCATGAATAGGTAACATCATTGGGACAGAGCACAGACTGGTGGACACAGACTGGCTGGAGGCAGGGGACAAGGGAAGATGAGGAGTGGCTGCTAATAGACACCAATTTCCTTTCAGGGTTGGTGAAAATGTTCCGGAACTAGAAAGAGGTGGTGGTTGCCCAAGATTGTGAATATATTAAATACCATTGAAATCTTCACTTAACATAGTTAATTTCTTATGTGAATTTTATCTGAATGTATGGCCAGTGTGTTCAATGGTTAGAGCATTGGCCTGCACACCAAAGGTTGCAGGTTTGATTCCTGGTCAAGGGCACATACCTGGGTTGCACGTTCTATTCCCGGCTCCGATCTGGCACCTATTAGAGACAACCAATTGATGTATCTCTCTCACATCAGTGTTCCTCTCTCTCTCCCCCTCCCTCCCATCCACTCTTTCTAGAGGAAAACTCAATGGGAAAAAATATCCTCAGGCGAGGATTAACAACAAAAGGCCTTAGCTCAGTACCCAGCACACAGACTCTGATGCCAGGAAACCTGGGCCCCTCCCTTCGCTGAGCCCGATTCCTCATCTGTGCATGAATGGGTCCGATGATGGCCATGCCCTCATGGGGTTGCTGAGGTGATGAAATGCATGTGCTTAACACGATGTCTGGGGCATGAGGTAAAAATTCTCAGTGCATGATGGTGAGGGTAGAGATGAGAACCCCCACCTGCTAGTGGGTCTAGACAGGTGGGAGGGGGTGGAGAGAGGTGCAGCAGCTGCAAAGACTGGGTGTGGGAGCTGAAAAAGCAGGTGCGTCTGGAGGCAGGTGAGAAGGCCCCTCCCGGGTCCCCACCCTTCCTTGATTTACAAGGATCCTAAGAAAAGGAACTCTTTGGAGCTCAGACACTGGTTCACTTCTACGGGAAACATCTGTTCCTCAGCAAGACACCCTGGGCACAGCTATGCTAACTTAGTGCTCTGC
The DNA here is from genome assembly GCF_000412655.1 of Myotis brandtii. Lineage (NCBI taxonomy): Eukaryota > Metazoa > Chordata > Mammalia > Chiroptera > Vespertilionidae > Myotis > Myotis brandtii. The sequence continues at coordinate 10,275,887 of NW_005356042.1, forward strand.
AAACCTGTCGTATCTTTTTTCTTTTTTTAAAATGGAAAAACACTTTTTTCAAATGAAATCTTTGTTCAGAGTCCCAACAGATAAAACCTAAGGCGGGTGCCACTCAGGGAGAAGTGGGGCTTAGGAGGGCCTGGGCCAAGACCCTCGACCTCTCCCCGCCCTGTTCTGGTTCAGGGACAATTTCCTTCCATCTTCCTCATGAGACCCAAGAACTGGCAGGTTTCTGCTGATTCCTCTAAGTAGGAGACTCCAGGTGAATCATTTTCACTAAGGGACAGAATTGCTTTTGAGTTAGAAACTGCCTTCCAACGAGTAGAGGGCTGCTGGGGGGCAAGGAGCAGGGAAGGGGTCAGTGGGTGGCTCAAGTGAGCAAAGCGAGATAGAGGGTGGATGGGAAGGTCTCTGGGCCTCTGAGAGCTGCCTGGTGGGCAAGGAGGCCCAGCCACTGCCCTCATCTCGTTTGCCCTCCACCAGCCCTTCATCCTTGTTAAGAGGTGACCCTGCAATAGCCGTATGAGGCAGGTGGTACCATCCCCATTTCCCAGCAGAGAAAATGGAGGCACAGAGAGGAGAGAGTGCTTGCCCCATGGCCAGCTAGAATTCCTAGATAGGGAAAAACAGGCTCAGGAAAGGGATGTCGCTTTCCTGAGCTGATGGGGCTGAGCAAATCTAGAACAGTTGTCTACTAAATCTTAACCAAGAGCTCCTTCTACCCTATCCCACCATCAAGCACAGAGGAGAGAAAGACCCAGCTGCAGAGGTCAGCTGACACCAAGTGATGCGGCCTCGCAGGCCAGGGCAAGCGTGGATGACTCCAGGGCAGCTCACCTCGGCCATCATCCCTCCCTGAGGACCAGTGGGGAGGGAGGTCTGGCTGGCATGCAATGGCACCTCCCTGCAGCCAGTGCAGGCAAAGAGCAGGTGTTGCTGCTTCCAGGTCATGGTCCCCAGGGATGACAACCAACCATGCCTGCACGCAGCCTTTTGTGACGTCTCCCACATGGGAAAGTCCAAGGTGTCCACATCCAACTGGTCAGGAAAAATACCCTGAACATCAGCCCATCCATGAAGATTTCATACCTTCTGGGCTAAAGGGATCAGGAGAAGGAAGGGGGAAATCCACAAGATCTAATGTGGGTTCCAAGATGAGATCATTTTTTGGACAAAAGAAGAAGGAAGAGAGGAAAGCAGGAAGGTAAGGAAGGAAGGAAGAAGGGGTAGACAAATACATTTGGAGAGCTGTCTCTCTTTTATTCCCCTCACTGAGGTTTACAATTCACAGTAATATATTAGAGGCATTGAAAAATCCTGCAACCAAGAAACCTACCTCTACCTTTTCTACATCTACATCACAGAACCGTTGGTTTTTGTCTTGTCATTGTGAGTGTTATTCTTCCTTTTTGCTAGTATACCTATTAACAGAAAAACTCATTTTAGGAAATGCTAGGCTAAGACATTTCTGGCACCACCAGGAAGGCAGAGGCTGGAGATGAGTGTGGCAAGTTTCTTTATTTGGGAAGAAGGCCTTCTCCACTGCAAGGAAAGATCACTGCCTCACTGTCCCTCTTAAGGAATTCTGGCGACAGCACCTTAGTTCTTGGGAAAAGTCCGAATCCCTCAGGGTGGCATCGAGGCTCTCGGCAACTGGGTGCTGGTCTCCCTTTCAATCTCACCTCCTGCGGCTCCCCTGTGAAGGGAGAGGACTTGACTGGTCTCTTGGCACTCCAAGCTCAGGATCCACCGTGCCTCTCACATCCCTTCAGAAAAAGCCCTGGTAACAATCATCTAAGCTCACCAGGCAGGGGAAAGTTTTCAGAGAAGAAAAACCACACATTTATTTCCCAAAAGTGTACAAGAAAGAGGAGGTGTGGTGAAGGAGGGAGGATGGCATGGGAATGGTGAGTTCAGTGTCACGGTGCCCAGTTCACAAATGGAGAACAGAGGCTGTTACCCCGTCTCAGAATTCTCTGAAGCTGTCCTGGCCCATGAAGGGAACCCACAGCTTGTTGTCAGGTCGGACTGAAGGCGCATGCTGCCTGCTATCTCGGTGCTCTGAAAAGAGTCCGTCGAGTGGCTTCTCCTGCTCCTTCTCTGCACTCACGGAACTCTATAAACACTCTCGTTTTCTGAATAAAAGTTTATGGCCTGTTATTCCCAGCATGGGGGTGGAGCACTTAAAATAGTCCCCTCCTTTCCTTCCTGCAGACAGGCATGCCCACGGCATTGTGTGGGCTATGTGAAGGCTACATGCTAAGGAAGACCCAGAACTCACAGGACTCAGAGCTGAGATAGTCACTGAAGAGATGGGACCCAAGTAAGCTGTACCCACTGTGACAGAGTCCCCAGGGAGAGCAGGGAAAAGACCTTACCCGTGATGTCTTTCACTCTGAATGAAGTGGTGGTGGTGGTGGTGGTGAGAGTGGTGATAGTGATGGGGTGGTGATGGTGACAGTAGTGATGATGAGGTGATGATGGTGGTGATAATGATGATGCTGATGATGGCAGTACTGATGATGGTAGTGTTGGTGATGGTGGTGATGGTGACGGTGGTATGATGGTAGTGATAATGATGGTGGCAGTGGTGATAATGTGGTGGTGGTGATGATGGTAATGTGATGATGGTCATGGTGATGGTGGTGATGGTGATCACAGCCTCAGTGGAGAACAGCCTCCACTGTGGCCAAGTGCTTCTTAAACTTCACCAAACTTAACCCCGGCTATGACCTTTCCATTTTACAGCTGAGAATGCCAAAGCCCAGAGGTACTGGGACATTTCAAAGCCCATGGCTAGTAAGTCATGGAAGTGGAATCCACAACTTGATCTGTTTAAATATACACCTGTGCTCTTACCCACTGTCCACACTAGGCTTAGTTCACATGACTCTACAGCACACTGCACTGGCTATGACATCAGGCTCTGGTAACAGGCTGCTAGGGTTTGAATCCTGCCTCTGCCTCTCACTGGCTGTGTGTCCCTGAGCAAGTTACTGAACTTCTCTGTGCCTTTCTTTCCTCATCCAGAATGAGCCTAGTAATACTGCATTTCATCAATTCAAAGGTGCACAGTTCAACCTCTCTTACAGTTGATTAGGATAATAAACCTCTGGCCACATTCTCTTCTCTCTAGAGCAGTGGTTCCCAACCTTGGCTGCACATTAGAATCACCTGGGAATCGTTTTAAAATCCTGATTTCTGGGCCTCATCCTCCGGAAATTCTGTTTCTTTGTTATGGGATGAGGCCACAACATTAGTAACAAAGAAACAGAATTTCTGGAGGATGAGGCCCAGAAATCAGGATTTTAAAACGATTCCCAGGTGATTCTAATGTGCAGCCAAGGTTGAGAACCACTGCTCTAGAGGTACATAAGAAAATGGAGTATCTTACAAGCAATGGGGTCTCAGATCTGATGAAAGATCTGGTAGGGTTGTTATGGAGACTAGGTGAGATAATATATACAGAGTGCTGAAAACAGCCCCAGGCATGAAGTAGGCTTTTATAAGCATTTCTTCTTATTTCAAAACATTTTAGAATTTAGCCAGTCCACAAAATTTATGCAAGTGTTCATTAAGGGATCAAAACGTTCAAACCTTGAACCAGACCCTGTGCCAGAAACACGCCCCTCCCCTGAGAGACCATTACAGACCTCTGCCCACACGCATCCCTGTGAGAACCCAGGCTCACATGGCTAGGAAGGGCCAGAGGCAGGGCTTCAGCTCAGAACTGCTAACTGCCTTCAACACGGCTCCAAACACGCTCTCATGCTGGCAGCAATTCAAGTATCCCAGGGGGGCAGGGAAGTAAAGGAGGGAGCAGGGTGGCATGTGCCGGCCCAGGCTGCAGCCTCCAGGGTGTCATCTCGGTGTTTACTCTGCACTAATGGATGAAGTCAGCCTCCGCGTGGGACCTTCCTTCCTGGGGCCCAGATCATCACTCTAGAGACCAGCTGGCTTGACTAGGGGAGAGTTTTCTGTTCCCGGCAGCCTTGCATCGCCCCTCTCTAAGCCTCCTAGAGTAGCTGGGCCAGCAATAGCTTTGGGTGAGGGCAAGGGAGTCAGTGCCAGGGTCAACTCAGTGCAAACTGGCTTCTCAGGAATGTTCTGAGCCTGGCACAGCTTCAGAGGTGGCCTGGAGATCCCCGTTCCATCACTGTACAACTTGGGCTCAACTGCCTAAATTTTCTGTGCCTGAGTTTCCTCTTCTATAAAATGGGATGATATAACAGGCCTCTCTATATCTTTGTTGTGAAGGTTAAATGAGATAATCAGGGTAAAATGTTTTGCAAGTGGTTGGCATGTAATAAGTGCTCAGTTAGTCTTAGTTATTATACTAGAGAACCGGTGCATGAATTCGTGCAACAGTGGGGTCCCTCAGCCTGGCCTGTGGGATTGAGCTGAAACTGGCTCTCCGACATCCCCTGAGGGGTTCTGGATTGTGAGAGGGCGCAGGCCAGGCGGAGGGACCCCACCAGTGCACGATCGGGGCAGGGGAGGGACGCGGGAAGTTAGCCAGCCGGGGAGGGACCGCGGGAGGGCTCCAGGGCGTGTCCGCCCATCTAGCTCAGTCCCAATCCGTGGGATCCCAGCAGCAAACTAACCTATCGGTCAAAGCATCTGCCCCCTGGTGGTCAGTGCATGTCATAGAGACTGATCGACCGGTCGATTATCTGCCCCCTGGTGGTCAGTGTACATCATAGCAAGAGATTGAGCGGCCTTAGGATATCATTAGCATATTACACTTTGATTGGTTGAACGGACAACCGGACAACTGGACACTTAGCATATTAGGCTTTTATCATATAGGATTATAAACAACTCTTCTCCAGTACATTCCAGAAGCAGCAGGATATGACTCTTTGAACTCCATAAAATGGGGACTATGAATACCCCTCTCTAAGGACAAAATGAGACAGAAATGGGAAAGATGCCAGAGATGACAACACCCTATACAAATGTTCCTCCAGCAACCACTTAATGAGCACCTACTATGTGCTGGGCCCTGGGGACAACCAGGGCACAACAGTCCTTGCCCACATGACCTCACATTTGGTCCTTTCTAATACTCACTAAGCGCCACTGAAGTGTGACTGTTGACTCATGTGTCTGTCTCTCCCCTGGGTCTATGAACCCCTGAGAACAGGGACGGTGACCTGTCCCCAGTGGTCACCCATGTACCCCTGGCACCAAGCACAGCCTCTGGCATATCAGACCCATTTGCAGATGGGAGAAAAAAAATGAGCAAAGGTGAGGGACTATTTCAGGTCAAAATCAAAGCCTCTTTCTTACAGAACCACCACAGTCTCTCCCTGCCCCTACATTTTAGTGACTGAGAGTTTCCCAATTTGTCCCTTTCGAAAGTCTCCAGTGGCTTCGCAGTTTTTGCCAAACCACCACCTTTTCCTGATGGATTACGCAGACACCATGAGCCCAGGACAGGGCCCACCCAGTCCATCTGGGCCAGCAGTAGCTGGGGCCAAGCCTGCCCCCCCCGCCCCC
>NW_005356042.1:10281417-10312880 GCF_000412655.1 Myotis brandtii
CCTCCTGCTGCCAGTGTGAAGACTCGGGAGCTAGGAAGGTTGTTGGGGCCAGGTGATGGGCAGCCTGGGATGGGACAGATGGTGGCAGGCTGGGGTGGAGAGGGTGTCGAGGGGGCAGCTGGTGGTCTGGACAAAGGGGTTGAGAGGTTACCAGAAGACCTGCAGACGAAGGAAGAAGTGCAGCCTGCAGCAGGACGCTGAGCAGGGGAAGTAAGGCAGGTGGGCTCCCCGAGCTCTCGGCTGGGCAGCCCGGCGGTGTCAACCCTCTAGGCCAGCGGGGTCTGACTGACCTTTCTGTGATGATAGAAATGTTTTCTACCTGCGCCATCCAATATACAGGCCCCATGTGGCTACTCAGCACTTGAAATGTAGCTATGACTGAGGAGCTGAATTTTTAAGTTGACTTAATTTTCATATAAAATAGCCACATGTGGCTAGTAACTACTGTACTGGACAGCACAGATGTAGACCTAGGATGTGGAGGTGAAGCTGCAGCCAGGGAATTAGTAGAGAATGGAGGGAGAAGAAGAAAAGCATGTCAGGGCCCTGCTCTCAGACACATGGTCTCCTGTTTTCTCAAGAGGCTCAGAACACGGCTCGATTCACAACCCTGAACTCTGGGCCAAGCACTACATCAAGTGCTTTACTTACATTAACGCCCTTTAGCTGGCACAACCCCGAGGGAGGTGAGCACGATTAGAGTGCCAACTTTACAGAAGAAGAGACTGAGTTTGTGTTGCTTGAGGGGCACAGGATTTGAACTTGGGCCTGAGTATTTCAGAGCTTCAACCACTACCTTGTATTGCCCCAGTCTCTGCCCCCAGCACCATCAGAGTCACACACCCACTTCCGGGGCGGGGCTGCCTGCCTGCCTCCCTCCTACAGCAGGAGGGGTGGGCAAGTTCCTGTCTATGCATCTGAAAAATGGGGTGCAGAGTAATTTGGGGCACAGGGCTGGGTGGTGAAGGCCTCTGGGGGTATCCACAGTTCCTCTCGAATAGCCCATTAGCTGCAGGAAAAGAAAGGCTTTGCCAAAACAGGAGAGAAATTTCATCCGAAATATGCTTCCTTCAACTTAAAGTGAATTTCTGATTCCTCATCTCCCCTCCGAGTCCTCACTCCTGCCAGGCGAAGAAAGCCTCGGCCTCCTGGTGGGTGTGGGCTGCATGTCTGTTTCTCTGACTTCTGGGAGCTGACCCCACTGAACCTCTTCATCTCCCTCCTCCCACTCCTGGAGCTCCCAAGCCACAAAGCTATTTTCAATAAAATTAACAAATATATTATTCTTGCTTAAAGAAACACACCCTCTTTTCAATTAGGAAATCTGAGCCCTGGCATCCCCATTCAGCCGCCTAAGCCAACACTCAGATTCCTCACTGCTGCTTCCCCACACCTGGGAGGAGGAAGTGGCAGGTGCAGCTTCCCAAAGAAAGCGCTTGCCCTGTGGCTTCATTCTGAATCCTGGCTGTTCTCAGGGAGCGAAAAGACACTTTTTTTACTTCTCTTTATAGCTCTGACATAAGGACAAGAGGGCATTTCATTTTATTATTTTATATGCATTTTTTGACTCTTGAAACTTGGACGGGAGGTGGGGTCACTGGCCATGCTGGTTTGCCCAGGACTTGGGGCTTTCCAGAGAGAGAGCCTCCCGGTGCTGGAAGAGGGGAGTCCCAGGCAGATGAGGACAAGCTGGTCACCAACCTCCACCAATGGTGAGGCTGATTCTCCCAGCAGCATCTCACTTTCCGTGAGAAACCAGGTCGATTTCACAACCACCACCAGGGATCTTGGGCACCTCTGGCTGTGGGATTGTTAACCACCAGGCAAGCAAGGGCCACCAAGGAAGAAGTGTGGATCTGAAATCAGACAGAAGCGGGTTCGAGATACCAACCTGAACACTGTGCGCTGGCCCCCTGAGCAAGTTTATTCTTGGAGCCTCAGTTTCCCTATCTTGCCTCAGTGGCAAGATTCCCCTCCCAAGGCTGTTGTGGGGAGAACAAAGAAGTAAAAATGCCTGCACACAGTAGGTGCTCAACCAGCACTGGCTCCTGCCTCTTCTTTGCTGCCACTATTAAAGGCCCTGAAGACCAAGCAACTGTTCTGAATAATTCCAAGAAAGAACTCAAAATGTCTTTTAATTAACATTCCACTCTCTCACCCCACCCCATGAAACTTGTGGAGTAAAACTCCCAAATCCCATCTTGAAATGGGGGTTCATCCCATGGCCCAACACCTACAGAAAGAGTGGATGGGGGCTGTCTGCTGCTCCAAGCAGGGTCAGGGCAGACACCACAGCCCAGTGAGAGGCCGATTTGATGGACAGAAGTGGGAAGTTCAAATGGAGAGCTCAAGGTCTATGGAGCCTTGGGAAGAACATGCAATAAAGCCCCGGGCAGAGAAGGAGAACTGGCCCAAGGACTGGCCAGAGCACTACATCAAAGTGTCCTGGGCTGGTGCCCAGGGTCAGGGCCAAGGACGTCCTGGTGAGTGAGTCCACCAAGGGTCTGATGGTGGAATGCTCTTCCCAACACCCTTCCTCCCACAAGATGAAGGCTGAGGGGGACTGGGGCGCAGAGTACCAGAGAAGAGGTCTTCCAAGTTCAGGTGCACCTGCTGGCACAAGAAGAGGCTGGGGATTTTCCTGGGCATCGAGGGAAGGCTCAAGCTCAGGAAGCACTCCTGGCTTTGGGGGGAGAGGGGGGTGCAGGGCTGCCATGCAGTCACCAGTGGAGGCAGGGTGTCACCAGCCAAGGCGACGAATGGGGCCCATGCCAGCCTATGTTCTGCTCACTAAGTTCTATGCTGTGGTTTTCCAAGGAGGGGCCTAGGTGAGCCCACACCTCTCTGGATGGCTTTTCTTTCTTTAATGGATCTTATTTTATGGAACAGTTTCAGATTTACAGGAAAATGGGGATGATAGCACAGAGTTCCCACTGACCCCACACTCAGTTTCCTCTATTTACATTAGTGTGGTCATTTATTATAGCTAATGAAATAATATTGATATGTTATTATAACCAACACCCATGCTTTGTTCTGATTGCTCTAGTTTTTACCTGATGTTCCTTTTCTGCACCAGGATCCCACCCAGGATCCCACAGTACACTTAGCCGTCGTGTCTCGTTAGGCTGCCTCTGACTCTCAGTTTCCCAGGCATTCCTTGTACCTGAAGACCTTGACAATGTTGAGCAGTGCTGTCAGCTGTTTGTCCCACGTTTTTCTCATGATTAGACGGGGGTCATGGGTTTTGGGAGGAAGAGCCCTAAGCTAAAGCGCCCTTCTCATCCCATCATATCAAGGGCACATGCCTTCGCCCTGACTTACGTTGGTGTTGACCTTGATCACCTGGCAGAGATGTCTGTCAGGTCTCTCCACTGTAGTTACTCCTTTCCTTTCCATACTGTGCTCCGTGACAGGAGGCCACTACCAGAAGCCTCTTAAGGTAGGGGCAATACCGTCCCTAGCTCTTTACCAAACAAACTGCCCAAGGCTGGGCTAAAAGGTGGGGGGAGGCGAGGGGAACTCAGCATCTGGTTCAACCAAGTCCCTGTAAGCAGGAGTGACCTCATCATGTGACCTCTGCTGCCATGCCCAAGACAGGAAACCATTATAAGCTTGTTTTCTCATCTGAAAAATAGAGCAATAAGAACCTGCAAAGTGGTTGCAGGCCAGCAGGGACCAGCAGCCTCACCTAAGCACCTGGCCCAGGGTAGGGCTCAGGAAATGAGTCCTGATTGCTGGCGGCTGTGGTGGGGGCTGATAACCGAAGGCCTGAAAGTGGGTGCAAGGAGACTGGGACCCAGGGACATCCAGGAACGGAGAGATGTGTTCTTCCTGCACCACATTCAGAGGACCCAGTTCAAACAGGTATTTTTCCCCAGGGAAAGCCCTTCCCTCATCCCTCCTTGCTTCTCCTCCCGCGCCTGCTGGAGCCTAAAGAAGGGGGTCCAGCTAGAGACTCTCAAAGTCCCCTGCACAGGGCCCAGTGCCTGGCCAGCCCAGGCCTGAGGCAGCAGTTTGGCTGAATCCCTGAGAACACAACAAACCATGAAAAAATTTCAGCCCATTGGCCCCTTTAACACCCCCAGTTTCAGATGAGGAAACTGAGGCTCAGATCAGGCATCACCAGCAAGTAGCCAGGTTGGGCTCAAGCCCAAGCTCTCACACCACACTTGCCCAAACAACAGTCACACCTGAAGCACCAAGCCATGTCCTCTGACCAACAGTGTGGGACTAAGATCGGCTATTGGAATGTAGGAGGCTCGGTGACACACCCGGGCATCATGGGCCTTCTCAAACCCATCAGCCACCAGGTCAGGTGGCCACACAAACAGATTCCCAACCAGGTGAAAAACTGGCTGCCTTGCCTCGTCGTAGCAAATGAGGGTCAGGCCAAGCCCCTCTGCAGAAGGGGCTCAGTTCCCTCCCCGAACCCCAATGATTCTCTATGGAAGATTCCAGCACAGGCCTGAGACACAGCAGGCCCTCCAAGAGCAGATACTGATGAACCGAAGGACTGAGTGACTGAAAGCTGAATGAAAGAAACGTTGTGTGCACACAATACACTTTATAGCACCAACTAAGTGCAGGCACCACACCAAGCACTTTACATGTATTCACCCATTTACTCCTCACAGCAACCCAATAAAGTGATATTATTCCCATTTCACAGATGAGGACACTGAGTCTGAGAGAGATCAAGTGATTTGACCAAGGTCACCCACCTGGGACATGGTGGAGCTGTGGTGGTGTATAGTGGGGTCGGCTCCCCTGGCTCGTAGGAGTCAACTGTGCACATCTCTTCCGAATCTGCCCTTGGTGGTCTTGCTTTGGCCACAGTGGGAGAATTTACACTGCAGAAATTGGCAAACACTACAAATCAAGGCTTCCCCCAAGAAAATTCACCACTCCCCAGAAAGCAGATTCACGTGCATACACTGATTCTAACCCAGGTAGTCTGACTTTCATCCAGGTTCTCCACCACCAGGCCATACTGCTCTCTCTGAGTGTATATGGGGTGTGTGTGTGTGTGTGTGTGTGTGTGTTTATAATGCAGGGCTCCCAGGCTTCGAGAGAAGCCCACACTCCCACACTCCCACACTGAGGACTTAGATATTTATGGGATTATTTTCGTCCTAATGAGCAAAACACCAACCACCACCTGGCCAAGATATGGATACGCTTCTGTAACCCACTGGCCTACTTGGCAGGACTGTCCTGTCCAATCAGCCCATGTAGGCCACAGCTGCTGAAGGTCAACGTGAAGACCAGAGATGCCAGGACCACCTGGGACCCTGCCAATGTCGTCTCCCTCAGAGAGCCGGCGAACAGTGGCCATAAGGGAGGTAGAAAGGTGGGGAGCATGCTCTTTGGGACCAGTTACCTCCGGTTCAAACTCCAGCTCTACTACCCACTGTGGGACCTCACCCAAGTCACTTAACCATTATGAGCCTGTTTTCTCATCTGCAAAATAGAGCAATAAGCCATCCCACACAGGTTATCCAGATGAGACAATATGTGCGAAATGCCTGATACGCAGTAGGTGCTCTGAAGTGGTGGCGACCACCATTCTCAGTGGATAGAGTACGAGGTCGGGAGATCACAGAATGCGGTCACCCAGAGAGTAACAATTTAGAGGAGGGGGATTATAGGCCCAGAAAGAGAGGGGCCACAGCAGTGCTGCAGGCACACCTCTTTCTTGGAAAATGCATTATCTAAATCTTCACTAGTTTTCCGGGTGACAAATTGTATGACATGTTCTTGTGAATTCGTCTCCTTTTGATAACTGGGAGGTTGGGGTGCTTTTCATACCGTTATTGACCATTGCACTTTCCCTTTTGTTCTTTGTACATTTCCCCCCTGAGGCGGTTTCCGTTTCTTATTGATTTACATATACTTTTTGCATATTAACATTACTTAGCCCTTTGTCAAATATGTTGCCACTGCGTTTTTCCAGATCATCCTTTGCCTTTCAAATTGGTTTAAGGTGAAGCTGATTTGTTTGTCTATTTTTCCACGCTCGAGGGTCACATTTTATGTAGCCAAATCCAGTTCTCCTTTTCCTTTGTGGTTTCTCGAACAGAAAGAGCCAAAGTTCAGGGCTGCTGTTGATCCCCACGAACTGGCTTGAAAGCAAGAAACAAATGTAAAAGTTTCCACTCTCCACCCTCCTGCCCCAGGAAGCCAAGGGCTGTGCCCAGGCCTCCACTCTGTGGGGTCACTCCCCTGTCCCCTAGAGCTCCTGCCTGGCACGGAGAGAGAATGACTCACTCCCAAGGCACGGTGCCTTCACCCGGGGACGCAGCTGTGCCAAGACAGGAGACATGTGGCCCACATGCTACAGAGTTTTCGCTAAGCAGCCCCTCACACTGCGGGTGGGGGCATAGCTTCCTTCTAATACCCCCACTTCCAGTGGGCAGACATGTGGCCAGAGGCAGTGGGGGAGAAGGAGCTGGAAGTCAGAGAGAAAGGCAGAGTCGACAGACCATGCCATGGCCCATGGTTAATGCCAAGGGGTGAGTCCAGAGGTCTCCTCTCCCTCCCTTGCTGTCAAAGCTGCCCTCCTGGGCCTCAGTCTTCATACCTGCAAAATGGGCCTCCTTACTTATATGGTTACTTCCAGCTTAAAATCAAAATCTAATCTAACACTAAACAATCCAGTCTGTTCAGCTATAAGCTCCCCAGCATCCCTGGGTTAGTATATTGAGGTGTTAGAGCCTCAATTTCACCCCAAAGAAAGCCTGGGACATGAAAAGAGCGAACCTTCTAACAACTCAGTGCCAAACTAACAACTACTTACTAAGCACCTACTATGTTCCAAGAGCTGGGGTTACAGTAGTGAACAAAACAGCAAATATCCCTGACTTCAGGGAGCAGATAGGAAGCAATAAGTGAATCAAACAAATGTCCTTTAGACAGTGATAGATTTTGTGGAGGAAACAAACAGAGAAAGGGTGGGTCGTGGTGTGGCAGAGAAGGAAGGCCCTAATGGCCAAGTGGCAGTGGAGCAAGAAAGAGAATTACAAGCCAAGCAAGGGGCTGTCCCTTAACACGGCTGTCTACTGAGCGATTTTCACATATCCCTTCAGTGCCCTTGTTCACAGCACTAACAGGCCCAGAGAGGTGACAGCCCTTGCCCAAATTTGCACCATGAGATTTCCAATGCAAGTCTGTCTCCCTCCTCCAACCACAGGGCTAGGACTTCAGGGTAAGTTAATGATCCTGAGGCCATGCTGTTTTCTTGACATGAATGCTACATGCAAGTATGGAAAGAAGGGGTTCCCACCCTGCACCAACAGTGCCCCCCACACTGGCACAACACACTGCAAGGATAATTAAGTCCCTCAAGGGACCGAAACTACAACAAGTTCAGCACAGCTTCCACGGGCACTTCTTTGGGGGGTTCTCCCACCAGGCGACAAAGCCCAGGGCTTCCTCCCAGTAAGCATCCACAGCAGGATCCTTCCCTCAGGGGCGGGTCGTGGGGGAGGGGGTGCGGCGCAGGGCGGTCAGAGGTGTTGCTTTCATATGGTCACATGCACTGATGGTGCGCGCAAGCCTGATGAATGTTCATGTATAGACACACTCGTGTGACCACCATCCAGCAACCAGAAGGCTCCCTCATGCCCCTTCTGACCTGTCACTACTGGCTAGTCTGCCCTTGAACTACATATGACTGGAACCATGCAGTATGTACTCATCTGTGTCTGGCTGTTCAAGCAGTGTCTGCAAGATTCATCTGTAGCAATTGTCATTCTTCACTGCTGTATAGTATTCCATTGTGTAATTATACCAAAATTTATTTATCCATTTTACTGCTGATGGATACTTGGGTTGTTTCCAATTTTTAGGTTATTATTATGACTAAGGCTGCTCTAAACACTCTTGTTCGTGTCTTTTGGTGGACTGAGCACTGAATTCTTTTGAGAGAAAAAAATGGGAGTAGAATTGCTAGGTTCTAGAACAGCCGTGGGCACAAACTACGGCCCGCGGGCCAGATCCGGCCGTTTGAAATGAATAAAACTAAAAAAAAAAGACCGTACCCTTTTATGTAATGGTGTTTACTTGTTTCCAATTTTTAGGTTATTATTATGACTAAGGCTGCTCTAAACACTCTTGTTCGTGTCTTTTGGTGGACTGAGCACTGAATTCTTTTGAGAAAAAAAAATGGGAGTAGAATTGCTAGGTTCTAGAAGCAGGAATGAATACATTAGAGCTTCATCAAGACCTGGTAGGCAGGCAATATGAGCCTCATTGTATGCATGAGGAAACAGAGAGGTCAAATAAGTGCCCAGAGGTCAAATAAAGGACACAGCTAGAGGGTAACAGAGCCAGGACACAAACCCGGCTGTGCAGGACTCCAGCTCCACGCCTCCTCCCAGCCTCGCCTCGGTGGGCACCCTGCGTAGGACCTGCAGGATAATGAGATGATGGAGAAAAGGAGCTCAGAGGAGGATAATGCTCCTTCACTCACTGGAAGAACAGTAAGGCCCCGATCTGTCCCCAGGAGGCTGGGAGACCAGGTACGGGGCCTGGCAGGCTGAGCAAACAGAGACGCATGAATGAGGCCTAAGTCCACCCAAACCCCAAGCACATAATTTCATCTGGAAGCCAACGCGTCCAGCCACCCCGGCGCGCCCTCCTTCTTGGGAAGAGGGCAGCCTCCGATCTGAAGCGCCTTTGTCTCCTCTGCAGTGTCCGAGACAGAGTGGCAGAAGCCTCGCTTGTCCAAACAAATGACAGTCAACGGTCCCCCGTGTCCCCCGCTGCCCAATTTCAGCCTCAAAGGGCCAACTATTTCCCCAGCTTCTCAAGTTTCTCGCCTGCAGTTTCTTTCCCATTGGCAGTGAGTGCCCAGAGAGGACAAACTCTGGTCCTAGTACTGAAACCTGGAGGCGGGGGGTGGGGGGGAGGAGAGTGGCACGTACTCCTGTGTGGCATCTGTGTATGAGCCCCAATACAGGGCTGGGAGAGACGCTGGGGCCAGCGCATCCTGAAGGAGCTCACAGTCTCCGAGGAGATAAACATAACAGATAAGTGTATGTTTAATGCTACCCTCCCATGGGCAGAATGGAGGGCTGAGGAATAAGATTCTGAAGGAGGCAACTGAACTCCTCCTGGGGTGAGGCCTGGGCAACACAGCTCCTGTCTCTGTCCCTCCGCCCTCTTTAGAAAACTAAATTTCCCCTCAGAATGTCCTGCCCCCATTGGCTGTGGGGCTACCATAGGAAGCTGCCATGTGTACACTATGACCCCTGCCCCTGGCCTGGTACCAATGGTGACTGGTCCAGAGAATCCCTAAGTCTGACTGTATGGGGTCCTTTCTTGGGAACCTGGAGACTAGAAGTGAGAAAGAGCAGGCAGTCTCCTTGCCAATGTGGAGCCTCGAAGTGTGAGCTGGGCACATTGGAGGCCATGTTTTAGTGGGAGGGGTGCAGAAGGAAGCAGCAGAAATGCACAGAGAAATGGAGGTAAAGGTGCTGGGGCTTCCAGTCCCCGCCCCAACTGCTTTCTCACGATTTCTTGAGCTGTGATGCACCTGGAATGGGAAGGTTATCTGGAGGTGGCATATTTCAGTGGGTCTTGGAGGATGCACAGGAGTTTATAGAGTGAAGACTAGGGAGAAAGGCTCCTCTTCTCTGAATAAGTCATTTGGCCCCCAAAGGGGCAAACGTCTCTTTGGGGGTGGGGGGTTCGACCATGTAGCCAAAGGCTGGCGTGCAGACTGTGGGCTAAAGTTCACAGTACTGCCCTGACCTTGTCCAAGTAGGCATTCTCTGCAGATTCCATGGTAACCATCCCATTTCTGCCTCGCTCCCAGAACTGAGCCTGTGAACAGCCAAAATGCCTTGAGCACCCTGGCCCTCGCAAGGCATGCCCAAGCACTACCCCTTCATCTACTCACTCTAGAGGCCCCTGTCCACCCCTGCTGTCCTGCACCCCAACACATATACATGTGCCCGGCACACATGCATGTGCTGGTTCGAGATGCTCTCCCTTGTCGCATTCTCAGTTGCCAGCTCATTCTCAGCACATCCACCCATTAGCTTGTGCATGTTTTATTCATTTCTTCATATAAGTCTCTACTCATCAAATATTTATTGAGAACCTGTTACGTGCCTGACTTGCTGATTCTTACTCTCCTACAGTGTGATCGCAGGGCCCCCGGCACCAGAGTCCCCAGGCTTGCCTGTTCAAAATAAAGAGCAGCCCAACACTCTGCCACCATCACCCAAGGACTATGCCCTGGAACAGGCTCTGCGCTGCCAGTGCACCTGAGTTTGAGAACTGCTGGCCCGGGGTGCTGCAGAGCCGGCGTTGCTCCTTCTCCTCGTCCTCATTATTCATGCCTGCCCCCATCGACCCTCAGAGATTCCAGGAAGGGGCTCAGAACCACATTACATGGAGCCTGGATTCCTCTCTTAATAGCTTTGTGGTCTTATTTCTGCTCTGAGAGCATTAAATATATAATACACACAAAGATGATAGATAGATAGATAGATAGATAGATAGATAGATAGATAGATGATAGATAGATGTAATACATACACACACACACACACACACACACACACACACACACACACACATTTACATAAATACACACACAACACACACACCACACACACACACACACACACACACATACACTTTTACATCAAGTCCCTGAAGGTCTTCATGAGCACTTCTTAGAAAAGCTGCCCCAAGAAAGGGGTCTTAAGTGGGGGTGCACAGGGCAATGCTGATGAAGGTCCCAGTGCAAACTAATCTTTATTCCCAGCCCCTCCTGGGCCACTTGACTCCCTTGCCTGTGTGAGGGCTGCATTCTTTTCTCCCCTGGGAGATTGATTTGGCCAATTAAAACCTGGGCTCCACAGTGATGTAACGGCCGCCTGCTTCTCTCCCACACACCCGGGGCTGTCTCAGACCACACTGATCAGTCCTCAAACTGCAGGGTAAGAGAGGAAGAATGGCTGAGTGGCCAGCCTCTGGGCCCCGGTCTGGGATCCTGCAGCTCTTTTGGCCTCATGATGCCGGGCTCTGCTTTGAAGGCCAGGCCCAGACACTACCCACTGGAGCCTGAGCCACACTGGTCCCAGCTTGCAGTCTGTGCTGGAAGTTTGGCTCTTCAAGGCTCCGTAAATAGCCGGATAGCACTGACCTGCAGCAGGAGCAGGGCCAAAGGCAGATGCT
Source organism: Myotis brandtii (assembly GCF_000412655.1). Classification (NCBI taxonomy): domain Eukaryota; kingdom Metazoa; phylum Chordata; class Mammalia; order Chiroptera; family Vespertilionidae; genus Myotis; species Myotis brandtii. The sequence continues at coordinate 10,292,611 of NW_005356042.1, forward strand.
TTTCTAGGTATTGATCTGTTTTCCAAGGCTTCTCATCTCTGCACCATGAATCACCAAATATGAGAAGGGCGGCCCGACCACACAGCTAATGAGAAGAGAGAGCATGCCGACCAAGAGCAGCCTACTGCTGGTGCTCAGAGGTACCTGGATTAACTTGAACTTCTCGCTTTAATGTGCACACGGATCTCCTGGGGAGTTTTGTGAAAATCAGATTATAATGCAGTAGGTTGGGTAGGGTCTGGGAGTCTGCATTTCTAACAACCTTCCAGGTGAGGCTGGTGCCGCTGGCCCATGGAGCTCAACTTGGATGGAAAGGGGCTACCCTACTGGAAGGAGGAACTTATCATCACTCCCATTTTCCCAACAAAAAGAAACTGCAGCTGATGGAATTCACAACCTGCAAGGAGTCACGGAGGCAGAGCGAGGGTTTGTACTCGGGACTGTGGGCTCCAAGGCGAGAGCTCATGACCACGGAGCCAAGATGCCTGTCCCCGTCACCCTCTAGGCATTGCCACAGTTTTGCTGTTTCTCTGTGTCTGCCATCACAGGTGCCAGCTGGACTGTGGGAAGAGAAAATGAACCCCCCTCTTAGCCAATGCAGGCCAGGGCCTGGCGAGCGGGGGAGCCTTTGTGCAAAGAACAAGATGCCCTTTCCCCAGGTGGGTCAGCGCCTCGCCAGGGCACATGGGATTCCAGCCCACTCAACCCTTGACCATGACGATGCCTGAAATTAAAACTGCACAGTCCTCCGTGGGAGGCCCTGCTCCCCAGCGCTTCAGCAGGAGGTGGTGGATCCTAGAGTGAAGAGCAAGGGCTTTGGATTCAAACAGACCTGGGTTTAAATTCCGTGATTACCACTTAGTGGCGACCTCGAAGCAAGTGACTACACCTCTCTGAGCCTATTTCCACATTTGGAAAATGGGGAAATGCCCACCTGCCTCACAGAATTGCTGTGAAATGTGGACTCAGAGCCCTTCAATGCTGGCAGATTGAGCACTGGATAGATGAGCAAGCCAGCAGGGTGCTCAGGAGCCCGGCTGGGGCAGTCTGCCCGCAATGGGGAGGGTGGGATTGAGAAGGAAGGGGAGGACATCCAAATAGCCCTGCTTTGCCTCATGACCCACTCTCACGGGCTCAGCCCAGTGAGCACTGCCCTGGCCCACGAGGCCCGCACCAGGTGCCTGCCAAGCAGCCAGCACTACAGGTTGGTCCCCAGTGGATTCGCTTGCGGGCAGAAGGGTCTGGCAGCTCGAGGGTGGTTTCTGGGACGAGAGAACTGACAATAAGGTCTTCCTTGTGGGCAGCATTAGAGCCCAAAAGACCCGAGTTTGAATCCTGGTGCTCTGAGCCCTGAGCTGGGTGGCCTGGCCGGCCATGTCCCTTGTGGAGCCTCACTTGTCATGAGGCTACTAAATGGGGCTGCCGTGATTCCTGGAGCCCTGGGCATGGCACTCAGTCTGTGCCTGGCACAGACCATGTGCTCAGTGCAGGGTGAGTAACTACCATCTGCACCTTTATCTCACCAATGGCCTCTCCACCCAACCAATGAGCTGCCCTCGCTTGCCTCTCCCACACATCTACATCCAACCCATTAGCAAGTCCTGTCCTCTTGACCTTCAAATAGGTCCTGAGTCAGACCAACGCTACCAAGTGGCCAAGGGTTAGCATCGTCTCCCCTGGATCATTACCACAGCCCCCAGCCGACGCCCAGCGTGCACCCCCTTAGACAGCACTGGCCAAGGGAACGTTCTGTGATGGTGGAAATATTCTGCATCTGTGCTGGCTAGTGAGTGCTTGAAATGTGACTATTGTGACCTAAATTTTCAACGTTATTTCTTTGTAATTAATTTCTGTTTAAATGGTCACATACGGCTAGTGGCTATCAGATTGGAGGTTTAGACTATTCTCCGTCCAGCAGCTGAGGCACGCTTTTAAAGCCAAAGTCAGATTGTGTCCCTGTTTGCTCACAAGTCTCCAATGGGTCTCTTCTCACTCAGAAGAGAGTCGAGAGCCCTGGCCATGGCCTGAAAGCCCCGCCCCCAGCCTGTGACCTGTGGCCTCCACTCTCTCCAGCCTTAGCTCCTACCACCCTCTTCCTTGCTCGCTCTGATCCAGCCCCACTGGCTTCTTTATAGGTGCTCAACCTGACAATCCCATCCTGCACAGGGTTGGACATGTGCTGTCCCCAACACACAAACTTTCCCTAAATATCTTGTCGGTTCCCCTAATTTAAGACTCTGTCCAAATGTCTTCCTTGACCCCAGGAAATGACACTTTAGTCCCCTGTGCCTCACCTCCCCATGCCTTGTTTCTCCAAAACACCCATGGCCACCTGAAGTCTCATGTATGTGTTACATATTTATTCTCGCCTTCCTTACCAAAATGCAGGATTCATGGGAACAAAGACTTCGCCTGTCACACTCACCACTGCATCTCCTCGATAAAGACAAATGAAAGACTCATGGGTAAGATGCCCAGCGCCCAGCAGGTGCTCAATAAACGACCATGTGGCTGCTGTAATAATCAGTTTTCATCATTATTCCTGTCTCAGCCCCAACCAGTCGAAATTCAGAGCCTGATATCACACTGCCTGGCCCACACAGCCAGGCCTGGTGTTCTCTTTAAATAAAAAAAACAACAAAGGAACAACCCCCTCTCCTCTGCCTAGCATGCCCTGCCCCCGGGTGCCAGGAAGGTGGAAGTCCCACACCAAAGAAGGAAGTCCTGGTGGCAGCTGGGCAGCAGGTGGGACTCACTGGCCTGGTTGCCGGGTAACCCCACCCCATCACTCACAAACATGGACAGCAAGGTTCCGCCAGGAAGGGCTGTGTGTTCTACATGGCCATCTTATCTGCTGGCCTGACCGCCGTGTCTGTGCCTTGCTTTCAAAAGGACAAAGCACTGGAGGTGCAAAGCTGATGGGGATCAGTCAGGATCCACAGGCCTGGCACCTGCAGGGGGGGAGGGACAGCGAGCTCAGGTTCCTGAGGCCTATTGTGCATGGCCCACTGGCAGCAAGCTCTCGGCCACCTTGTGGTAGAGTGGGTTTAAATGAGATAATGCAAGAGAGGCGCTTCCTGTGGCGCCTGGCACCCTGAGAAGCACTCAGTAAACATTAACTGCTGCTGTGGTTATTATTTTGATTCTTCTGGGATATGCCTGTCACAATTTCCAGGGCAGCCTGCCTGGCTGGCCCTGCCTCCACCTCTACAACCTCATTCCCTGTCTTTCCCTCCCTCCCTCCCTCAAATCTAGGTTTCCCCGCCTCGGCACTGTTGGCATTCGGGGCCGGATCGTTCTTTGTGGGGATTGTCCTGTGCATGGACGGCTGAGCGGCATCCCTGGCCTCCGCCCGCTGTTGCTGCCTCTGCCCATGCTTGCCCACGCCCCTCCATATGAGGCTGGCCTCACCCCATCCTCAAGTCTCCACTCAGAAATAACTTCCTGGGGAGAAGCACACCTCAGTGCACAAAGCAGAGCCCACACAACCCGGAGTCCTAGAAAGTTCCCCGGGTTTTAGCACAATGAGGATTATTCAGAAAGATGACAAATCTTCGAGGGATAAAAAGAAAGGCTAAGGATGAAAAAGTGTGAAAGAATATACCACCCCTCAAAAAAAACCTAACAGGGGATCAAACCTCCAATCTAGGCGTGTGCCCTGACCAGGAGTCCAACCCATGGCCTTTGGTGCATGAGATGACGCTCCAACGAACTGAGCCGCACCAGCCAGGGCTATATCCAAAAATACTGACAGTACCATCTCTGGGTTGTGGAATTCCAAGTGATTCCTGTTTACTTTGTTTTTGCTTTATCTCCTATAAACAGGTATTTTGTTTACTTGTTTTTGCTGCAAAAGTTAAATAACGAAAACAAATAAAGGCATTTCACACAGAAAGAAAAACGCTAGTATTATTATTAGTGAAGTAAAAATCTGCTTAAAAAACAACAACAAGCTCCCAGGGAAGGCAGTCGGGATTGAGATCTTTCAGGATCTTAAGTGTGCCAAGACTGTACAGAACTCTGAGCCATCTTAGGTGCTGTTCCTTCTGCCCACACACTTCCCTCCCAGCAGGCCCTGACTTGCCTCAAGCCTCAAATTAACTAGCACTTCCTCCTGGAAGCCCTCCCTGACCACTCCCACCCAGACCAGACATTTCCCCCCTTTTAAAAACTCTTTAATTTAAAAATCACTTTAGATTTACAGAAAAGTTGCAAAGATAGTACAGGGAATTCCAGTGAATTCTGGTATACGTCTCACTCAATTTCCCCTAATGTTAACATCTTCATAACCATGGAACATTGGTCACAACCTAGAAATCGGCACTAAAACATGACTGTTCACTGAAGTCCACACTTCATTTGTCCTCCACTACTTCCCCACAATGTCCCAGTGCCCCACGTTACACTGGTTGTCATACCACCCTCTCCTCCTCTGGTCGGGAAAAGCTTCTCGCACTTTCCTTGCCCTTAAAGATCTAGCCAGTTTTGAGGAGCACTGCTCAGGTGTTTTACAGAATGTCCTTCAATTTGCATTTCTCTAATATGACACCTCCTTTAAAAAAAAACTGTGATAAAATATATATAACAGAATGTATGAATTTAACTATTTTAAGTGCACAGTTCAGCATTAAATTCATCCACACTGTTGTGCAACCATCACCACCATTTGTCTCTAGAACTTTTTCATCTTCCTCAACTGTCCCATTAAACACTAACTCCCCATTCACCACTCCCCTTCCCCAGGTAACCACTATTCTACCTTCTGTTTCTATGAATGCAAATCGAAACCACAACCAGACACCACGTTTAAACCCATTAGAATGGCTATTATCAAAACAACAGAAAACAGCAAGTGCTGGTGAGGGTGTGAAGGGACAGGAGCCAGGCACTGCTGGTGGGGATGGAAAATGGTGCAGCTGCTGTGGAAGACAGTTTGGCTGTTCCAGAAAAATTACACACAGAATTACCACAGGACCCCGAAACTCTGTTCCTCTGCACATACACAGAGGAATCGACAGCGGGAGCCTTGAACGAATATCTGTACAGCCATGTTCAGAGCAGCATTATTCAGAATAGCCAAAAGGTGGGAGCAACCCAAGTGCACAGATACCGCCTTTTAAAATAGGCATCCCCTTGAAACAACCAGTTCAACATCTGTCTCCCCCCACCCCCAGGGCTGGGTCTCCTTGCTCCCTGGGGCACCCCAGTCTCACAGGTGTCCAGCATGTAGAATGAGCCCCAGGAGGAGACCTGTGGCCACGGGAGGAGCCTGCTCCACTCCTGAAGCCCCCGGCCTAGGTTGCATCAGAAGGCAGTGCCATGTGGAAAATGCCAAGCAGGGCATTCCTGCCCCGGGGCAGCGGCTGCCTACCTGGAAGCCATGACTCGGTGGCTGCCCTGGGCTGGGCCTGCACCTTCCTGACCCTCTGGGCTGCCTCAAAGGCTCTGGTGGCTCTGGGGAAAAGGAGCCCTTGGAGCAAAGGTGGAAAAGGGAGGCTCCCTTCCTGGAGGAGAGCTCTGGCAAGCAGCCCGGCCCTCCCCAGGGTGAGCACACACCTGGAAAGTAGCAGCATCACCCACCCAGACAGCAGGGATAACCCGCTAACAGTGGTCCTCACTGGGTACCCACAGTGTGCTGGGCGCTGGGCTACATAAACACTTGAGACGGTTTCCGTCAGACTTGGAAACAAACTGCAAGACTGATATTCTAATCCCCCATTCTACAGCAGGGAAACGGGCTTCGGCGAGGGATAGGACTCAAGGTCACACAGGTATCAGTATCAACCTGGTCAGCATGGCTCTGGACCCCAAGTCTGACTCCAATGCAATGCCCCTCCCCCCCCCGGGGGGCGTCAGGAGTTAAGGGAGCCCATTGGGCACAACTTCCAGCTCATCACTGGGTCTGCATTTTCAGGGGAACAAAGGCTAAAGACAGAAAAGTTGGTGATTCGACCTAGCCGGGGAACTGTACTCAAGTTTTAAGAGAAGTGAATGACAACCACAAGGAAGTCCCTATTACTTATAACAAGGTTTACCTAGCTGTCATCTTCACAGCTCCAACTGGTAGGCATTATTACTGACCCATTTCAGAGCTGAGGAAACTAAGGTTCGGGGAGAACAATCACTTGCCAGGAAGCTAGCTCCCCCAGTGAGGGTAGACTGTGAACAGCCCCATGGCAATAACTGGCACCGGGAGTTCTTCCTCTGTAGTTCATGGTCAGAAGTATTAGTGCACAAGGGGGGGGGGGCGTGTCACGGGATCTTTGAGGTGGAGACAGCCATTCTAAGGCCCTGGGGATGGAGGGAAGGGCCAGAAAAGCAGCCCTTCTTTTAGCACTGATCCACATCAAAACTCCCTCCTGGATTTCACATTTCTTGTCTCTTATTTTTTGAGTTTCTTCCCTACCACCAGTTTTATTTACTCATCCATGGAAAGTTCCAGCAACAGTCCAACATGTGCTCCAAGGAGGCAACACAGCCCCACTGTACACGCACCAGAACTGGAGGTGCTGTGTGACCTTGGGCAAGTTGCTTCACCCCTCTGAGCGTCAGTCTCAGCAAGGTAGGGTGGAAGGCATCGTATGCGCTGCCAGGGTCGCTGTGTTTCTTAAATGAAATCGTGGCTTGGGAGCACCTAGAGCAATGGCAGACATGAATGGCTATGTGGAAAGCTGGGGGGATCTGAACCAGTGGGAAAATGAGAGTGGAAGGCTCATGCTCCCAACAGGGGGCAAGGAAGATGAAGCACACCTGTCCAGTTATCACACCCAGGAAGCTACACACATGGCAGCATGAACCACGGAAGGGCCCAGGCCTTGTTCCCAGCTCGGTGCCCTGTCCACGCTCCCTGTCTGGCAGGCCCTTTCCATTCAGGGGATCTGGGGCCTGCAGGGTCCCACTCAGATCTACCTGGGACCATTACACCCCGGGAGGTCTGGCCGTGATGTTAGTTAAGTCTGTGGGGTCACCATCTCCGTGTGTCTCCCACCAGAGTGGAGGTCTGTTCCCCAAAGCTAAATCAGGAAGGAAAAAGTGCTCTCGCCTAGGCCCAGGGGAACCTTGCTTTCCGTTGAGCCGCTCTGACCACTCTGGAGAAAAGGGAACTGCGGGTATTTTCTTTTTTCCATGTTACTCCGTCACGTTTTCCCCTCCCTGGGTGATGCCTGCTGCTTATTATAACTGTGATAACATGGAAAATATCTCTTGTGGATTTCTACAAGAGGCGAAATGACAGGCTCTCTCCTTCCCTGTATCGAACGCTGCAGACCTGAGATGAGGTCTTTCCATGTGGGTGGATCCCTGGGGCTGGGAAGCAGGAATGCAGGGGTGAGGCACCCTCCCACTGCAGCGGTGTGCTGAGGAGGGCTCGTCAGAGATGGGCATGCCCAATGCTGCCTGCTGTCGGGGCTTCAATCTGCTGAGGGTTTAGGGGAAATGCAAATGTATTTTTAAACTCCTCTCATTTTGTGAGTGCCCAGTAGGTGCTAACAGCTGTGCTAAGTGCTCTATGCTTTGGTTGGGTCTCTCGGAGTCTTGCCACATATTACAATTATCTCCATTCTGCAGACAAGGAACTAAGTAAGGCCTTGAGAAATATAAACTGTCCTGACCAGGGTCAAACAGCCAATGAAGTGGCCACAGGAAGAAAGATACCTGTAGGTGCTGGTGACTGAAGTAAATGAGAATGTGCAGTGACCACCCTGAGTCAGAGAGCAGACATTTGGAGGTCAGGGTGAGATGAATTAGATCAGATGGAGCTATTTGCAAACCGCGTCTCAAGCACCTGGAAGTGTGTTGTGAAGAATTCTGCAGCTGCATCTGGGCTCGACAGGAAAGAGTGGTGATTGATTACTGATGTCTGTCCTGAACACAGAAGTGGAAGTGGTAGAACAGATGCCACATTTATCATCACTCATCTACCGTGCATCCTCCTGCCGCAGGATGTTTCTGCGAATCTTCCTGCTCCTTAGCTTCCCCTTGCATTAAGTGAGCTCCAATGTAGAATAATAGGTAGAAATGCCTTCTAAAGAGGAAGGTATTTTCTCTGAATGTTAAGATAGTTAGTGGCATTTGTTAATTCAGATGTAAAGCTTAATTCTTATAGGAAAGTTAGTTTCATTAACCTATACTTATTAGGCACTGATTGTCTCTGCTCTCACTTAGCAAGGGGACAATTAACTTAATAGTTATTTAATATGGCTGCCGGGAATGCACAGAGAGAAAAGTACAGGGGCCACATCACACCCGCAGGTAGGGCACTCTCTCTCCCTGGCGATCACTTGATTCTGACGTGGAAAATTACCTTCCTGTCCACAGCCCACTGGACACACTTGCACAGTGGTTCCGGTGCCCAGGAGGGTGCTGGGCGCTGAGGAATGTGGGCCTAAGACATAAAGGGGACTTTGGGAGGCTGCAGCACACGAAGCCAAGGGTGGTCCCTCTGCCAGCGATTTGTCTCTCTTTGCTAATTAGAAGCTCATGCCTCATTCTTTGATTTTTCTACCCCAAAAAGGAATCTTGGCCATGCTGCCTATAGCTTTTGGCAAGGGGCGACAACACAGGAAAGAGAAGACGCAAATGGCATCTCCAGGGCTGAGAGGGAAGGTGTGTTTGAAGCCGACAGAGTGCGCCCAGCTTTTATCTCTAGGCTGTACTTAGAGGTCTCGCTCTCCCCTTGGGTGAGCAACCTCACCCACCGCCTTGGGGGGGCCCCGGCGTGTGACAGTCGCCTCCCCTGTCTGAGGCTGGCACCAGGACCTGCAGTGGGGTTTGTTTGGACTATATGTTCTTCATCAGGAGGAGTCTGAGACAATCTCCCTTTCTGGCCAGAGGAGGAGGAAGGCATCTCTGAGGCCAGCGCTTCCCCCAGTGCAAACAGCTGCACCCAGCCTGTCCAGCCCAGCTTTCAACTTTGTTGCTTTTGCAAATATGGTCCCGGGTCCTATTTCCCACATCTCTGCAGCCAAGTCCAGCCAGCCTCCTGGAGGCATGGCCGGCTCCCGAGCCAGAAACCAGGGGAGACCAAGGTGAGGAGAAAGCTGATCCCTCCCACCTTCTAGAAAAGCAGCAGGCGAAGGGGTGGGGAACAGAGAAGGTGCAATCAGGACAGACAAAGCGAGGAGTCACTGTCAGAAATAGAGGGAGCTCGGCCTGGGTGCTGGGACCAAGCGGTGAAGCAACCCATCTTTATAACTTTGATTCCCCAGTTCACTTCCCTCACACCTCCTCATTCCTCAGTCACAGCTGACAAGTCACTCCTTGTCTCCCAGAGGAGACTGGGCCACCTGGTAAATGTGCCCATGAAGCTCCTGTTGACCATCGGTCTTCCCTCTGGAATAGACTGGCAGCTCCATGAACACAGACATCATCATCCCCAAACTCCACCCAACATCTGGCTGGAAACGAGGGACAATGGAGGTAAAAGGAGGGGCGGTGGGGGAGACAGAGAGATAGGAAGAGAGAGAGGGGAGAAGGGAAGTCACTTGGTTTCTCATATTAGGGCCGGTCGTTGCAGCCCCCCAAAATGTCGTCATCCTCTTCCCAGGACCTGTGCATATGTGGCCTTACCTGGACAAAAGTCTTTGCAGATGTGATTAAGTTAAGGGCCTTGAGATGGGGAGATGATCCTGGTTACCCACGTGGCCCATGTCTTCACAAGGTCCTTATAAGAGGGAGGCAGGAGGGTCAGAGGCAGAGGAGGATGTGACCACAGGAGCAGAGGTCAGAGTGATGCCACCACAAGCCAAAGAATGCAAGTGCCTCAAGCTGCTGGAAAAGGCAATGGACCAGATTCTCCCCTGTAGCCTGCAGAGGAAACACGGCCCTGCTGACACCTTGATTTTAGCCCAGGGGGCCCATTTTGGACTTCTGACCTCTAGAACTATGAGATGCTAAATCTGTGTGGTTTTAAGCCACCAATTTCGTGGGAATTCGTCACAGCAGCCAGAGGAAACTAAAACACCCACGTACAACACTCTTGGTACCTCTAATCAGTGATTATCAGCCCCACTGAACCCATGTTTGTGATACGACAGACATTACTAACAGCCACAGGGCCCTGGTTTCATCATTTCCCAGTACATGAAGGATGAAGGCTCCTGCCCCTTGAAGCCAAGTCATGGCAACATGACTGGTTCTGGCTGATCAAACGTGAGGCCGAAGGACGGCACTGCCAGCGCTGGGCTCCAGTCCTCCACCCCCGCCCCAGAGACCCCTGAAGCTTCGGGTGGAGGTGGCAGCATCACCAGGTGGGAGAACCTCCGCTGGCGGCCCCTTGCACACGGCCCGTGTAGAGCAGGTGCCTGCTGACCCTCCATGGACATGATGGACATGTCGACCAAGCAAGAGGAAACCTTCTAAGCCCCTGGGACTGGGGTCATTTTACGGCAGCACAACCTGCCCATCCTGATGAGGGACCCATCTAGGGAAGCAGCAGCTGCCACCCACACGCATGTGGTGGACACGACCACTTGAGGGGTCTCTGCATCTCTGGAAGCAGACGCCCCCTTGGCCACAGACCCCTGGAATGTTCCCAGGGTCCCCTGACAATTTCTACCTTGGATGGACGGGGGAAGTTCTCCTTAGTCATGGAATGACCATGAAGTGAAATCACTTCTCCCAGACACACAGAAGGAAAGGGGAAGATGGCGCAGCTTCCCAAACCTCCCACACATACCCACAGCCGCGCGTAGCCACCTGCCGGCATGCCCAGTGTGGCCTGGTCCTTTGTGCCTCCTTCTTGGGGACCCACAAATGTCTCCTCATCTCTCTGCGTCTCTGCCAGGCCTGTGGCTGGGATTCCAGGAAGCCAATGGGTATTTTCAGAGCTTTATTGTCCCATTTGTCTCCTGCTAATTAGCTAGGAGTGACTAATCAGAAAACAGTGGGGAGGCAGAGAAAATACTTCCATTTTCTTGGCTTTTAGTTGCCTGTGGTTACTGAGAATGCTCTGGATTTATCTGATGGAGCTGGGGCGTGGGATTTTCTTTGTCCTGTCCTGGGCAAACATGGAGAACCCTGAGGGCTGCCACAAGGGAAAAGGGCAGCAGCTTCACATAAGGATGACAGTGCTGTGGTCACCAGTGGGCAAGCCAGGGTCTCCGGAATCCCTGACCTCAGGCTTCTAGTAATTTCTAACTCTGACCAGGCGAGCTGTGGAAGCACAAATAGCCCCAGTGGGTTCTGGCCTCTCCTGGCCCCGGAGGCCATGCCGAGAGCATGCAGGGTGGTACAAGACCTGTCTCCGTAGTCCTACTCAAGGCTGCCAAGGTTTCAGAACCAAGAATGGGAGGGGCAACTAAAGTCCCCATTGCTCTCCCAAACCACCAATGGCAAGACCATGTCTCCCCAAACCTGAAAGGACATGTCACCCACTGACTGCCCTTCTCCCAACCAGGCTCTCAGCCACACACACATCTGTTACTCATGATCCTCATCAAAACCCCTCAAAGTTCCTGTCTTTTTATTCTCCCATTTCACAGACGTGAACACTGAGGCATGACTAGCCTGGGGTCACACAAAAAATAACTGGAAAAGCTGGGTGTCAAACCTAGGTCTCTCTGTATCCCCCATGTGGGAAGGGGAGAAGAAGGGCTAACACTGGCATGTGCCAGGTGCCTGGCATGTATTATTTCTGTCCTACAACAACGGTGTGGAGTGAGGTACATACGTGTACAACACATATGCATGCCACAGGCATACATATAAACAGGCACACACATTTACACATGCACATATGTATACACACGTTTAAGTAGTCACATGGGCACATAGGCACAGATATGCACACACTTAAATGCACATGTGCACATGCATACACACGGGAAAATGCTAATAAATACATCCATGCACATACATACATATGTGGACACATAGTTTCTCAACACGGAGGTGGATGAGGACACAGTCACCCTCAAGGGAGGCAGCCAGCACCCTGTGACCAGCTGGCGCACAGGCCCCGCTCCAGCGCCGTCGGCCCAGACCGCCAGGTTTAGCAAAGTCCTGTCCTTGCCACCTCTGCCCTTTGGGGGTAATTTCATCACTGATGGTGATTTCCAAAGATAATAAATAAACAAGGAGGCCTCAGTCCTGCCTCTCAGGGCCGCTTCTTCAGCACCCCTACCCCACCCCCACATACACACAAGTGTATGTACACACACTCTGCAAAACCCAGCCCTGAAAGTCCCCCAGGTGGGACAGTTTCTCGGGGGGGCACACAGCAGACCGGGGCTGGCAAGGGAAAGAGGGAGGAATCCGCTTGAGAATAATTTCCCAAAGGCCCTCAGCATGGCTCCTGACCTCTCGGTAATAAAAGTCCGATGAAGAAAGAGCAGATGTGAAACAAACGGCCCCGCATTTGCAAGGCTGGCATTTTCCAGGGTAAAGTTCTGACTATCGAATGATTTACCAGCTCAGCCAGGTTAATCATTGCCTAAGTACAAATGCCTCCCTCCAGCCCACTAGCTGGTGCCCTGGTGCTACTGCAGGTCAAGCATGTCAGGCACGTCAGGTACCAGCTGGGGGTCAGAGACCCTGCCCTCCCACCCTCTGTTTCCAGCACGGAGGGTCTGGTTTGTGGACTAAATAGGCCCATGGTCAATCATCAAACCAGTCTTTTTCACTGACCATCTACTTTGCGCTCAGTCTTGGGCTGGGCCCTTTCCATCTAAGTCAATACTAACATCGAGTTAATGGCTGAGTGCCCAGGCCCAAGTAGACAGACCTGGGTTCAAATCCCAGCACTGACAGTGCAGCTCTGATACCAGCTGGTTCTTCATCTGTAAAATGGGTTGCTACTAGAACAAAATGAGATGATGTGTGTTAAACAGGGGTTCCCAGTTGCGTGCATTTAGCAATGTCTGGAGTCATTTTTGGTGGTCACAATACAGGCAGGAGCTATTAGCATCTAGTAGGTCCAGGCCCAGGATGCTGCTAACATCCTACCATGCCCAGGACGGTCCCCACCACAGAGAACGATCGAGCCTCACATGTCTGTGCTGAGGGTGAGAGAGCCTGGTGTAAAGGATGAAACAGTGCCTGGCTCAAGGTAAGCCCTCGTTAACGTCAGCTGCTATGTTTATCTCAAAACCGTCCCACAGCCCTAGAGATTCCTGACCCTAGACTGCAGAGTAGGAAGTTGGGATTAGAGAGGCTGCGACTTGCTCAGGTGACAGGAAAGAGCAGAGCTAACAGGGCCGCCTAAATCCACCTAAATCCATTTGCCTTCCTTCTTTCCCATGACACTGGGAGCTGAGGCACAAGCTGGTCCCAGGCCTGAGGCCCTCTGCCCCATGGAGATGCAAATTCCCCTTGCTGCCCCAGAATCACAAGCCGGCCCCTCTGCTCCTCCTCCCTTCTGCAGTTCCACGGAGGGAAGGGGGCTGTTTCCTGAATTGTTTCCTTGGGCTCCGAATGGACGGACGCCTGTGTCTGGACCCTGCAAATAGCTCAAAGCAGATACTTCCTTCCCCTTCCCCCTCTCCTACCCGCTACCTATTACCCCCAGCTTTTGCCCAAGAAGGCAGTCTGTCTCCAAGGCCTACCTTGTCCCTAAGAGAAAGATGCCCACCCGGGCCCTGCAAACCAGATCCTCCCCTGAGCTGACTGTCCCTGGCTGTGGGACCCTCCACCCGCACACCCAGGGAGGGGGTCTGTCCCGAGAGGTGGCAAAGGATCCTACAAGAGCCTGTATGGCCTGGTCTCTGTCTACCTCCGGCACACACACTCCACTCACAGCCAAAACACACACAAAGTCTGCGACCAGCCACACTGAACACCTTCTGTCTCTCCAGCCTCTTCTAGAGACCAGGCCTTGACACATGCTCCTCCTCCTTCCCAGGGCGCTGTGCCCCTGCCCTCTGCCACATACCTCTTCATGCAACTGAGACTTTGCTGAAACATCCCTGCCTCTGGGGGCCAGGCTTGGCGGCCCTGCTTCTGCGTGCCCACATCTCAGAACACGTTGCCCAGTATGTGATAGAATACGCGCTGGTCTTCACCCATTACTGCGAGACAGCGGACTCCAAGGGCAGAGAGGCTTTCTGAGCACTTCGTGCTGCCAGCCTAGAGCAGCGCTATCCACACAACCTTCCGCAATGACAGACACGGTTTGCATCTGTGCTGTGGCACGGGAACCACTACCCACACGTGGCTATGGAGCATTTGAAATGTGGCTTGTGCGCTTGAAGAATTGAATTTTTCATTTTAATTAAATTTGAATCACCACATGTGGCTAGCTGCCACCATATTGGACAGCGAAGGTCCAGAACAATGCCCAGGGCAGTGATGGCGAACCTATGACATGCGTGTCAGAGGTGACACGCGAACTCATTTTTTTGGTTGATTTTTCTTTGTTAAATGGCATTTAAATATATAAAATAAATATCAAAAATATAAATCTTTGTTTTACTATGGTTGCAAATATCAAAAAATTTCTATATGTGACATGGCACCGGAGTTAAGTTAGGGTTTTTCAAAATCCTACAAGAGCCTGTATGGATTTTGTACAAAATCCGAGCTCAAAAGGTTTGCCATCACTGGCCTAGGGCAAAGGGCTCACTACCCACTGGCTGAATGAATGAATAAATGAGTGAGTGGCGTTAATTTCCCAACTTTATTTCCCCACATTATAACCATCTGGTATCAATCATCTCCAGTAGGGTGAGCTTCCTGAGGGCAGGATGCAGTTTGTTTTTTATCATCACTATATTCCCACTGTTTTATATGGTTCTGGGGAGAATAAATGAATGTAAAAGTCATTCTATGCCCTCAAAATAAATAAATACATGCATGCATGAATGAGTGAGTGAATGGTCTGCAACTTGGACTTTTTTTTCCTTGTCCATCAAGCCTAAAGAAAACTGTGACACAAAGGAAAGCAGTCCTGTTCTGGGCTGATTTGTGAATATCTTTCCAGCCCATTTCCTCCTCGCTAAAGTGACCGTCCGTCCCCCACATCCTGGATTCTGTCTCTCCTGGTGTCAGCAGTGAGCCTCTGCTACTAGCAAAGGAGGCATCTTTCTCCAGTGTCCTTCCCTCTCCCCCCATGCTGTGCGAGAAGCAGGGAGAGTCTGTTTGTTCTAGACTCAGAGGAAAGGATTGGGGCTCTTTATTCTTCTGGGGCTGCCATTCCCTGCCTCTCTGCTCAGGTGGCAGGGCCCCCAGGAGATTTCAGGGAAAATTATAACTCATAAGAATGAGGATGAATGTGAGATTCTATTATAAATCAAATGCCTTTCTTCCCTGACTGCTGGCTGCGATGTTCTCTTAACACCGTTATTCACTGCAAGCGTCATCTGTGCTGCTCCCCCCCCCCCCAACCAACCCACTTCCTTCCGATGTAGGTCACGGTGGAATCTCCCTGCGTTCCCCAGGTATGCCTCCAGTGAGGGGGGTGGCACCACTTAAAACAAAATTAGGAATTCTCTTACAAGCATATAAGGACCCTGTGCTCTCTCGTGCAACTGAGACCCAGACTTGCAACCGTATGTGGAAATCCAGTGCAAAGAACCTGGGGCACATCGGGTGGGGGGCAGGCAGGCAGGGGAGCTCCTGTGCCCAAGAAAGTTGGGCAGCTGGAGCTTGAAAGCCATCATCGCATGGAAACACGGCCAAGGAGGGTTTGGTGTCCAGAACAGAAGCAAATCAGTCAAGTGGGAACTGGCCGTACTTTATGGTGAACATCCTGGGCCCACCACATAATAACTGTGTGTGACCTGGGGCAAGCTGCTTCTCCTCCCCGAGCCTCATTTTCCACCTCTAAATGAGGTGATAAAGCCAGCATCCACATCACAGAGTGGTGTGGATTAAATGCATTCATAGAGGAAAAGTGCTTAGCATGGGGCCTAGCACAGAAAAAGCACTCAATACACAAATATTATTATTGATGTTCTTTGCCAGAGTCTCTTTTAGCCACACAACATAAGCATCTCACTATGAACCTGAGCTTTCCCTCCTTCATTCTGATGAGCACTGAGCATGGAGCCCGTCAGGCACTGGGCCAGGTGCTGGTGATAGGTCAGACTCTGCACCTACTCTCAGGGCCAGGACATTTGCTGGGATGATGGATGCATGAAATCAAACACAACAGTGCATGTGGGAAGTGTGTCTCGCAGGGGTAGGGAGGCTACGGAGCCCGGCGAAGGGAGGACTCAGTCTGGGCTGTCCTGGAGGTTTCACACTGTGGGAGCTGGGCTGGGAAAGAGGAAAGAAAAGGGATCCTGGCGGTGGGCCTGGCATCTTCAAAGGTCTAGAAGTGTATAAGATCATGGGCTTTTGGGGCAAGTACAAAAGGCTGTTTGTGGCTGGGGCAGAGGGTGCCTGGTAAGGAACTGGCAGGAGATGAAAATGAAAAGATTGAGTTGGGGCCAAATCTGGCCTTCTCTGCCAGGAAAATAAGGAGTTGAACTTTGTCCTGTGGATGACAGAGGGTTTTCAGTACCATTCATAAAGTTACTCAACTCTGGAGACAGGGACTACACCCACTCCACACATACACAAATATACATGTACACACTCAGGGAGGCCTGGCTCCCTGCATTAAACCCAGAGCAGAAATGGGAGCCCCTAGGCTCCAAGATACAGCAGAGAGGATGTGTTCTGAGAGCCACGTAGAGGCCTGGGAGGCCAGTTTCAGGCTGTTGGGAGGAGGAGATGATTACATACAAGAGGTTTCCTGCACATGCACGCGTGTGCATATACACAGAGACTCGCATGCACACATACCCTTGAGGACAGGATAGTGCTACAGGTAATCCTTTCAAAGCACTACCTTCTCAGGTCAGGTATATCACATGTGCACCAAAGAGACTTGGAAATAAAAACCCAGCATGTTTCACTTTCACAACTTTACAGCCTGGGCCTCGATTCATAACGAAACTTCCTCCCCTCTCCATCACCCACATTTGAAAAGGAAGTGTGGGTCTGCCTCCAGGAATCAGAGCCACAGTGCAGGAGATGGAAGTGATCCGGGAACCCTGCGAAGGATGGCATCATCGGGGTGGGTGACTTCACATGGTGATGCCCACACGTCTCTCTCTCCTTCCTCCCTCTGCTGAGCTGATGGGCTGCTTTTCGTTTGTTTGCTAATCCTCACCCGAGGTTATTTTTTCCATTGATTTTTAGAGAATGGTAAGGAGGGGAAGAAAGAAAGAGAAACATCGATGTGAGAGAGGATACATCGATTGGTTGCTTCCCACACACGCCCCAACCAGGGCAGGGATCAAACCTGCAACCCAGGTATGTGCCCTAGACTGGGAATCGAACCTGCAATCCTTTGGTGCGCAGGCTGATATTCTAATCACTGACAAACACCAGCCAAGGCTGATGGGCTGTTTTCTAAGGAGGATGGTTACCCCAAGGAGACTCTGTCACAATGATGTGTTATGACAGGTGGATGTAAATAAAAATCTGCTAAGTTGCAGTCCAAGTGAGAGAAACCTTTTCCCCTAAAATATGGTTCATACCAGCAATTAGTTCAGCAGAGCCTTTTCCTAGAGAGAAAGTAGAAGTTGAAATGTAAGGGACTTCGGGGGTCATAGCTGTACTGGAGGAAGTCAATTTTTAAACAATGAATGCAAACTTAGTTATTTCCTTGGAAGGAGAGACTGACTGAGCCAAATAAGGATTTCTCGTTGTCCCAGAGAATTAAACCCCATCTTCGTTAGGCCTGATATGGAAGTCAGTAACTGTTCTAAAATAATAGCTTGTTTAATCCTCACACTAATTCTAGATGGGGAAACTGAGGCACCGAGCAAAAGCCAGAATTTGAGCGCAGGCCATCTAGTTCCAAGGGTCAGACTCTTTCCCCACAGCCCCACCTCCCTCTCAGCACATTCAGCCCTGTCGCTGTGCTAAGACAAGGCAGGACCACACGCACACTCTGTAGGGCCCAGGACATCGGCTGAGTCCTGAGCGGCCCTGAACTTTAACATGGAGATGGCTGGCCAACGCAATGTCTGAGCAGTAAGCAGCAATCTATGGGGGTGGATGTGATTGTTTCCAAATGTTCTCATGGGGCCAACCAAGAAGGCACTCCAGCTGTCGTGTGGCCTTGGCTATGATGGAGAAGGGGAGGGGAGGACATCAGGGCAAGACGGACACGAAGCTTGGCCTCAGGTGCCACTCTGTGCCATCTCAGAACAATACTGTCTTCAGACTCCCCAAGCCTGACCCAGCCATCTCTAAGGTGGGTACACTGAGGGCCAGAGAGGTGAAGCAACTTCTCCAAGGCCACACAGCAAGCAATGCACAGAACCAGCAGTGACATATGGTCCCATGATGCCAGGCCTGTGTCTCCCCACCTCACAAATCCAAGTCAGCGGGGATCAGAAAAACACTCTTTGGAATGACCCATGAAGTTACCTTTCACTAGACCTAGAACAGAAAATCCACCGTCCCTCCCCACCCCCCCAAGAGCCAAGCCACAATCTGCCCTGTGGTAAAACACGCCTCCTCTGTTCTTCCACCTCTACATTCTGCCCTACTGTAAAACATGCCTCCTCTGTTCTTCCACACTGGGGGTGGTGTTAGGACTGAATGTCTATGTGTGCCCCTCCCCCCACGCCGCCCCCCCCCGCATTTATATGTTGAAACCCTAATCCTCAATGTGATGATATTGGGAAGTGAGGCCTTTCAGAAGCTGTTAGGTTTACATGAGGTCATAAGGATGGGAGCCCCCATGATGGGATTAGTGCCCTTATAAGAGGAAGAGGGGAAAAGCTCACTCTCTCCACCACACGAGGACACAGAAAGAAGGCAACCATCTGCAAGCCAGGAAAAGGGCCCTCCCCAGAAACCAGCCCTGCTGGCACTCCGCTCCTGGACTTCCAGCCCCAGAACTGTGAGAAATAATGTCTGCCGTTTGTAAGTTTCCCAGTCTAGGGTATTTTGTTAATGGCAGCCCCAGCACAATGAGACAGATGGAGAATATTATCCTCAAACTAAGGCCCAGAAAACCACACTCATGCAGTCTGCTCTCCCAAATACGGAATAATTTTCCTGCTTCTCAAGGCCCAGGCACCCCACGCTGGGACTCTCCCACTCCCAGTGCCTACACGGCCCCTGGCACACAAGTGGGGCTTGAGAAATGCTTAGTGAGCAAACAGGCCTAAGCACTGAGTGAATATCTGTGCACTTATCATCTGGCCTCTGTGTAGCCCTCATTCACAGATAAAAGACTGTTCCTGCCTTCACGAAGCTCTGAGCCTGGAAGTCGCAACTCCAAAACCACCCAGCGCCAGCCTCCTTTAGAATGAATAATGCTCACACAAGTAATTCTGCATCTCAACATCTTCCCACAACTGATCTGTGCACAGGAATCTCAGATAAGGATCTGCTCCTGTGCTGTGTTTAAAAGTGAAAAACAAGAAATAACCTTCACATCCATCCTGGGAGGGTGGGGTTGGGGGAAGAACCATTTTATGGAATCTGATGTAGCAACCACAGCATGAGCTAGGTCCACAACTATCAGAACCACTGGTTGGGTGATGAACCCCAAATAAGGCAATCATCATTACAAAATGAAACAGACACGTTATTTTTACTGCAAACATGTAAAACGGGTATCTATCTGCTCTTCATCTTTCATGGTTGGGTCAGGGCCTTTTCCTAGAAGATGACCCCCACCTCTGAAGTTTCCTCTGTCTTTCTCACATAAACCCCAAGCACCTCGCAAATGACAATTTATAACTCCAGTTTCTTTAAAGACCTTCACAGGGTCTTTAAAGCCATCTGACTGTTATGGCTTTCCCCCACTTCCTCACAGTTCTCTCACCACAACAGCTACCGTTTTCTAGCGGCACTCTACTGAGCCTTTCCTAAGCATTCCACTGGTTTTCATAAAAAGAACCACTCTCTTTTCACACGCATATTTCATAAGTTGACGTAATCTTCGCGTAAACTGTGTCATTACAGGAGCACCTGTACCCAGCACAGTCAGGCTTGGGAGCAGACACCACTGGCTCTTGGTAACACGCAACACAACTCGCCGGAAACACAGGGCAGAGGTTTCCTGGAGAAGCCTGGGCACCAGCCTGCGCCTCAGCCACAGTGACTGGCAGAGGGAGTGGAGAGCAGGGTGCAGTGTCCTCGCCAATCCATTAAATAAGTCCGCCATTTACAGTTAGAGGAGTGCGTTCAGGTTGCACAATTTACAAGGTCTTCTGAACTAACATGGTCACATTTCCAAAAATTCTTAAGTGAAAAAAAGGTAGATTACAGAAAGATAGATACACTGTGATTCCTTTTATGTTTAAGTAACTCTTATATAAAAT
>NW_005356042.1:10312977-10319646 GCF_000412655.1 Myotis brandtii
ATATATATACATATATATATACCTTCTATAGAACCATCTGTTTGAATATAAATATACAGAAAAAAGACTAGAAATATGGAAGGTGAGGTAGGAACAGGACTGGTGGTGGAGGAAAGAGAACTTGACACTTTTCTGTAAGGTATCATTTTTCACAAGAATATATGGAAATATAAAGTATGTAACTGTTTTATTTTTTTAATTAACAAGACTTAGCTCAGCACATAAAACCAATAAACCCAGAGCCCGACAAGTATGCAGCTTTAAAAAAATCAAAATAACACTGGAAATAAAAAACATGTAACTGGCTTCAAAGAAAGAGCTGTCTACCTCAGCCAGGGTTAGCAAGGCATTCATGGGCTGGAGATCTTCAATGGGCAGAACTGAAAACAGTCAGTGAATTCATCAAACCTGCATGTTCTGACCAGACACCAAGGTCAATGTACACACTAAGCTGCCGCAGCAACCAACTGTTTTTGGACCTTGATTTGTTTCTCCATTTAGCCGGATATGCTGTTCCTCTGACAAATTCACCGAGAAGCAGCACGCAAAAGAAGCTTCCCAGGTGGCTGAGATTATTCTGTAAATTACACAACTACCTTCAGCCTCCTTCACTGCAAATGTTTGTTTCCATCATTCACTCACCAATGATTTAGTGGGTCCCCAGAACATTCTAGCTGCGGTGCTTAGAGCTGGGGACAGAGCTGCGAACTAGGAGCTGGTGACCTAGCATATTGGACACAAAACCACCAACAGAAAAATCATTATTTCATGTGAATTGTGTTTGTGCTAAAGCCCATAAAGAGAATTGCTATCCTATCCCAGGTGGGGAGGGCGGCAGGGAGGACAACGAAAAGTCCCCTGTGGAGGTGCCACTGAAGCTGAGAACTAACTGGAGGGGAATTAGGAGGGAGGGAGTGAAGGTGGGAGAGAAGACTAGTCTTTGCAAGGAGAACCACGCGTCTGAGGTGGTCAGAAGGTTGGCTGGGTGAGCAAAGGAAATGGACTCGCTGTTCGGAGCTGGTGGTGCCTGAAGAGGTGGGAGAGACAGGTCCACGTGGAATCATGCCTAGCCCTGGGGCTCAGGTCAAGAATTATGAGTGTCTCCTAAAAGCAATGAGGAACCATGACAGGATTCTTGAGAAGAGTGCAATTTCATTATGCACGTGCAATTCATGCCCAGCTGAAAACATTGATTTTGCAGCATGTGCTTCCAAAATGGCTTTCATTTTCTTCCATCACTGTGGCCTCCAGAAACATTTGTGTGAGGCCCCCTAGAACAGCAGACACTCTGCAGCTGCCCCCACCCATCACCAACCCTCCCCCGACCCCCTACCCACCGCCACCCTGGTTAGAAGCTTTTCACCATTCGGCACAAACCCTCAGAGTACCGGGCTTATGGAAACATTCCCAAAACGTTTTGTTCTGTGCAATCGAGACGCCTGCTTGGAAAATCCCGGCTGCAAGCATTTCTCTCCTCCAGGCAGCTACACCCAACTGTTTTTGCTGCAAGATTCTGCGTCACAAAAGGGATACCCCAGCTAACGCGACATTGGAACGAGCTGGAGGATCTGAGCTGCCTGGATTCAGGGCAATCACGTCCCATCAGTGTGTGTCCTTCCTCTGAGTTATCTAATCGAATTTCCTGAGTGCATGAATATAAACACTGTTGTTCTGACCCATGATGAACTTGTAAACAGACTGATTTTATCAGCTTTCATAGATTAAGGTTTCCAAACAGATGGGCATCATTACTTTTATTTTAATTTAAAATGAACACAATTTCCACTGGCTACAGATAAAATTAATGACCTTAGAAGAAATCAACTTGTCTGTGAAAATAAAAATCAGATAATCACATCACTACCCGAGATGGTAGCACAGTCTTAGTTTGAGATGTCACATGCTGTTTCCACCTTCATGCCTCTTTCTGTTTTCTCAGAACGGGGCTATTGTAACACATTCTTTTGGGTGCACTGAACGTCAGTGCGACTTGGCTAAAATGGCAGGGGATAGATCATCACCCAAAATTACTGAGACCAAGAGAAAGCCACAGGATCAAGACCAGACCAAGAAAATCTTATAAAACGGTAATCAAATCAACTTCCTACCCAAGCCAGGCTCTTCTTAAATTGCAGATATCAACTTACTCAGCTTATGAAGTAAGAATATGGAGACATATGCCAACCTCAAGCAAATCCACTGAAAAAACTCCAGCTAACCCACAGTACATTCACTAATGATGATGAAACCAGTTTTCAGCATGTTTCCACTTTGTTCCAACAACCCCATGTAGTCAGATATGGAAGCCTTTTCTCTGCGTTTATACTTCTCAGGCTCCTGGCAGCAGGAGACCCCATCGTTGGCTCCCTATTTCGTGGGTGTCTTGACTCCATAGTTCCCACGGAATTATGGGTGGACCATAGAGGGTAATGGACCATAGAAAGTAGTGGTTATGGGTGAAGTCCACCCATGGAACTATGGGTAGTGGTTATGGGTGAAGTTCTGAGAATGAGACTACTGAATCCCACCCTCCTGCCTCTAGACACCCAATCTAGGGTGAGTCATTTCACTGACTGAGCCTCAGTTTTACCATGTACAAGTGGGTACAATGGTCGTGCCTACTTCATAGGGTTCTGATAGGGATGCAATGAGATATACAATGTGGGCACAATGTCCAGTGCAGGGTGAGCCCCTGACACATGTCAATTATCACAGTGATTGTTCTATCCAGAACACCTGGGCTCTTTCTTCCTTGGACTCACCCCGACTCCCACAGGCACCTTACGCTCCCGCATGCCCAAGACTGCACCCAGGATTCCTCTCTCTGAGAATCCTCACTCACCCCTCTGGTTGACCTTGACTCTGCACTCCACCCAGTCATTTGTGACCACCAATGTCTCATTGTCACTGAGAACACTGCAGGTCATTTCGCTGCTCCAAGGGAGTCACTCCTGAAACAGCCTAATTCCCCCCCTGGACATTCATGAAGCCCCTCCTCCGGCCCTTGCCATCCAACTTGACTTCCTCAAATCCCCACCACAGCCCAGGCCAGCTCGATTCTCATGTGCCCCTGAAAGGCAGGACAGGAGCCTGCATCCGGCTTCTGGCTCTGGGGGCTCCAGCAAGTTCCTTGCAAAGTCACACAAGCATCACGTCTGCAAAAGGCACCAAAACTCACACATGCTGAATGACTACACCTATGTGACACTCAGGGACAGGCAAGACCACAGGTGCAAACAGAAGTCGGAAGAGCAGTTACCCCTGGAGTGGGGGATGCAAGGCAGAGGGCAGGAGGGCTGGTCATTATATTGTTTCTTGATTTGGGTGCTGGTTACATGTGTGTGTAATTGGCAAAAATTCACTGAGCTGGGTGCATGCTATGTTTCAATAACATTTACACACACACACCCAAAAACAAAAGCAACAAAACTCTGTGCCTCAGTTTCACCATTTGTACAGTGGAACCTACTGGGGAGGCAGTCAGGCGTACTGCTAAGGTCTCTGTTCGTGCTGTTTCTCCCTCGGCCTCCTGCCCTAAATTCTATCCCCCTTCATCTAAAGGTTATGAACCAGGTCCCCATCCTGGGGTCGACTCCAGGAATTTGTTTAAGATGAACTATATAGAGTTCTGGAGATCGGCTGTACAACAATGAAGATACTTACCACTACTGAGCTATACACTTAAAAATGGTTATGATGGTAAATTTTACATTATGTGTACTTTACCACAATTGAAAAAAAAAAAGGCAAACTACATGGGAATATTCTAACCATGGAGATCAATTTGAAATGCCCCAGAGTTAATGACTGGTGAGAAAGGCACCAACGTTGCCTTTGGGCTTATATTTTTCAAATATCTTGCCTTAAGGCACGGAAAGATGAATAAATAGCAAAAGCTGTTAAAAGAGAACACAAAATATAAAATGTTATGTATTTGGGAAAATACATTAAAATGTGCAGGGATTTAGATAAAGAAAAATAGCCACAAGTAACAGGATTTATTGTTCTAGATAGCAGAATTCCTAATGATTTTTCTTTTTCTATTTTTCTACACTGGTAATATTTTACATTCATATTTCCCAACCATAAAATTAAATGAGAATAAGTAACTTTCATCTATGTTTCGTGATCTAGCTCCTCCCTTGTGTAAAGTGTCTTTTTAGCCCAGTTTTATTTTGTCTCTCTGTAGATGCCTATATGCTCTATCTCAGAGACATCTCTGCCCCTCTCCTCCTGAAAATAGGTTTCAGCCCTCTTTCCTGCTGAGCTCAAATCCAGCCGCAGAATCTTTCTCAACACAGTGGTCCAGGCAGCCCCACCTGATGAAGCACGCCTGCCATGCCTAATCATCCTTGCTCTCTCTCCTCTTTTCTCTATCATTTCCCAGCATTGTCCCAATCCCCCAATGCAAATGTAGGGCCCTGGGGAACAGGGGCTGAGATTTATCCTTATTCTCCCCATCTCAGTTCTAAGCAGAGGCAGCAAGAAGCCCAACAATCACACCTGTGCTTGACTACCTCTCAGCTAACACAACACCTCTGCCTAGTTCCAAATCAAGACCACCTATTTCCAAGTCAAGGAGGCATCAAGCATAGGCTTCCACAGAGCAGGACAAAGGATGGTTTCAACCTGATAGTTGATATGAACATGACCTGGGCTCACCTCCCCACATTCAAGTTTCCAGGAATGCAGAGGGGACACTCCTCTGCCCTCGTGCCTGACATGCAATGGCGATGTCTGGTTTCAGCAGCAAGCATGGAGGGCACTTCCAAGTGCCTTTGCTCATCAGCCTCCAAATGGGTTCAAGGAACCCATTATCAGCTCTCACGGCAGCCAGTTCTCTCCTTGTGTAATTTTTAAGTAATTACAACGTATCTGATTTCAAGTTTTTAAAAGGAAGTTAACCTGTATGTTGGCCAGTTGTGGCGACCTGGCAGACCTGGGGTGGGGGTGCTTTGGGTCCCTGCTTATGAGCTTACCATGCATCTGGTTCAGCTGACTCGGAAGTGCACACACCACAGACACTGCAGACACAAGGTCCCTCCTCACTGAGGTTCTCCAGGGCCTTGGGTGACATGACTCTCAGGGGGAGATCCAAGATGCTCTTACCACCTTGACGTTAGAGTGGACAATTTTCTCCAAAAGCCAAGGACATGTGAGCTGACCTCGCATCCTTGTAGCTCACAGGAATGTCCAAGTCTATAATTTTTTATTACTGTAATAGCTTGTCAGCCCTTTAGAGTTTGAGGCTCTCAATAATTCATTGGGTGGAAGGAGAGGTGGGCAACACAGTCAAACAGCTGCCACTGGCAACATCCTGAAAATTGAAGGACATATGACTACAGTGAGGATGTACCTTACAGAAAGGCAATAACACTGATAGAAATAATACTTGTATTATTATTAATAGATTAAAGGCTCTTATGTGCCATGCATGGCACTATGAAATTCACATGTATCAAATACTTATGACTAGCTAGCTCTTAGAGATAAAATGTACTAGGGCTGTTTAAAAAAAAAAAAAAAAGCATCCATCGCAGTGACAGGTCATGAGCAAACATGATAATAATATAAGCAGAATAGGGAGGCATCATGAGACATGACCTATAAGAAGGTCAGATACACTGGAAATTATATATGTGTGAGATTTGGAGACGCCATCTAGCTGTGTGACTTTGGGCAAGTTGCTTGAACTATCTTTGCTTCTGTTCCTCCATCTTTAAAATGAAGAAGCTCAACTTTAAAACACTATGAATCCAAAATAACTAAAACAACACAGTGCTGGAACACTGTGAAGCACAATAAATCTGTAGTAACAAACAAAAAGCCTATAAGAGACTTTAACACATGTTGGAAAATTTTAGAATATGGTAATAGTGACTTTAAAAAAATGTATTTATATTGATTTCAGAGAGGAAGGGAGAGGGAAAGATAGAAACATCAAAGATGAGAGAGAATCATCTTCTGGGGATTGAACCAGAAACCCAAGCACGTGCCCTGACTGAGAATCAAACCATGACCTCCTGGTTCATAGGTCGACACTCAACCACGGAGCCACACTGGCCAGACAGTAGTGATTATTTTAAAGCAGTGAAAAAAGGGTGCATATTCAGTGAATAATACTCGACAATTAGTTAATTTGGAGGGAAAGAACAGTATTATGTCCCTCCTCATACCTTGTACCAAAAATTAATTCTAGATTAATTTTACAGCTATATGTTAAAAAACAACAACAATGGGAAACATTTGTTCAATTTTAAATTTGGAAGCACTTTTTAAACCACTAAGACATTATATTAAGAAGACACTAATTAAGATGCTCAGATCCAACAAGAGAAAGATATAAAACTACTATCCTATATAATAAAAGCCTAATATGCAAATTGTTCGACCGGGAGTTTGACTGCTCACTATGACGTGCGCTGACCACCAGGGGGCGGTGCGGAACATGGCAGGTGTCGGCGATGCGGTGATGGCAGTGAAGGCACTGCCGGCCCCGATGGGCCCCGATGAGAGCGGGATCATGGTGGGATGGTGGAGCAGGTGAGCGGGCAGGGCCAGGCCAAGACGGGTGTGAGAGAGGACCCGATTGCCCCAACGATCACCCCACAGATGGTGACCAGCAGCGGTGGCAGGGGGCAGGGCCACCGTCCGGATCCCAGGCACTGA
>NW_005356042.1:10319683-10396810 GCF_000412655.1 Myotis brandtii
TCACCCCCCCGCAGGCGGGATGCTGGAGCAAGTGAGAGGGTGGCACCAGGCCACAGGTGGGGCTGCAGGGCTGCGAGCCTGGGGGTGTGAGCTAGGGGCCCAATCCCTGAAGGCCACCCCAAGGGACCCTTACCTGTGCATGAATTCATGCACCAGGCCTCTAGTATATCAATAAATGCCCCACACAAAATTAAGAGACTGGAGAATAAAAAAGTGGGAAGGGATAACAATTATTATATATATGATTTGAAAAAGAATTAATAATTTTTCTATGTTAAAGATAAAACCCTCACAAACTACTTTCCTAAAAAGGCACATACCCCAATTAAAAATAAAATGCACAAAAATTCTGAACAATATGCAAAAGAAATGCAAATAGTTAATGAACCCATAAAGTGAGGGGAATAAATGGGATTTAGGATAACGAATCCTTACTGAGGGTACCATGCGAGTTTCACAGTGCTTCAAAGGGTTCAGAGTTCACTACAATTGGGCATGTGTGGCCTTCCTTGTGTGGTCAAAAGGGTATATTCCTGAAAGTCCTGGTCATGAGATGCAACCTGACCCCAGGCTGTCCAGGACGTGCCCAAGTGCAGGAACCTCAACAGAGACAAGTGCCCCAGTCCCAGTGTGGTGGAGAGACACAAACCCAACACACACGTGGCAGTGGAGCTGTAAGCAGCAATCAGGCAGCAGGAAAAAGAAAACATTAATCTCCAGGATCTTCCCCATCTGAAGCCCCACTGGTTGCCCAAAGGATGCTCAAGGCTGATGGGCAGAGGAGGCCACGGAAGGGTTCTGCCTGCTGCCTCCTTCAGACTAGCACTTCCCGCTACTCTGGACTGACTCTGGCCCTGCTCATGCTCTGGGAAACCTTCAGATGCAGCCCCTTGGTTTTAAAGATAAAGCATATAATAACAAAATAAATAATAACCAAAGTATCACTTAGTGAGTATCATTTAGCGAGTGTCTACTACACACTTAGCAGGCAGACTTCACTCCAATGAGCAAAGTGAGGCTCTGTGAAGCTCAATACATTCATTTATTCATCGTTCACTTACTCAAGAACTATTTATTGAGCATGCACATGTACCAGCCCTGTTGTAAATGCTGGGGATACAGTAGAGGGGGACAGAAAACAACAAAAATCCCTGCCTTTCTAGCAGGAGGAAACAATCAACAAAATAAACATATAGTCTGTTAGACTATGGTAAGTGCAAGAAGAAAAATAAGCCAGGGAAAGAGAAATAAAACATTGGGGGAGGGGGAAATGTCAACATTGTAGATGGAATAATCAAGGAAACTTCATTAGGTAACTTCTGAGCAAAGATAAAAAAGAAGTGAAGGTGTGGGCAGTGTGGTTCTTTGGGCAGAGACACCCTAGACCAGCTGTGGGCAAACTACGGCCCACGGGCCGGATCCGGCCCGTTTGAAATGAATAAAACTAAAAAAAAAAAAGACCGTACCCTTTTATGTAATGATGTTTACTTTGAATTTATATTAGTTCACACAAACACTCCATCCATGCTTTTGTTCCGGCCCTCCGGTCCAGTTTAAGAACCCATTGTGGCCCTCGAGTCAAAAAGTTTGCCCACCCCTGCCCTAGACAGAGAAGCCAGTCAGGGTAAAGGCCCTCAGGTGCAGCGTCAGGAATGTCCAAGCAGGCACCCCAGGCACACCATCTGTAAGCAAGCTGGTGACCTCCCGCTGAGCCACACTGCCTTTGTAGCAGGCCCAGGAGGCAATGCGGTTGCCCAGTCACACGGTTAATCATTGACAGCACCATGGGAAAAGGGCAGAGACCCACACTGGATGCCGAGCCTCTGGCCTCCTTTGGGGCTGGTGGAGAAAAGGCCTGGGTCCCGCTGATCCACTGCCAGGCATCGGGTCCCACAGCTCCACCTCTGGCCCCAGGAAGCTTCTCCTGACTCGGCCACTGGACAAGCCAAGGAGAAGACAGCCAGCCCCGGGCCCTGGGGAACCACAGACTATCTGCAGGATTTAAAAGGTACTTGAAGAGACGGCAAATAATCCCAGTGATTTATCTGTTGGGCTCAATTTATTGGCCTGGTGAGAGAGGTTGTTTAGGACATTTTTCAAAATTAGTGATAGTCATGGTTTTTGAAGTCAGTTATACATATGCATAGGCCTCCTGCATAAGCATATGCGCACGCATGTGTGTGCGCGCACGCGTGCACACACACACACACACACACACACACACTCACACACACATTCTTCTACCAAACACAAATCCAAACATGAACACTGTATTTGTTTTTCTCTGCCATCGAATTGTGAAACTGTTGGCAGCATGAACACTAGCAGAGATGACCAATCTTATGTCAAAAAAACCTGCAGTTTGAAAGCCAGTTTGCACGCATATGAGCTGTGTGACCTTGGGCACCTAACTTCTTCAGCTGTCCTCAACCTCAGTTTCCTCATCTGTAAAATGGAGCCCCCACCAAATTACTGCAAAAACTACAGACAATGTAAGTCAAGCACCCTACTCAGTGCCTGACAGTCAGAGCACCATAAAATGGAAGCTATCAAATCACAACATGGTTTTAGAACTATTTGCAATGCAATCATTTCGTTTTAGAAGACAAACCAGACCCACGTAAGCAAATTTATGAGCCATTTCTAAATACAAAAGGCAACAGAGGTGAGATAATCAACAACTAGCCCCAACTAGTCATTTGCAACAGAAATTAATGTTTCTTAGTCAATAATATCTCTCTCTCTCTCTCTCTCTCTCTCTCTCTCTCTCTTTCTCTTTCCTGGCTGTGGCATGGTTTGAATCATCTAGTCTGGGAAAACCCACAATACATGGTTTGACCTCTTGAAATCTAACCATAAATTGGAAGCCAAGGGAATGATTCTTGAACCCAATGAATCCAGTTCACCAAGCAAAGGTCATTCGGTAGATCTGGGTTTGACTACATCTGCCAAGATCCTATTTCTAAATAAGGTCACGTTTCCAGGTACTGGAGGTTAGGACTTGAGCATATCTTTTGGGGGCACACAATTCAGCCCACAGTAGGGATCATCCCAGATAAGCTAGAAGGGAAGAGGGCAGCGAATGGGTTAATGTACTGGGTGCTAGGTTTAGCTTTTCCAATTATTAACCCTGGGATGTTAGGAGAAAAAGTGTTTCCAGTGCAGGGGTTGTCGTGATCAAATAAGATAATGTACTAAGGAAGAGCACAGTGCCTGCACGCTAGGCCGCTTAGGATGCCACCACCGTGGATAGTGTCTGGAGGAGGCGTACAGTTCCCTCACTTGGTGATATTTCCATTTCCCGGTGACACAGAAGCCGTGGAGGTAGCAGTCACACGGCCCCCAGCTACGGGAGAGACGTGGGAGGGGGGCGGAGAGGCTCCACTCTGCTTTGCGGGAGGATGGGGAGCTGAATAATGAAGCAGGCTTTTGTGAGCAGGAGGCAGCAGATTCAAGTGAATTGTCAAGAGTGTCAGCTGCAGAGGGTGCTGGGTGAGTCGCTGAGTCAGACGGGCTACACCGATCCCATAAAAGACGAATACTCCCACCAGGAGGAATCTGTTTGACTTTAGAAAAGTACAGGTTACAGTGATACTCACTAAACACCCCACCTTCCCGCTCCACAGACGGGAGGAATGAGTAATGGGAAATCCATCAAGGTCCCTGAGGGATCTGCCATTATCCCTGGGATCCCCCCGCGCCCAAAAGAAGCGGGGCCCTTTTCACCTGATATTTGCCTGGGATGACATATCAGAATCCCCAGGTAAGAGGGCTCATTCGTCATCACACAGGGGACCCAGGTAAGAACGGATCAGGGCTGGTGAGTTTCCTGATCCTACATGAGATTAATGTCCCCTGGCCTTAATCGTAACAATTGATCTACATAGAAAACCACTTATAGTTGCCTGATTGGAAAATGAACTCTCTAGGATGGTTTTCAAGTAATGGTGATGGTCTTACCAATCCTGGCCAAAAGTTTCCACCCCCTTAACCCCAAGCCTGTACAAAGGTTTGCTGGTGACTCTGCACTTAGCCAATATTTGTTTCCTAGGCCTGCTGTTAACAAATGACCACAACTTAGTGGCTTAAAACGACAAATTTATTCTCTTACAATTCTGGAGATCAGAGGTCCAAAATGTGTCTCACATGTATTAACAGGGCCGCAGTCCCTCTGGAGGCTCCAGGGCGAAGTCTGATCCTGTGCCTTGTCCAGCTCCTAGAGGCCTCCTGCATCCCTTGCCTTGTGGCCCTTTCCTCCATCTTCAAAGCCTGCAGTAGCATCACTGTCACCTCTGTCTCTCCTGCCTCCCCTTCCTATTTTAAAGACACCTGTAACTACCTGGGACCCACCTGGATAAGCCAGGATCATCTTCCCATCTCAAGGTCCTTAATTCAACCACGTCTACAGAGTCCCCTTTGCATATCAGGTCACACATTCACAGGTTCTGGGAATTAGGGTGTGACACCTTTGGTGGGCCACTGGTCTGTACACCACACTCCATATAAAAGCCATCCCTGTGTCCCACAGCTTCACAGCCCACACTCTTTGGAAGGCCCACAGGCCGCACCTCATCTGCCCTGCTGACCTCGCCAGAGCTGTATCTCCCACCTGACCCCACACTCCACCCACCCACACTTGGTGAATGTCCCAGGCATTGCCCACCACTGGGTCTCCCTCCATCAGAGAAACCAGCTGGCACTCTAGACCTAACCCTCCCTCTCTGGGCTGTCCCAAGACATCCCTAAGACACAGCTTCAACATCATGCCCTCCAGGCCTGATCCTCCTAACCTGGCCTACATACCTCTTTTTCCTGATCCTCCTAATCTGGCCTAGATATCTCTTCCCCCCAACCCCCACCCTTACTTACCCCACTCTAAGTGTCACACTGTATTATGAATATCTACTTACTCATTTGTCTTCTCCAATAGGGGGTATTGGGAAAACCTCAAAGGAATAAACCACTCACAGTTCATTCATCTGTGTTTATCTAGCCCAAGGCCTGATTTACAATGTGTGCTCAGTAAGTGCTGTGTGAGTGGGAGGGTGGATGGGTGGGTGGGTAGGTGGATAGATGGATGGATGGACCAACAGACAGAAGGAAAAGTGGAAGGGAGAATGGGTGAGTGCCTGGCATAAAAGTGTATGTTCAATAAGTACTCATTGAGTGAAGGGCATGAATTAGGGCCACCATCTATGCTGGGAGAACTCAGCTAAGCAGTGGCCAACCTAAGGAAAAAGCTCAAGACCTGAGCATCCTTTGTGCTATGTCAGAGAGGGAGGTCCTGGTGACTAGATAGCCATGACCAGGAAGATGCCAGGAACAGGTATACAATCAACTAGAATTAGCCAACAGGCAATGAGCCATTTTAATTTCCCACTGACTCAAAAACACATCTCTCTGCGAAGCGCAGGTGTCAGGACTTCCTCCAGGTCAGAACCAGCTCTGAGCCCACCTCCACGTCATGATAACTCAATTGAGTGAGTTATCATGCCTCACTCAGGACCCCAGGTTCTGTCTACACCCAACTTTTTAAACTTTATTTGGGGCTCATCAGCATGGGCCCGTGGCAGAGGGGGAACCATGGGGTCACGGACATAGGGCTGGCCTTAGAGCTGTCCATAGTGAAGAGGCCAGGGAAGTGCCAATTTTAACCATTTTCCTTTAAAATCTCAGTTTTCTATAAAGTCATTATGTGAGTGTGAGTGACATTTTTCAAAATATTATGAGAATTTTCAAACATAAAGCTGAATACTGCTACACACTCATCAAAATAGCCAAAATTTTTTAAAAGATTAACATGAACAAATATTGGCACGGATGTGAAGCAATCGAAAATCTGCTCCTGGGCTTGTAAGCTGGTACAACCACTTTGGAAAAGTGTCTGGAATTATCTACAAAAGCAGAATCAACGCATACCATGTGACTACCAACTCCTTCCTAACTCTAAGCCAATAGCACTTCATGCACATACTCCCCAAGAGATGTAGGCAAGAGTTATTCATAGTAACCTAGCAGTATTTTTCATAGAAACCAAAGAAGAGATACAATTCAAATGCCCACCATCAGTAGAATGGGTATATTCTTAAGATAAATGTTATCTAGCAAGAAAAATGAATAACCTTTAGTGATATACAAAATCTGGACAAATCTCAGAAATGTAATATTGAGCCAAAGAACCCAAACATGAAAGAATACACACTGTGTGATTTCCTTTCTATAAAGCAGAAACTTCACTACCCAGTTTGGCTCAGTGGATAGAGTGTCAGCCTGTGGAACAAAGGATCCCAGGTGTGATTCCGGTCAAGGGCACGTACCTTCGTTGCAGGCTCCTCCCCAGCCCAGGCCCAGGCACTGGTCGAGGCTTGTACAGGAGGCAACCAATCTATGTTTCTCTCACATAAATGTTTATCTCTGTCTTTCCCTCTCTCTTCCACTCTCCCTAAAAATCAATGGAAAAATATCCTCGGGTGAGGATTAACAAACAAAGAACAAAACAAAAAAAGGTAACAATATAAAGCAGAGACCTAGGAAAAACTAAAACATAGAAAGTTAACTTTGCGGGGGAGCCAGAGGTGGTTAATAAAAGGGGCCTGAGGGTGGCTTCTGGGGATGCAAGCGATGTTCAAAGGGACGTTCTAATTGGTGGCCTGCGTCACAGGCAGATGAGATGTGAGAATTCATGGATTCAATTGTGTACCTCTGTAAGTAAGTATTGCATCAATAAAGAAGAAAAAAGTTGAAATGATCTTATGGTGGGTCCCGTACACTCATCACCTAGAATCTACAAAGAACATTTTACTGTTCTTGCTTCTTCAGCTATCTATCTGTCCCTCAAGCACATTATTATTATTATCATTATTATTATTATTATTTTTATTTTTATTGATGAGAAACGATATTTTGACATGCTGGCTATGAAGGCAGTTTCTTACACAACTTAGCCTGGCCTTCCCCACCAGGGCTCTTTGCCACGCCCCAGACACCTTGCTCCCCGGCACCTGCTTCCCTGCCCCATCTGGGCAGAAGAGCTGGAGAGTGGAGATTTTCTCAAGTGGGTGAAAACCAAGGAAACACATTCCTCTTCGGGTTCAGACCTGTCTGGCCAAGTACTGTCTAAGCTGCAACGTCACCCTACATGCTGCCTCCTTCAGTGAAACCAGCCTGAAACTACAAAGCTCACGCCCCCGTGTGCTCACTCCTGGGAGCCCAGATGACCTCAAAACATGTCCAAAGCCATCCCCGAAACAGAGAAGATTCCTGGTAACTCAATGAAATTTCTCTTCTTATCTTTGGGGGGTGGGAGCAGCTGAAAAGGAGCAAAGGCCCAGGACCCCCTACTATCCCTCTGAAGAAACTGGTTCTCTCCTTGGGGCTGCCTGGAAGCAATGATGCAACCCTGCGTGGTGGCTGTTCCTGCACTGGCCCTCCAGGGGCACGCTGAGGAGACCGGCAGCCTGTCTGCACTTGAGAGGCGGGGGAAAGATGACGTGGTCTTCCTAACCTTTTTGGGCCTTGGAGTCCTAGGCTGTCTGGTGAAGAATCTGGACGCCTTCTTAGAGTATCTATAAAAGCATAAAATAAACTCATAGGATTGCAAAGGAAACCAATCATCTATAATAATAAAAGCATAATATGCTAATTAGACCGGACATCCTTCCAGACGACCTTCTGGACGAAGCCGGGGCTGTGAGGGAAGCCTGGGTCCTGGTGCCAGAGGGAAGCTGGTGCAGGCAGCCAGGGGAAGGAAGGCCTACTCTTGCACGAATTCCGTGCATTGGGCCTCTAGTATAGAAATATTTTGCAAGATCTAGCTGTAGGTCTGATAATTACCCTAACTTTGGAATAGTGACAAACATTATGATATTCCAAGATATCTACAACGACAGGCACATCTGTGACTTCCACTGGTGACCGAGTCACAAGTACTGCTAATACCACTGCAGTACTGCCTACAGTCATCATCAAAGGCAATGCCACATTGCAGGTATAGGTTAGTGACCCTAAAGATGCCATTTATGTTCTCACATCCAAGTTCACAAATGCCCTGAATTCTATCTATGGACCTGACAATGAAAACTCCTGGAAGTCTGGACCTTTCATTTTATTCCCTTTATCTTCTTCCTAGTGATAAAATGCTCCCTACACTTTCAGGGTATATATCCAAATAAACTGAAAGTTGAAAGCAGAGGTTCAAATAGATACTTGTATACAAATGTACATAGCAGAACAATTCACAACAGCCAAAAAGCAGAAACAACCTGAATGCCCATCAGCAGTGAATGGATGAATAAAATGTACGTGCACACACACACACACACACACACACACACACACACACACTCATATGGAATATTATCCAGCCATGTAAAGGAAGAAAAGTGTTGACTCATGCTACAGCATGGATGAACCTTGAGGACATTATGCTAAGTGAAATAAGCCAATCACAAAAAGACAAATACTGTATGATTCCAGGGACCTAGAGGAGTCATATTTAGAGAGACAGAAAGTAGGATGCTGGGTAGTGGGAAGTAGGGGGAGGGGAAATGGGGAGTTGGTGTTTAATGAGGACAGAAGGGAAAGTTCTGGAGATGATGGTGGAGATGGTTGCACAACAATATGAATGTACTTGACGCACTGAACTGTGCACTTAAAGATGGTTAAAATGGTAAACTTTATGTTAATATATTTGACTA
Organism: Myotis brandtii; assembly: GCF_000412655.1. Taxonomy (NCBI): domain Eukaryota; kingdom Metazoa; phylum Chordata; class Mammalia; order Chiroptera; family Vespertilionidae; genus Myotis; species Myotis brandtii. The sequence goes on from NW_005356042.1 coordinate 10,328,380, forward strand.
CGATAAAAATCAGTAAATAAAACAATTCCTTGGAGAACACTGTCGCTCGTAAGAAGAGGAACAGACTCCCTTTGGCTGGGGGCAGATTTGCCTGCTGGCCCTAAGGTTGGCTGGGATGCCACATAGCCTGGGCTTGAGAGCTACTGTGCCACCACGGGCAGGGCACTTCACCTTTCTGGCCTCATTTCTTGCTCTATAAACGATGGCCATGGTCACAGCTGCAGCCACAGCACCCTGGGCAGGGCGATGAGCACGTTGTCTCGCTGAGATTTCCCAATAACCCTGTGAGGTTAGCAGTATTGTGACTACACTTTCCAGATGACTCAGTTCACTCACCCAGGCCACCCAGCTGGGACTGGCAGGCGGGCTGACGGAGGAGCCGGGGCAGCTCTGTGTGCATCTGTCTGTTTACTGTCGCTCTCCCACAAGCTGCAGGCTCCAGCATGACAGGCACCGTCTCTGTTTCATTTGCCACGCAATCCCCAGAGCAGGTCGAGCGGAAGGCTCCACAAATACTGCTCAGTGACTGAAAGAGCCAAGTTCTGTCTGATCTCAAACTGGCTTCCCTTAGAAGCAAGGGGTGGTGGTATTGACACGGCCTAGTTTTTCAGGTGTCTATGTGATGTTGTGATAACCCCCCAGGTCACAGGTCAGTGATCTCCAAGGAGCCATTGACAGATGGGATGGGCGGGGGCCACAGAAAAATAAATCTACGCCACGGTGGAACGCCCACACTCCCACACCGTCACAGGTACACACACAAACACACCTGGTGAAAACACTGATGACTCAGGAACCAGTAGTGGCGAGTTTCTGCCAGTGAGCAGGAGGCTGGCTTTTGGTTCCAGAGGCCCCGACGCTGGGAGAAAGCCGACAGATGAGATCAGCCTCACATCCAAGCTCTGGGTGAGGAAGCTGTGCCTGAGCTAACGTTGAAGGTTGCCTGATGTGACTCAGCTCAAGACAACTCAGGGTGCTCAGCTGAGTGACACTGGTGCCCAAAGCTGCTTTTCCAATCCTCCTCCCAAGGGCTCCAACCAGGAGCTGAGGATGGTCGGAGAAATGGGCACAGCACTCTCCTAACAAAAGCATTGGCATGCGTTTCCCTTCAGACAGAGTTCTAGGCCACAGTGCCCTTTGGGGGGAGGGGGGTTGGCAGTGGCCTGAATTAGGCAAACATGGCTAGGCTGGGTGACTCGGGAACCTGGACTCACCAGCTGGATTAGTCAGCTGTTTGGTCAGGGACCAGGCAGGCCTGAGGTGCCATGAGGGATGCCCTGCCTCTGGAGTCCAACCAACATGGGGGTCGTGTGGGGTAATGAACCCACCTTGCAGCTGAGTGACCATGAGCTCCAGATCCCCATCTATAAGATGGGGTAAATCTGTCCCCCATCTGGGGCCAGCACCCTGATAGAACAAGACGGCAGACACAAAGTAGTCTGCAGCAGTGAACAAAAATGAACTAGCTCTGTACGAATCAACAGAAGCAAATCCCAAACACAGGAGCACACGATGCAGAGCAGAAAAGCTAGGTTGTAAGGGCGTTTTAGAAACATACGTATCGTTTATAGTTAAGTGTGTGTGTGTGTGTGTGTGTGTGTGTGTGTGTGTGTGTAAGAGTGTTTAAAGTCTAATGGAAAGATCCACACCAAATTTATCTGAAAGGGAGCCTGGAAGCAGGTGGTGACCTAGAGGTGACTGTTAAGGTAATTAAAACTTCTCCAACAATGTTTTATTCCTTTTACTTACAAAGGCAAAGCAAAGAGGACAAAATATTAACAATCGTGGGTACCGGGTGGTAGAAATGTGGGGTTTTGACATGAGTCTTTGCTGCCTTCCATTTGTCTATTGGCTAACCTGAATATCATCTTGCCATCTGTATGTGGCCAAGCACAAGCCCTACTGATCACGTATGTCTCCTAAAGTGTGTATTTATTTAATTTTTATTCTCAAAATTCAAAAAGGAAAAGCCTCTCCAAGAGTGCAGTGTTCACTCAAAGTGCATTCCTCGCCACGGGAATCTATAGTCTGGGCACCCCAGGGCTTTGCTAGAAGCCACTCTTCTGACCTCTGGCTGCTTCAGGTGCAAAAGAAAAGTCAGCTTGGCCCTGGGCCCTACCATTGACAGGAGTTCTGTCTGTCCAGAGGGCTCTCCAGCCCGCCTGTTTCAGTCCAGGTCTGACTACCTGACTATGGCTCTGCTGGCAGGGCCCAGTCCACCAATCACATGCCAGGAAACCCAGTGACGTCACCAACCACCAATCAGAGGGCCTGACCTGCATGAGCAAATCATGTTGCCACACTGGGTTGACAGGATTTCAGCTAGAGGCAAAAACAGTTGACATTTCCTCTCTTGGACAGCCTCCTCAAGTCTAAACGTACACTTTATGGACGTCACTGCCCAACAGCAGCCCTATGTCTACTCACACAAAGCACCTAAATTTCAGATTTACTCTTAAATTTTAATGCCCCTTGAATCCTGCTTACACTTTCCCTCCCTCATTTCTAGATAAAAAAGAAATAACATTCTGTACACTACATTTCACTGTATTATACACTTGCCTTTCTACTGAGAAATTTGATCTGTGTGATTTCAGATGCTTTCTACAGAGAAATTCAATCTGTTAAGATTTTGGATGCCAAAAAGGAAAAGAAACATTCAGGATACATTTTTCCTTTCCCTGATCTCAGCCAATCCCAAGCTGAAGAAAAACATCACATGCTTGAAAACCCAGGTAACCCCGCAAACGGTGCCATTTTGAAATCTGGATGCAAGGTATAAAAGAAGTTTTAAAAATCACTTGGTTCCTCTTGTTAGTCCACCACCCCACATCTGCCTGCAAACAGAGGCGGACCTGGCTGAGAGAAAAATTCATTCCAGGGAGCCTGCGGGAGGGGCTTTTGGGGGAAGCTCCCGCAGACCCTGCCTGCTGGATTCAGGGTCCACATAAAGCCCAGCTGAGGTGCTCCTGGAGACACTGAGGCCCCTCCCTCTCCCAGAAGCAGAACTGCCTCTGCACAGCCCAGTCTTTCCAAGAAGCAACAGTGGCATTTCGGGGAGGTGGCGACCTCAGTAGTCACCATTTTACAGAGCAGAGCAGCAGTGGGGGCAGCTTGCGTTGTGCTGTTCCGGGAGGGGGGTGTGGGGGGGCGGGGGGGTGCAGCAAATGCAGAGCCACCAGATAACTAAAACCTCTGCTGTCTTCCTGCTGCTGCCGACCATCACCATAGGAACCACATCCTGCTGCTACCATGGCAACCGCACAGTACCATCCGCTCAGTTAGCAATGATGCAGAGGCCACTCAAGAAGGCTTGTTGCAAGGCCTTAGGGCTGACAGGGTCCTACGGTCCACAGTTGCAGGGAAAGTGAAGAGACAAAGAGAAGCCTTCCAAAGCAATTAATTTTTTAGTTTAAAAGCCCTTTTCCTGCTCCTCAAGAATTAATTTACCCCAAAATTAAATCCTTTCTAAAGTACATTCCTGTTTCTAGACTGCAAAAATCTCCAGGGCAAAACACATCAGATAAGAGCCCAGGGGTACTTCTTTCAACACATGGCTACCACTCCAATGGAGAGGTCAGGAGGTGACCCCAAAGGGCTCCCACAGTAAAACCACAGCTCACTATGGCTGCCCCTACAGGGGCCAGGCACTGGGCGCAGTTTTTCCAGAAGCAGCATCTGATTTCCAGCCTCACAACCCTACTTACAATTCTAACTCCCCACTTCCTACCTACATTTTACAGAAAAATGAGGCTCAGAGAGGTTAAGTGACCTGTCCAAGGTCACACAGCACACTGTTTGTCCCTCTGACCCTTGGACACCGAGAAATTCTGGTCAGCAGGCAAGAGGCAGACCTGGGGTTCAAACTTGGCCAGCTGGACTCCAGCTGGGCTCTTGGCCACCAACTATGCTGCTTCTCAACTACAAGAAACACAACCATTAGACCCTGGCCACCTAGCACAGCCTCCTAAGGCCTCCCACCCCTCTGGGCTGTGCTTGTCACCCCACAACTCTGTTGGAAATAATCCTGCTTGGCCACACAGGAGCATCTGCGTCAGCACCATGCCGTGTCCCTGCAGCTCTCACCACACATCCGACAAATGACAGCCTTGGTTAATGGCCCCCTTCAGTGCAGACAGGACCTTCCAGGGAGGCACGATTTCAATGCTCCCTCTTCACACTGAGGCAGTGATTTCAGAACTCACTTCCTGTTCACCATAGTCCAGGACGACTGAGCCCTCAACACCGTGGGCTCTCGGGGAGGAGATGAGTCTAGTAGCCCAAGCAGCTCATGAAGACATCTTCAGGGTGTATAGATTTGGTGGAGCCACATGAAATTGCCATTTTGTAGGATAAAAATGGTCAAATGCTGGTACTCTCACATGGTTTATCCTCCTGCCTGAGCGCAGAGAAGTTAAAAGACTGCCCAAGGTCACAGAGAGAGGAAGTAGAAGAACTGGAGCCAGGTCTGCTGGAGCAGGGGGTTCAAAGTCAAAGTCCGCCCCTCCACCATGCAGTGCTCTTTCCCGGACGCCCTAGGAAACTCGGAACCCCGGCCAGGGTGTGACTAAGTGGGAAACAGACCAGAGAAGCCACTTCCTGTGCTGCATGAGCTTCGAGTTAGGGGGCCAGGGACTAGGGCTCTCTCTGGGGTATAGGCTTTGCTGTCCAATAAAAGCAGGCCTGGTATAGTGGTGGGACCAGTAATCACAGGGGTTTTGTTTTCTATTTTTAAATCAATACCAACAGACACAGAACACAGGATGCAGGTACACAGTTAATCAGTTTGAGCCCAGCTGGCGAGTATGAAAGGGAAGATGCTGACACCTCCTGCACAGGGCTGGTTGAGAAAACAACACAAGTATGTGAGCTGAGGGCCCAGCACCATGCCTGGTACCTGGGCAGCCTCAGCATACATTACTTCCCTCGTCCACACCTGGTCTGGACCTTCCGCCAAGCTGGGGGTGCAGCCCAGGCTCTGGTCCCTCCAGGGACTTCAGTAGAAAGCCTCTCCCAGGCCTGTCCCCTCCTTCTTCCCCAGACAGGTCTGGGTTTCCTGTAGTCCAGCCAACATGAGATGGCCATTGTTTTTATTCACGATCCTGACACCTCTCTTCACTTCCCAACTCCATGGTATCAACAAACCCAGAGGACAGTCAGTGGGCCAGGTGAGCTGACCCCTGAGCAGATGGCAGGTCATGCTTTCAAAATCGTGACAGATTTTTCTGTGCTCAGCTATCTTTTGACCAAAGAGAGAGCCAAATAGGAAATGGAGCAATGAGATAATCCATAGGCTTTAGCCATGGGGGTTTCAAAGGTGATTCAGGAAATAGCATCTCATTGGCTCAAGCCCTCTAAAGAACTGAGAATCCTCAAATAGCTGCATTATCCACTCTCTCCTATACTGTGTGCAAGTGCGCACACACACACACACACACACACACAATTAACTATGGTGGGTAGGGGTGGGGATCACTCAAAGGGACTCCTTTTATTTACTTTGCCTGCAAAGAAATTCCATAAATCCACTGGTATCCATTTTCCTAGAAAATCCAAGAACTATATAAGGTTCCCATTGTTGTGGCAGGAGGTCAACGTTGAAAATAGATGTTTTAAGCACTGCCAACTTTGTGCCGTGGCTGTATCTTCCAAGCCTCCAGAGAATATCTAACTCCAAAAGTGGCGCTCCCAAAGGACGGGATCGTTTCCGACACATTCCCAAGAGAACCGCCACTGTTCTCAGTTTCTTCTGGAGAAAACATCCCAGCCTCCCTGGTGTTCTGAGGAGAGATTCCTAGGACACACTGGCTTAAATATGGGGGTTTTCTTTCCCTTGATAGACAATTATTTATTTAGCAATTGCACAGATAATACACGAATGAAGCATTGTCACAAAAACTGGGACAGAAAGACGAAGTCGAAAAGCACCAGATTTCACCTGGATTCAATCTCACTCACTTCCAAGGGGTGATCCCTTTTCCAGTTTGGGATGTTTCCTTGGAGTCATTCTTCTAGGCCAGTGGTTCTCAACCTTCTGGCCCATTAAATACAGTTCCTCATGTTGTGACCCAATCATAAAATTATTTTCGTTGCTACTTCCTAACTGTAATGTTGCTACTGTTATGAATCGTAATGTAAATATCTGATATGCAGGATGGTCTTAGGCGACCCCCGTGAAAGGGTCGTTCGACCACCAATGGGGTCGTGACCCACAGGTTGAGAACCACTGTTCTAGGCCTTTATGTACACGTAAGGAAAAAAATTCTCGTTTTATAATTTCGCGTAAAAATGTATCTCAAACAATAATGTCTTGAACATCTTTCCATAGCAATGCATTTTCTATTTACCTCATTATTTTCCATTGCTGTATTATATTCCACACAATAAATGTACTAAAATGTATTGACCTAGTCCTTCATTGATGAACTTGGATGCCATCTCTAGCTTTTACTCTGCTTCCTTATACGTCTTTGGGCATGTCTCTAGGAACATGAGGGAGAATTTCTTTAGTTGCCTTGATATCTATTGTCAGGCCCCTGGACTCAGTGGTTACATAGCCAGACCCAGTTCCAGGCCCCATGGAGACATGAGCTCAAAGTGAGCACAGGGTGCCTGGCCATGAGACACCCAGGCTAGGGGAGTGGCTGGCTTCCTCTAGTGGGAACATATGAGCTGAGTCCTGAGACAGAGCTGGCCAAGATAGTAAAGTTGTTAGAGTGTCCAGGGTGGGGCGCTGGGAAGAGATGCCAAGCCTAGCAAGAGCACATGCCTGCAAAAGGCAAGCGGTGAGCCAGGTGTGGTGCTTCGGGAACAGAAAGCCATCCATGTGACGGAGACCCTGCTGGGAGGACAGTGGGAAAAGCAGGCTCAAAGCAGAGGAGATCGAGATTCAATTTGTACTCCATCAAGTGCCCAGGGGAACCAGCAGGAAGGAGAAACGGGCCGAGATGGTGAGGCCAGGGAGGGGTCTCTATCCATGGAAAACTTCAAAGAAAAAAGAACTTACGGCCTTAACCTGAAGTCAAGTGACGGCGGGACTGGAAATCATGCAGAAGATGGGACTGCAACAGTTTGGGTCTAACAAAGTCACAGAGGCACCTGGAGTGTAAGCACTGAGGGGCTCTAATGCAGGGCAATGGGTGCACAGGGATGGCAGAGGTGAGAAGCCAAATGAGGCGACCCAGAGTCCAGCACCAGCAGGAAACTGCTACCACCCTAGACCAGAGGGCTAGAGGGAGGGGTGGAGGTCCTGAAGACCAGGGGCGAGGGATAGCACACAGGCCACGGAGGAAGGCAGCTGCTGTCAGAGAGACCTCCGGAGTCAGGGATGGGGTGAAAACCTCCAGCCTCCTCCCACTGGCTGAACCCACCGACATGGGCACCTGGTACACCCAGCCTGCAGGGGTCACTCCCCATCCTTCCCTACGGGGCAGAGCATGAAAACCTCCAGCCTCCTCCCAGCTCCTCCCACTGGCTGAACCCAGCAACATGGGCACCTGGTACACCCAGCCCGCAGGGGTCACTCCCCATCCTTCCCTACGGGGCAGAGCAGAAGGGCCCATGCCCCGAGGCAAGCAGGCCCAGCTCTGGGAGCAAACCTCCAGTACCTGGAATAGTGCCTGCACGTTTGCTAAAAGAATAAATAAAGCCAGGGATGGCTTAAGAGTCCTCCCAGGCCTACAATTGATTTCCTAAGAGCTATGGAGGCTGCTCTCAGACTGACGAAATGCACCTCTCATATCCCTGACCCTGGCCGTGCACTGCCAAGCACTCAATAGTAAATCAATACTGTGTTCTCTGAAACAGCAGCCAAGTGGTGCCCGCCTGCCGGCCCTCAAAGCCAGGATGAGGCATGCTCCGCCCCTCATGTCCCCGCACATGTTGGCACCACCCAACCCAGGCTGATTTCCACATTTTAAAGCAGGAGGGACCCCAAAGGTTCATGGACAAAAACCAGTAGGCCAAGGGCTCTGTGCAGCTGTGAGTCACTTTGAGGCCTCCAAGCACAGGTGAGAGGATTTAGCCTCACCTGCCCAGTCAATCCTGAAATCCTGGTCAGGTTCTTTGGCATGTCCTGGCACAGAATAAAGGCTGGTGGCCAGTATGTTTCTCTCTACTAGACTCCAGCTTCATTCCAGCTGGGAGAAGGCACAGAGAAAAGGCTGAGGACTCTGGGGCTGCCCAGCTCTGCCAGGAACGGGTCGTGGGTAGCCTCCAGATCTGAGAATAGAAAGGCTATGACCCTCCAGGGATGTTGGGAAATTTAGTAAGATAGGGCGTGGTCCTCACATGATGATGTTCTGGTGACTGTTCACTGAATTTCTGTCACTGGGGCAAAGGGCCCATTCTGAGTCCGTGGCAGCCACATACACATATTAATGTTACCTAGAGTGACAATGCCTAGCACTGCCCCAGCACCTACAGTGTCAGGCATTATCCTAAGGATTTCACATCTATTAAGTTACTTAACCTTCTTAAACCTAGAAAGCAGGAAATATTATTATGCCCATTTTACAGATGCAGAGTAACGCACAGAGAAATTTGGAAACTAACCCTTGGATGCAGTTAGTTTACAAGTAATGGATCCAAAACTCACTTCCGGGCACTCAGGCTCTAGAGCCCACACCATGATCACTACACGAGTGCTCTCCATTGTGGCCTGCTCACCATGTGCCAGGAAGTATTCGAAGGGCTCTAGGTGGGCTTTCCCATTTAATCCCCACACTATCCCCACTCTGTGAATGAAGGCATGGAGGCTGAGTGAGGTCAAGCCACTTGTCCAAGGTCCCAGACCAACAAGTGGCTACCTGGGTTAGAACATCGGTGGTCTCACTCCAGGATCATACTTCTGACCCCCCAGGGTCAGCCTTGTTTTAAAGTCGAGTTGAGTTGCCCCGTCCTCTCACCTTGTGCCATTTTTGGAAACTTCTCTCACCCTCTGGGGGTGGTCACATGCCCCCCAAAGAGGAAGCTTTCTTGGTCACTCTCCTCCTCTCCACCTGCCCCACCCCCAACTGCAGGGGCTGGAACACCTGGCCTCCTCGAAACAGATCCAGACACAAATCCACCCCTCAAATAGACCAGGAGTGTCACCGGATTCTAGCCTCTTATAGAGTAAATACATGAAGTCATTCTCCATAAACAAACACATTATTTTGGGGATGAAGATTCTCTGGACATCAACAAAGCTGAGAGCAGTTTTTTTGTTTTGGTTTTTTTAAACTAGCAGCAGCAACCAGAACAGATGCCCCATGGTCCCTTTTGGGGCCAAATCATAAAGCCATCCTTTAGCCCATGATTGTGCTGGGCCATGGGGACAAGAATGGGCTCAGAGGAGCAAAGCAAATATTGTTGGAGCAAAGACAACAGGGCAAAGGCTGCAAGTGGAGGGAGAACCAAGCTGGAGGTTCCAACAGTTGGAATTTTAAAAATCATACCCGGAAAGAATAGAGCTAATGAGTCAGGGGCCAGCTCAAGCTACGTCTACTGTAGAGCAGCTCGGCCTGGGAAGCGGGTGGCTCCTCTCTGGGAAGTGTCCAGATCCCACACTCGCCCCCCTGCCTGTGCCCCATAGGTCTGCACCCAGCCAGGTAGGAGGATGGGCGCGCTCCTCTCCCCCCGGCAGCACCCTCAGCATGACCCTGGAGGCTTAATCCCTGCTCCACACACACTCAGCCCTGGAAAGGTGTCCTGACGCTGCAGAGAATCAAAGGCCAGCTCTATTTGCAAGCTGGCGTCCCCGGAGAATCCCGGGGTGGAGAGGAACCCAATTGAGCCAGGTGGTGTGACAGATCAGCTTTCCGTCCCTTCATTCACCCGACAGCCATTTCCGGAACACCTACTATGCGTGGGGCCCGAGCCAGCAGTGCTGGACTCCAGCCTCTGGCTGGGACCTTGGCAATGAGTCCAGAGAGAAAGGTGGCACCTATGAATAGCCCATTGGCAGGAAGCCCCCACATCCTGGGTCTGGTGAGCATGATGAATGCGGGCAGGCCCCACTCTAAGAAGACTCCATCTAGAAGGGGAATCTTTCGACAGCTACAAAGAGGAAAGGACTTAGAGACTCACAAAGGTTTTAAGTGAGGAAACAAAATCAGAGTAAAAGGCTACCACTGGCCAAAGGCAGGGCAATCTGAACATCAAAAAGAAGAGTAAGTGCCTGGGATTCACACTCATCAAATATAACTTTAAATCCATGAATTCATACTGAGTAAAATTTTAAAAAATAAACCTCTGGAAGATCCTACAAAATCAGCTCATTTCTCTAAAACTTGGGAAAAAGGGAAAGAATGAAGCTTTTCCCCCTGCCTTTCCTGTATATACTGAGCATCAGAACAACCAAGTAGCTGATAAAGTGAAGTCCTTTTTACAATAATCCCGTCTAAGAAATGAAGACGGAAAGGTAAACTTAAAATGTCTTCACTTTGCATCCCTGATGAAAAAAATGGACCTGGGCAATGATCAATGATGACTAAAACAGCAGAAAAGCTGACGGATGGGTCAGGACAGGTGGCCAGCACCTGAACCTGCTCATGAGTCACACCCAGGGACTGGAGCCCAGGTAAAAGGGGCCCCTAGAGTGAGGTAACAGGAAGTGCCCGGGGTCACATCGAAAGGATATATTTAACTCAATATATTCAACATATTATCATTCCAACGTGCAATCGATATGACACATTATTAGTAAGACATTTTACATTCTTTTTTTTTTCATTCTAAGTCTTCAAAATCCAGTATGTATTTTACACTCACAGCACATTTCATTTCGGACCAGTCACATTTCAAGTGCTCAGCGGCAGGAGCACAGGCACAGAGGAACATGCTCCATGCCACCACAAGGAAGCCGTCAGCAGAACTGGGAGTAAGGAAAATTCCATAGGACAGATGACCTGATTCAAAAAGAGATTTAAAAACCCTCCAGGACATAATTAAACAAACACAATGCACAGACCATGTTTGGATTCTTATTTGAACAAGTCAACAGAAGTTATTTAGAAGATAATTGGAGGAACATGAGAATGGCATTGCATTTATATTTCTTTTTTAGAGATACCTACTCAGGAATGTCTAATAAAATGACAGGCTGCCAGGGATCTGCTTCCAGATAATTCAGTGGCTGGGGGGCCGGGGAATGGGTGGGGGGCAGTTACACCACCAGACTGGCTGAGAATTGGTAACTGCTGAAGCTGGTACACGGGTTCATTTTACTCTTCTCTGTTGTCAGTACATGTGTTCAAATTTCCCCAAATAAAGATGTGGCTTCTTTTTTTTTTCTTTTTTTAAGAAAAAAGCCATCCAAAGTTTTATGCCGGTCTGACGCAGAGGCAGCGAATGGTGGTAGAGAAGTGTCGTATTGAAGAGAGCCAGCTCTGGAACCACACGTCCAGGATTTAAATCCTGGCATTGTCTCTGGCTAGTTGTGTGACTGCCTGTGTCCCTTTGATTATTAAAACCTCTCTGCTAAGTGGAGCTAATCATAATAGTGTGTCCTTACAGAACTGCTATGAAAATTAAATAAAATAATACAAGCTAAGTGCTTAACCATGGGTCCATCATGTTAGGTGGTAATATCGCTATCATTACTGGTTTCATCATCATCTTTAGAAAGAACATTGGAGACAAGGTGTCCTTCATGGACATGTTTCCAAGCTCAGCTCTGGTGTCCTGATCCAGGGAAATGGAGACCCTGATACCTGGACTGTGTAGCTCTCAGGCAGCAAAGTCTGTTAATACCGATCGTACCTTGAGAGCCATAAATCACAGGGGAAGGAGCAGGCACGTGGTGGAAGGACCCTGATGACCATCAGAGACGCCATGACAGGGCCCTCACAGTAGGGCCTTGCCAAATGCTCCATCAGGGATACAAGAAAAGCATCCTCATCTGAAAGTATAATAAAAATTGATTGAAAAACAAGGTTCCATTTGCCAGCCAGATCTGATCAGACACAATTCCTCTGGGGCTTCTAGGCGGAGAAGAATGCCTGGCGTTCCAGACAAGGGCCCTCATCCCAGAGAGGAACCATCAAGTCATGCTCCCAATGGTTCCTGCTCACCTGGTTAGGGGAGACTGGAAGACAGCAGTCTCGGGGTCCTGGGTCCCAGGTGAGACTCAGCACATGGGCCCAAGAAATGGTTGGTCAGGCCATGCCTTCGGGTGGCCCAGACAGTATTTTGGAGCCACATTGAAAGTTGCCTGTACCCTAACTCAAGGGAAGAGCTCAGGATGACCTGAGGGAGATGGACACACAGGGCAGGAGGGAAAGATGGCCAGACCATAACTCCCTGAGGTCCTATCCTATCGTGAATGCCATTCCCATTCTTAGCACTGAAAGACATCGGGGTCGGGAAGGCGCTGGAGGAGACACAGGCGGGAAGCAGAGGAGCCTCTATTTGAAACCCAGTGACTATTTCCAAAGCCCTGCTCCCTCCACTGCATGCTGCATGGCGCCTGGACAACAGGGATTAAACCCCGGAGGCAGCCAGGCATGCAGGCCAGGGACATGCACTCTGGGTGGTCCTGCCTGGGCACTCTTTGCTGAGGGCACTGGATCCTCTCATAGGAGGCCGCCGTGGTGAGGATGACAACCGGGGATGCAGGAAGAGGACCTGCAGGTGGGAAGCACATTTCACCTTCAGAGACTTGTCATGAACCTGCTCTTCATTGGGGTGTGCTGGCTTTTCTCCCTGAAGAGTGACCTTTATTTGAAAAACAATTTTTTAAAAAGATAAAAACAATAAATGATTCCCTTCAGGCTGAGGCAAAGTGAAAAGGAACTTGAATTTCATTCAAGAGTTCATTCCTGGGAGTGGGGGGACTGCACACTAAGCAAGAACAGGCTTTGCAGTCCAAATATCCAAATTCCGCTTCTTTAGAATTAATGCATCGTGTGCTTAATTCTGCAAGTGGCTGGCCAGAAGGGCCAAAGGAGGCTAGCTCTGGGCTGTGTCACTTGTTCTCCTAAGCATTTCCCAACCCGCATTGCATAGCTGACAAAGCACATGTCACAGAAGGCTCTGGGATACGATGACAATCCCTATCGCAGCACCTGCTCAGTCTGCATGCCATCCCAGGCTTCCGCAAGCTGCCCTGAGACCTTTCTCAGAGGGCACCTTCTCAAGGCAATTCAGTTTGGAAATATCTATCAAAGATGCCTAACCTTCGACCCAGCTATTCCACTTCTAGGAATTTATCCCAAAGACACCACTGCATGTCTCGAAGACACATGTAGCATTATTTGAAAGAAACACACCCGTCCTAAGGGAATGATTACACAAATCCACACAGTGGAATATTCTGTAGCCACAAAGAGAAAATGAGGAAGCTGTACTGACAGGGAACAATCCCTTATTATTGTTCTGTGAAAAATAACACAGGAACGTGTGTGTAAGATTCTGTCATTTGTTTAAACAAACAAAAGGGGAGATCAAAATATGCATGCATTTGCCTGTGTGTACCTAGACTCTCTATGGAGATGAGATGACTTTGTCCTTCAAAGACCCTCGAGGCTGGCCTGGTGTCCTGGCAGCAATAGGACGCCAGCTCCCAGCACTGTTGGCACCGTCATTACTCACCCTCCCTAGAACCAGGCCTCTTGTTCCTCCAAGAAGCCCAGACGTAAAGAAAGGCAGGGCTCAGTGATGTGCACCAACCGCCAGGCCATCTCACTCAGTAAGCCGTGTGAAGTTTGCTTTCCACTCCACATCTGCGCCAGCTCTAACAGCAAAATAATATTTTAAGTGACTCCCTAGTTAGACTGTTCAACCTCCCCCCCCACCCCCAATCATATCTTCTTCTAAGATGGAAGCTTCCAGAAAGGAGCACCATGTTATAAATTGCACAACAGTTAAATTACTTAACCTTTCCACCCCGCAAGTAAAATTTTCATTTTTAGAGGATGAGCCATGTTTTAAATTACATATTAGTTAAATGACTTAACCTTTTCCCTCTGAAACAAGTTAAACAGATAGATGGGAAGGTATGACGAGTTAGCCTATGGTTCCTGGAATTCCTGACTCCCTGTGGGCTGCACGGACCCTCAGGATCTGTAGAGGGTGGGTACCCGGGATCCCCAGAGAGCCAGGGCTGGGCCAACAGCCATAGCTTAGGGCACATTTAGGAAAAAGGCTTTTGAGCCACTTCAACTTCAAAGGCTCATTTTATTTTCCTCCTACTTATAGTTGGAAAACATTTTCCCCCATCAAACTTCTTAAGCCATTACTAATTTTTTATTTCCTATATTCCATATTCCAGGGTTATTTCCATAACACAAGGACAGTTTTTGAAAAAACAGTCAATATCAATAAAAGCAAGGATCAGGTTTCCATGTGTAATAAAATGTCTGAACTCAGCCAGGATCTACTTCTCAAGGATAAATGTCAAGATTCCTCTGGGCTTTTTGAAGGGTTGAAAATTTATCGGGGGCCCTTTCTCTTTACTATCTTCTCAGACCCACCTCAGTAAGTACCATCGAAACGGTTCGGACCTGGACCCAACCCTAGCTCAGCCAGTGTCCAGCTGTGTGCCCTCCAGAGAAAGTTCCTTAACCTCTCTAAGTCTGGGTTTTCCTCATCCATAAAATGAGGCTAAGAATAGTCTCACCTGCAGGGGTTGCAGGAGAATGAGTCAAGATAAGGTGTAAATTGCTCAGCACGGTGCAGCCCAGCACATAGTAAGCACTCAATACATGACAGTTCATCTTATTCCTGACTTAAATCAGCCACTGTTTCACCAAGGAGAGACCTGAGATCTGGGAGGGGAAATTATCTTGGCCAAAGTTTCAGAGCAATTTCCTGACACTGCTCATAATTTCTTCCTTCACACAGCCTGACGGAAGTAGACAAAACTCAGTTCCCAAACCAAGAAAGCACTAAAGCTATCCTCTAACGGGAACCAAAAAACTAGTCCAGAGGGTCCCACCTGATGCTTTGGGGCCCACAGACTCTGTCACCTTAGAAAACTGGAATGCAGATCAGTAGCCCTAAGACCAAGAGAGCCCATCCTGGCCCAGAGGACCAGCCACACCTGGGGGCAAGAACAGGCATGAGTGTAGCAGTGCAGCTGTTCCCAAACAGGCATGGTCTCCTCCTTTTTCTGGGCACAGGGCAGGATTCCACTTCTTTCCCCCTCCCTACCCACTCCTTTAAATCACAGGTGAGGCTGTGTGACTTGAGAAAAGTGATGTGTCACTTGCAGGCCCATGTACAAGTTTGTCTTTGCCTTCATGATGGCGGAAGCACAGGTTGAAATGGGATCTTCACCGGCCAGAGCTGAGCAAGATATCCTGCTGAAGTGCCCTGGACATTCAGCTTAAAAAAGAAGTAAACTTCAGTTGTGTAAAGCTACTGATGGGTGGGACTGTTTGTTACTGCAGCATAACCTAGCCTGACTGGCTGATACAAGGGGTTAAAGAGCACAGGCCAAGGCAGCAGTTTTTAATCTACTGATAAAAGACCAGTTTTTACTTTTATTTTTAATATCTAATCCACTGCAGACCAATACTTCTGAAAAATATATTTAAAATATCCTTGCAATGCTAAATTCCTAGAAAAGTTTCTATACCCTGACCCTTACTCTCACTCTCTGTGCTTATCTCTTCACCGATCAGCATGGATCCCTGGACAACACTTGCAGTAGCACAGTCTGTGGAGTGAGACAAAGACAGGCTCAAGACGCAACTCTGCCATTTTCTAACGAGGGGGAGATAATTTAACCTTTCCAAGTCTCAACCTTCCATTTGGAAAGTGAGGGTTTTCATGCGGGGATTTAAATGTAACCCACATAGGTGTGAAGAAGGTGCTTAATAAATGCCAGCTAATCATATACAGCCTGTCCTATTCCCAGGTGATCGTGTCTACATCACAGGCCTAACCATAGCACAAGGATCTGGAGCAGGAACACAGGTTTCAAGCAACCTCAGAGAACAAGGAAGTGGGTTGAGATTTGGAATTCACTGGCCCTGAGATGAAGTGGCCAGACTGACATCTAAAGGAGGCAGAGATACCTGGCAGTCTGCCTGTGGTCACTGAGACCAGAGGATAACGTCTACTGCCTCAATACCATGGAGAGAATCTTAGGGTAATTTACTAGTATAACCTTTATGAATCCATCACGGCCATTTTCAAGGTACCTCTGTGCTGGACTCTTCCCATAAATTATTCACACTCACAATTACCCTGTGAGATAGGTACCATTAAGGCTATTTAGAGTCTGCTCAGTGTGGCTAAGTAATGAACCTGCAGTCACACAGCAGAGCTGGATATGGTAGCCTAGGGCTGGCTTTACTCCAGAGTAGGGTAACCAACTGTCCAGTTTTCCCGTGACTTGGGATTTTCGGTTTTAAAATGGGATCGTCTTGGGCAAGCTGGTTACCTACTCCAGAGCCAGTGCTCTTTAGCCACCGTATTTAGCGCGTGCTGAACTAGGGCAGGTCTTTAATAAAACATCAACCGGGAGGCCAAAGAAGATCTTTGGCTGCTTAGCCATCTGCCTGGGAAAGCCACATCCCACAGCAGCCTGCAAACATATCTAAGGACAGGGAGACAGGGCAAGAGGGATACAACCAAAGATAAGCCAATTACCTGGCCTCCACGGGCAGCAATGGCTCCACACAGACAGGAACTGGCCACACCCTAAGGTCTTCAGGAATGGAAACTTCTAAATACCAGTCACACAACCAGAAGCCTTTTCTTACTTGTGTGTTTATTTTTTAATTCAAACAATAGATAATCAGAATGTGCTCCTTAGTGACATATTACCATAATTTGCCAAACAAAGCAATGGGAATGAGGTCTTAGGTGTGACTCCATATCCCAGAGCTGCTGGCTGTGTCTTCTCTCCCTCCTTATCACCCCCCACCCCAGCATGACAGCCCTAATGCCTGGCACGTGCGATGTACCAGGGAAGGCCGGTGAATGAGCTTATGAGGGAGGACATCCCTGGCCTCCTAGGCTATACAAGCTGGGTCCTCTGTGGCTGTGTCACCTCCCCCTTCACGGCTCCCATGGATCCAGTGTCCATGATGTTCCCAGGACTGTCCTCAGTGCTCCACACAAAAGATGACCATGCTATCTACCTCCAAACTGGGAGACTTTTAGAATGAAATGAAATGGGGCACGACTGACATGTATACCAGGACAAGTGTAAACAGGGCCTGTCCCAGGCACAAACGGTCACACTGCTGATGTACAGCATCTCATCTAATCCTATCTAGAGAGGCAAGCCCATACACTGGGACCAGACCCCAGATCTAAAGCCACCTACCAGCCGGGCAAGCTACTTAACCTCTCGGGGCCTCAGTTTCCTCATCTGTAGATGGGGCGGTAATGGATGCCTCACAGGGCTACTGTGAAGATTATACTAGTTAACATCTGCAAAGCCTTAGCACAGGGCTGTCTCACGTGGTAGGTATACTATATGTGTTTATGGAATAAAAAAAGTTCTCCAGCATCCCTAGGATCAGTACTAGAATCATCACTGTTTTAAGAAAACTAAGGCACAGAGGGGTTATGTAACTTGCTAGTTAGTAGCTAATTAGGTGTCTTAACCACCTGCAGTTCTGCCCCGCCCCCCACCTTCTGAACAGCAGACCACTCCGAATGGGGAGCTACAGATTCTCTGTCCCCATCCTTCAGACATTCAGGACGCACGTCAAGTAAGAAGGGCAAGGCACCCTGAGCTCCACCTGGGCCCTAAGAGGCTGACTCACAGGAAGGGGTCTGGGTCCCCTGAGACTATGTGGCATTTGCAAAACCAAGAGGCAGCTGCCCCAGAGGAAGAGCATTGCTGCCTGCGTCAAAAGCCAAAGTTCCCTTTCTCCGGCTCGCCAAATTACTCGATCTCAGAAATTCCTTCGCAAGACAAGACTGAAATGCAATCTCCAACCCCATTGGGCCCAGTGGAATTTCACCAACACAAACTGCCGAGTTCTCCAGGAAAACGGAGGAAGCCTGCCTGAAGTTTCAGTTTCTTGGTAGGTCTTAGAAAGCTCAAGCACTCGAGTGGCTCCTGGAAGTGGCAGGAAGTGGTTGGTCTTTGCTTATTTTCTGAAGGATAACCACCAGATTTGCTCATAACAACTTTTTAACCAATTGGCAGAGGGCACCTGCACAATCAAGTGATTTCTCATCTCCTTAGGGTTTTCTTCTCTTGTTAGTTCAATTTGTGGGGCTTTAAAGGAGCCAGTGCTAGGGCTTGACACAGCACTTGGATGGAAGGAAGGAAGGGAAAAAGGAAGGAAAGGAAGAAAGGAGGGAGGGAGGGTGGAAGGGAAGCAAGAAGGGAATTTTGATGGAGAAGCAAAATTCACCAAAAGAAAAGCTACAAGAGTTCCATCAAAGCCCCTGGCTCCATACCCAGCAGTGCTCACATAGCACTGACAGTGAATTCTAACAGCGGTCAGGGTCCGAGGCTGGTACACACAGGGAGGGAGGGGAGGAGGAGCAAGGACAAGGAATGGCTGAAGATGGCTGGATGCAAAGGGGAGACTGGGTTCCTCCCTGAAGACAGGTATGTTTTCAAGAAGGAAAAAAGGGGCTCCTCCCGAGGGGAAGCCAAGCACGGCCAGGAGACAGGTAAAGGCTAGAACTCGCTGGGGAGCCTAGCGAGTGAGGTCCAAGCCAAGGACACAGGAGGACCTGGCCCAGAAGTCTGGCTGCTTCTGATGAGGCCAAAATAGGAGAGAGTCTCGCCCAGGCCAACAAGCCCAGACTTGAATCTGAAAGCAGCGGTGACAACTGCAGGCCCCGGGCAGGACTGGGAGGCACTGACGCTGACGTGGTTCAGATTCAGAGGTTCCTGTCACGGTGGGGGTGGGGTGGATGGGTTAGGAGGGACTCCAGTGGCAAGGAGGGCTGCCAGGAAATGAAGGCCTGGAAGGAGGAAACGAGTTTTCTGCTGCCGACTCGTGGGAATCCTTGGACCAGTCACTTCCGCTCCCTGTGATGTGGCCATACCCCCAACCCAGTCTAGCATGATGTTCCCAGGTCCTGCAGGGTGGAGGTGAGGTCCTGTGCCAGCCGAGAAGATGCATGGGAAGGAAGCCAAGTGGGGGCTCTGGCAGAGCTGAGGGGTGCGAGGAAGGCAGCTTGGTCAGGGCTGCCTCCCACACGGAAGCCACAAACCAGGGACAGGGTAAGCATGGGTGGCCCTGGTGGGCGAGTCCAGACCTTTGGAATCACTTCCCTCTCTAACCTGGTGAGTGTGAGGAAACAGAACAATCTAAAAAACTCTCTGCGAGGAAGCTAAAGACTGGAGCAAGGGCTGGGAGAGAGGTGCAGGATATGGTATGTGTGTGTGTGAGAGAGGTGTGTGCATAAAGACATAGCATGTTCTCAAGCATGCGTGCCGTGTGTCCCTCCATACATATGTATGAGGCGTGTGCATCTGTGATCCTGAGAATGAATGCTCTGTGGTCACAAATGCACACTGTGAGGGGCAGACGCCACACTCACACACATTGACACGGTGAGGCTGGTGCATGCATACACACTCACAGGAAACAGCATCGTGTCAGGATTCGGAGCCTGAACTGGAGCAGGCTGGGAATGAATCTTGGCCATGGCCTGTACTAATGTGTGACCTTGAGCAAGTGACCTAACTTGCTCAGTTTCCTCAGCTGGAGAATGGACCAAAGAGTAGTTATACCTCATAGTGTTGCTGGGTGTTAGACAAATTGGTATTTGTAAAGCACACAGATGGGGCCATAGTAAATGCTACATACTATGTGTGTTTAAAAAAAATACACGAGTGTAGGTGGGTGGTTATCCAGCTGGGCCTGGAACCTGTGTACATCTGGAGGAATACACACACATAGAATAAGTGGGAGCGTGTGCACATGCTGGGGCAGGAAAACATGGGCTGGGTGTGCATGGATGTACAAGAGTGAGGTGTATTGGGCCATTCACGCATGTGTGTAACCATGATGCCTGGGGGAGGAAGTGTGAGTGCCCAAGGCAGATGTTGCTCATGGGTGAATGTACATGTGAGTAGATGTGTGTGAGTAGATTGGTGTTTCACCTGGAGGCATGTCTGGCTGACCCCATCTTCGGCAAAAAACGGAGTCATGATTCCGGAAATAGAGTGGATGAACCAGGTCCTGCTGACGGTGGAAAAGGTGAACTCCGGGAGCTTAATCGCAATCACTGTTTTCTGACAGCCCCGTGTCCAAAATAGGGTGAAAAGTGTGCTCCTGAGCCTGGCAGCAAGGCACCGGGAAAACCGTGCCCGAGATAAGAAGATGAAGCAACTGGAGAAGTTCTTGAAGGCCCATGGGTCACCTCCCCCGACTCCCCAGTCTCCCCGGTCTCCGTCTCCTGTTGCATGATATTGGCAGGAGCATTATGAGAACCGACCTGCTCCTGCTCCTGAAGTTCAAAAGAAGCAAGTGTCCTTAAATCTCAGCTTTTTTCTTTCTTTTTTGCTGGATGGATGGTGGTTTGGTCATTCTGTTGCAGATGTGAGTGCTGTTGTAATAAAATGAATTTCCTAGTCAGCGAGCAGGTGTACACGAGCTGCAAGGCTGATGTCGGAGGTGGCACACACTGCCCTCCTGCAATGACACAGATGAAACCAGGGCTTGCCGAGGCCTAGAGACCCAGGAAGAGACAACTCCAACTGCCTGATGCCAACCTAATCTTGCCCTTGCTTCCCCAGGTGACTGGTCAACGGGCAAGGATGGCGCCTGGAGGCAAGCTACTAGAACATTCCTCACCCAGGTGGACACAGCTGTTACCTTTGAGCCAGGGACTCCAGCTCCAACCTGTCAGATCATATATGGAATCACATTTCCACACTGCCTTCCTTTGTGGGGGTTTGAAACTCCCACAAACCACTCTGTCTCTCCCACTCTGCTGTCCCCCAAATGTTCTGAGAGCATGCATAAGTGTGGGTTGGGCCCACTTAGAGCGAATCATGGTGATAAGGGCCTAATAACCGCAGTGGGAAAGGCAGCTCTGAGGAGCCTGGGCAATCTGTGGCCAGATGCCCAGAGGATCCCCCAGAGCTGCTCGGAGCCTCGGGCAGACTTTAAGTGGAGAAAGGTCAGGGAGAAAACGTAGACCATCAAGGCTGGGGACATGGGCCACATCTGTCTCACCCCTGTGCCTCAGCAAGTTGTATAGGAAGGATGGAAAGAGAGAGCGTTCATGGGCAAGGGAGGGGCACAGACATACAACATTACACCATCCACCCACTGGACACACTTGTGCCAGGGACTCCAAACATGTTATTTCATTTAACCCTCTCAACAGCCCTAGGAGGAGTACCATCCCCTGCCTTTTCCAGACAAGGAAACTGAGAGGTTAATTTGCTCACAGGCGCCCCCACCCCCCCCCCCACCCCGGAGCAGCGGTTGCAAGCCAGCTTTTGAACTCCGGCTTAATCGCAATCACTGTTTTCTGACAGCCCCGTGTCCAAAATAGGGTGAAAAGTGTGCTCCTGAGCCTGGCAGCAAGGCACCGGGAAAACCGTGCCCGAGATAAGAAGATGAAGCAACTGGAGAAGTTCTTGAAGGCCCATGGGTCACCTCCCCCGACTCCCCAGTCTCCCCGGTCTCCGTCTCCTGTTGCATGATATTGGCAGGAGCATTATGAGAACCGACCTGCTCCTGCTCCTGAAGTTCAAAAGAAGCAAGTGTCCTTAAATCTCAGCTTTTTTCTTTCTTTTTTGCTGGATGGATGGTGGTTTGGTCATTCTGTTGCAGATGTGAGTGCTGTTGTAATAAAATGAATTTCCTAGTCAGCGAGCAGGTGTACACGAGCTGCAAGGCTGATGTCGGAGGTGGCACACACTGCCCTCCTGCAATGACACAGATGAAACCAGGGCTTGCCGAGGCCTAGAGACCCAGGAAGAGACAGCTCCAACTGCCTGATGCCAACCTAATCTTGCCCTTGCTTCCCCAGGTGACTGGTCAGCGGGTAAGGATGGCGCCTGGAGGCAAGCTACTAGAACATTCCTCACCCAGGTGGACACAGCTGTTACCTTTGAGCCAGGGACTCCAGCTCCAACCTGTCAGATCATATATGGAATCACATTTCCACACTGCCTTCCTTTGTGGGGGTTTGAAACTCCCACAAACCACTCTGTCTCTCCCACTCTGCTGTCCCCCAAATGTTCTGAGAGCATGCATAAGTGTGGGTTGGGCCCACTTAGAGCGAATCATGGTGATAAGGGCCTAATAACCGCAGTGGGAAAGGCAGCTCTGAGGAGCCTGGGCAATCTGTGGCCAGATGCCCAGAGGATCCCCCAGAGCTGCTCGGAGCCTCGGGCAGACTTTAAGTGGAGAAAGGTCAGGGAGAAAACGTAGACCATCAAGGCTGGGGACATGGGCCACATCTGTCTCACCCCTGTGCCTCAGCAAGTTGTATAGGAAGGATGGAAAGAGAGAGCGTTCATGGGCAAGGGAGGGGCACAGACATACAACATTACACCATCCACCCACTGGACACACTTGTGCCAGGGACTCCAAACATGTTATTTCATTTAACCCTCTCAACAGCCCTAGGAGGAGTACCATCCCCTGCCTTTTCCAGACAAGGAAACTGAGAGGTTAATTTGCTCACAGGCGCCCCGCCCCCACCCCCACCCCGGAGCAGCGGTTGCAAGCCAGCTTTGTCTGACTCTGTGACTGTCCTCTCAGTTACTGCACTGTTCTGAGAATGAATGAAGGAAGGAAGGAATGAAAGAACATGAATAACAAGCGAATAAACAAACAAAGAACAATGAAGGGAAACTGAAAGTTAGTGCTCAGAATCAAGATTTAAAAAGGGATGTGCTGGTGCAGCATTCTTGGGGGATAGGGCCCACTCCCCCAGGTGGTTTGAGGAGCACTCAGGACCCCACGCCATGCAGGCAGAAGCCTTCCACATGAGCCCCGAGGCTGCTGGGGCAGAGGAGACAGCCCAGGTGTGGGTCATGGCCTCCAGGCTGGCCCCCATCAGCCTGGAGTCAGAGTGCAGGCCTGACGGCTTCACAGCAGGGCCTTCGGTGTAAATGCTGAAAACTGTCATTCTGAGCTCCACTCAAGTCCCGTGGGATTCTGGATTAGCTAGATCCCAGCTGCCAAGGCCTGGGCACTCGGGAACCCAGCCTGCCGAGGCTGGATGTCACCACCAGGATGAGTGATCACTGTGTTTTCTCAAAGCTGGCTGTGTCGTAAGGCCCTATAGGGCTCAAGCTAATGACAGTGAGAGAAAGCCCGCCACCCCCGTCCCCCGAGAACCTTCCGAAGCTGCCAGCAGGTCTAGAAGCTCTTTGGAAATGGTTCCTTGAGCCCCCAGACTGCCATGCTTAGCAGTCCTGAACTTTAACTTGGCAGCTCCAATGGCCTTGGACAAGTGATTCAACTTAGGCCAGCCCCTAGCTCTTCCTCTAGGGTTTATGAGTAAAAAGAACCCCATACAAGGTTGAAAGCACGTCTCATAAGACACGTAGCAGGTTCTCCCAAATGGCAGCCATCACAAGTCCACAGCAACCTGTGCAGACAGGAGCCCCAGGCTGCTGGACCCCACAATTATGCGTGGCTAGGAGTGACCTCAGGGTGGGCGCAGTGGGCTCTGCTTGCTGTATCTAGGAAGCCATGTCCTCACCTTCCTCTACACTGTCACCTTCCCACAGCCCCAGACACCCCTTAAGGGGCCCAGCGCCCAGTGCATCTCTGCAGTTTGTGGGGTGAGCACATGACCCCACTGCCAGGCTGCATGTGGATGTCCCCACTGCCTTCCAATGGTGGCCCTGGTTTCCCCTCTTAAACCTGCCCTTCGCTCCCTTCCCCCATTCTGTTTAAAAGAACACTCTTAGAGTCAGATCACTGTAAGTGGGAAGAGGCCCAAGAGATGGAGTGTCACTTTTCAAAGTGTGTTGTTCCCCTGGGCCTCCGAATGGGTTGCAGGGGGCCCCATGGGGACTGACCCCCACCTCAACCTGGACAGCATGTCTTTACAAACCTTCTCATGATGGTGTCTGAGGAGAGTTGTGACATCAAAATCACTGTGCGTGTGCACAAAAGTTCACCAATTTAACATCGCAAAACCCTTCCCTGAAGAATGCCCGCCCTGCCCCCATAGCATGCATCATCATCCTACACGTTTTACTCACTTAGCCATTTCCTGTCTCTCTCTCCAAGTAAGGCCCATGGAAGCACAGGCTTTCTGTTTTGTTCGCTGCTTATCCTCAGTACAATAGCAGGCACAACACGTTGGTTTAGCATATTTTTTAATTAGCTACAAGCAATAATTAGTAACAATAACCAGAGTGCTCACTATGGACCAGGCTCTGTTTGTGTTACATGCGTCAACTCAGCCACTGCTCACAGCAACCCTTTGCCGTAGGTACCATTATCCCCACTTTATAGGTGAGGAAGTGAGGCACAGCTGAGCTTTCAACCCCAGATTCACAATGTCTTCAGGGCCCCCACCCTCAGTCACCGCTCTCCGGCTCGCCTGAGCCTGGAACAGGACCCTGCTCCCTGCATTCTTCCCCATTTGGTCACTGTTTCCGCTCCTGCAAGACTCAGAGCTGGGAGGAGCTAGGCGATTATCTCGAAAACATGCACATTTCAGAGATGAGGAGATTGAGGACTAAGAACCTCCTGTCTAAGTGGGAGAATAAGGTAGAAAGAAAAAAAACAGCCAACAGCAAATTAGATGACTGGGGTGAACCGACATCCAGGAGGGATGGGTGCCTGCCACTGAGCATCAGGGAGGGTCTGAAGGAGGAGGTGACATCTCTCAAAAATGCCTGGTTAGGACTGTCTCCTCCATCAGAAGCGAATGAGAGGCCTTGGGGTCTCTGGAGCCTCAGCCATTCCTCCCACAAAAATCAAAGGAGGAAGGGCACAGAATATCTCAGAGTAGGGGACACACCTTCCCAGCCTCCACTAAGTTGGCCTGAGACTTCAAACAGCTCTGGGTACCGTCCCCAAGCTAGGCAGATATTCCCCACACCAGAGTAGATCACAGATAGCTGGCTTCCCCTCCCCACTCCCCGAGCGGACGACACCCGAGCAGCTGGTCCATTCTTCCCATTCTTCCCTGGACACCAGAGCGGAAATCCATAACTTCCCTCCTCAGGGAAACGGAGCAGCAGGCCCGGTTTGTCAGTTCTCCCGCAGGTCCCTCCACCACCCACTCTCCCAGGCTGCTCCTCTACATGCCCATGCCTACATCTGCCTCCCTCGGAAAAGCCTCACCCCTTTGGGTCTGCCTGGCTCCCACCTACCATGGCTCCCAATCTGGCTGGGGTCTCATCCATGGGGCTCCTCCTCTGCTTCCCCCAGGCCAGAAAGTTCCCCTCTAAACTGTGTTCCTCATAAGGCCCTGTGTTGTGATGATGATGATGATGATGACGACGACGATGATAGCTGACACTGTGCCAGGCACTTAGGTTATTAATTCACACAATTCAAACCTTTCCCTTACGGAGCATGATTAGATCCATGTGTAGAAGAAGAAACTGAGGTTCAGAGAGGTCACCTAACTTGCCAAAAGCCTTAGAGTGCCCAGGTGTAAAGCTTTAGTCACCAGAACCGGTGGAAGTCCCATCTCTGACATGGGCTCTACAATATAAGCTAGCTATGTAACTACCCTGTGCCTCAGTTTCCTCAGTTCTGAAGCGGGGGGAATGGTGGCCACTGTCACAGGCTTCTTTAGCAGCTAAACAAGATAATGTAGGAAAGTGCCTGGTACCTAGAGGCTCTCAATAAGTGGCCATTACTATCACTTACTCTTATTAAGAATATTCATAATAAAAGTCAATTCTGTGTTGTTTGGGGACAAGAGTACCAAGTATCCAGAGGCACCTGGGCAACACTAGGGACTCAAAGGAGCCCAGGAACTGGAGTCTGAATGCTGGCCACACCACTCTGACCACGTGGCCCTGGGCATCACGGGCAAGATAACGACAGCAGCCCCTCTGGTCCCAATGTGACCGCCCAGAACCGTGCAGAGAAATGTACGCAGTGCTTGGCACAGACGCTGCTCTGAACGCCAGTCCCGGGAAAGGAACCAGCCAGCACTCCTCTCTAACCCTCTCTTTTGATGTCAGCTTCCTGTGGGAAGTGTGTCCTGTTCCATTTCCTCCCAAGGTGAAAGAAGGGCTGTTTGGCCTTCCTTGGAAAGTTCCGAAGAGGGCCCAGCCCAGTTCCAGGCTGTGAGCAGGAGGCCCACCCTCTCCCAGGGCAGCCACGTGGCTCCTTTCCCACCCTTTGTGTCAATAAAGGCCGATTATGGAGCACCTTCCGCCCCTGCATCTGCTCCGTTCTCAGCACACGTCTGGAAACACCCTCAGCTGATGGGGACCTGCTCTGGGTGCCCCCACCCAGGGCTGGGGACACAGAGGAACAACACCGTAGTCAGCGAGCAGGTGTACACGAGCTGCAAGGCTGATGTCCGAGGTGGCACACACTGCCCTCCTGTAATGACACAGATGAAACCAGGCCTGCTGAGGCCTAGAGACCCAAGAAGAGACAGCTCCAACTGCCTGATGCCAACCTAATCTTGCCCTTGCTTCCCCAGGTGACTGGTCAGCGGGTAAGGATGGCGCCTGGAGGCAAGCTACTAGAACATTCCTCACCCAGGTGGACACAGCTGTTACCTTTGAGCCAGGGACTCCAGCTCCAACCTGTCAGATCATATATGGAATCACATTTCCATTCCCATATTGATTTTTTTTTAATAAAAAGATTTTTTAAAAACAGCTAACAAGTAAAGCATCTTTCCTAAGACTCCCTGAAAAGCTCCAGTTCATAGGCTGGGCCTGAAGAATAAAACAAACAAAATGTTGCATGGATCCACCTTCCACCTGGTTCTACCACTTTGTGGCTGTGTGGCCCCAGCAGTTCACTCCTCTTTGAGCTTCAGTTGCCTCATCTGTCAGTTCTACTTTTTGGAGGACCACATACAGCACACATGCATCACAGGCCCTCACAAACAGCTTGTTGCAGCCATTGTTACTATTTTCGTTATTACACTGACATTTGCCCTCAGAATCACTGTGCGTGAGGTGGGCACAACCGACCGAGCTGGCCGTGCTGCCGTAGGACCTGGTGGGGTAGCTTCTTCACTCTTGTCTTACCAACTCTGTGGGGACACTGCCACCACTGGAGGTGGAACCGGGCCACATGGCTAGGAAGGGGCAGCGCTGGGCAGAAACCCGGGTCCCAGCTACAACCCATGCGCTTTACTTCTTGTTCAAATTTCAAACGAACAGCACAGTCTGCCGACTCCCTTCCCTCCTGCTCACCCTGGTCCCACAGGGCTCAGAAGCCTTTCAAACCCCCAGAGATAGTAATGACTTCAGGCAAACTGCACTTACTCATCTCCCCACCCTCCTCCCATTTCCTTTCCTTCTCTTTACTTTTTCTCTCTTTATCCCCTGCCATCTCTCCATCTCTCTCTGTCTCCCTTCCTATCTGACTCTCTCTCTCCCTCCTCCGGTCTCTCTGTCTCTCTGTGACTCAGTCTGTCTCTCTGTCTCTCCTCCTAGGTGACTCTTCCCGCCCCCCGTCTCTCTTCCCCCCTGTCTCTCTGTGACTCAATCTGTTTCTCTGTCTCTCCCACTCTGCCTTCTCTCTGTGTCTCTCTCACAGGCCCTTCTCCCTGTGTCTCTCTCACAGGCACACACCCACCCCACTCAGACCCCTAGTCCCCCTGGCGTCCCTTTTCTCTGTCCGCATCTCTGCTCCCATCCCCTGCAGCAACTTCCCATCTCTCCTCTGCCACATCCTGCCTCTCAGCAGCAGTTCTCCTTTCTCCTTATCCTCGCTGCGTTTCCGGGGTCTATTTTTGCAGCTTTGTCTTTACATCTCCCTCCTGTGTTTCTCCACTGCCCTCATTTCCCTCTCCCCTTGCCTTATGCTCCCCAGGCACCTCTGTCCCAGGCCCAATTCCTGCAGAAGCCCCCCTTTTGTGCTTCTCCCACCCCTTGCTCGGCAGCCAGAGAGGAGGGGAATCCTGGTTGGTGGGGACACTGTCTCATCTTTGTTGCCAACAGCAGTGCTAATGGCTGAGTGATGAGGGACAGAAGGAGAGAGAACACAACCCGGGCTGAAAACACCAGGGCATGTGTCTCAAAGCCAATTGTTGATTAACAACACTCAACACTGCACCATTTTCAACCCACGAACTTAATTTAAGAAAAAAACAATGACACCCAGACTTGACTCGGCTGCATTAAAATGAGGTTATTCGCGCTGCCGATGGCATTACAAATGGGCTCGACTCTTTTGGAAAGCAATATAGCCTCATCGATATCAAAAGTCATCAAAATGTTCATACTCCTTTGACCAACTAATCTCCCTCCTGGGAATTTTTCCAAACAATTATTCATCATCACAGGAACAGGGAGGAAAAGCTACAAGCACACAGATATTCACTGTGGCATACTCTATTGGAGAAGAAAGGCTAGAAATGGCCTTACTATCTAACCAAAGGGAGACCGTTTCATAACACGGTGCAAAGATCGTCAGGCAGCCACTAAAAGCACTGATTGTGAAGACTGTGCAAAACATGATCTATGCTGAGGACAGCAGAGGAAACAAGGAAAAAGAGCCTGCGTGTTCACACTGTAATGACATAAAAATATGTGCACATATGGACAAAAACCAAGAGGACAACTAGAAAAGCAATACAAGTAACTCTCGGTAGCCAAATCCATTCAGCTCCTGAGTCCAGACACCAAAGGGTAGATAGAGTTTGGAATAGCAAGTAGCACCCATTCTGGAAGTGCGGAATTAATCTGAAGACGCGTCCAAATCTATTTAGCTGGTGTGGGTTTAGGTAGGATAGGATATTCATGATTATGCTAAGGGGGTAAAATTGCAAAAAAAGGATTTTTCTTACCTTTTTAAATTCTCTTTAATGTTGCTTTGATACTGTTTTCACAATTAAACAAAGGGAAATCAAGGTTCTCGTGTACAGGGCTTTAGAGCGGACAGAAGGCTTTCTTGTATATAATCTTACTTGATCCTCACAAAATCTCAGGAAGGAAAAGAAGGTAGGGCAGGGAGTTTCACTGACCCCATTTTTACTGAGATGAAAATTAGGAATCAGAAAGGGAGGGTGACTTCCTCCGTGTCACACACGTGGTATCAGAGATGGGACTCAAACCAGGCCTTCCAGGGGGACACTGGGCCTTCCAGAAGGGTCCCGGGTCCCACACAGAGCCCTCTAGGCCCATCCTCACTGGGCTCTGTGAGGCCAACACCAGACAACAGCGCTCCAACCCCTTGGATGTCCCTAACCACAACTGTCTGCCCCTGTGACACGTGACATGGCTCCAGGCCACGTTGCACATTAGCCCCGAGTGCTGCCAGCAGAGAGCCTCCAAAAGGTAACATCCCTGACCTGCAATTGACCCAATGCCACGTTCCACACATGGTTCAGGATTGAGAGACCCACAAGTAAAAACCTCCACCACTGTCTCTCACCAAAGCCTGCAGCCAAATGAGGATGACAGCAGAAACGCACACGCTGAGGCTGTGCGGGCAGCCTCTGCAAGTTCCAATACCGACTCCTGCCCTTACTGGCTGCGCTGAATCACCCTGAGCCTCAACAGGACCAATCAGTAAAATGGGAATTATAACACAGCTCCAACCCCTTAGGGTTACTGAATAAAAGGGGACGGCGTGTGTCATGCATTCAGTGTTCAGCCAGAGCCAGTGCTCCTCCGATCCCCCTGCTCCCACCCTGTGTTCTCCCTTGGGCCTTGGCACATTCTACCCAGATATCCATCCAGGTGGCTCACCCTTTACTTCCTTCCATCTCAGCTCAAGTCGTCTCCTGGCAGAGCTTACCTGTTCACATCATGGGCATTCCTAACCCCTTGCCCTGCTTTGGTCATCTTCCTGGCCTTGTCCACACCCAACATGCTATGTATTCATCAGGGTAGTGTCAGCCCTCCCCACAGCCACTGCCATGAGAACAGGGACTGTGGTCACTGTGGTGCTGTTATTCTCAGCACGTAGCAGGAGCTCAGGAAATGTTGAACTCATTAATTAGTAAGTGGTGGTGATTTTTCCTGAGGAACAGGAACCTTTAGCCACACTTAACCAAGGGCCAATTCGGCCTTTTACAGCCCCCAATGGCATTAGACTCCCCGGGACACTGCAGGCCTCTGGCCAGGCCACCTCAGTATCCATGAGACCCATGCCCGCTCTGCTTCCCTGCCCGTTCCCCAGGGACCCAAAGGGCACCGGACCAAAGGCTGGCACTGAGAAAATATAAAGAATCCTGCTGCCCAGAAACATGACAAGTCGCCTTGCCACAGGCAGGAGCTAAAAATTTCAGCACATCGCTAGATTCTGGAGCCCCTGGAGGAGGCCAAAGCCCAATTCCTAGTGCTGTGTGGCTGGGGAAGTCCCCTAGGTCTCTCCCTCCTCATGACTCCTCCTGCCAGGAGGACTCAACCAGCCAGGACTGGGACCCCAGAAGCCTGCAGGAAACTCTCCTGTGCTGGGCACTTTACACACAGCACAGCTGGGCTTTTCCCCCACCCTGAGTAAGACTACAGTGCCATTTCAGAGAAGAGGATGAAGGCTCCAAAAACTCAGACGGGTAAGCCAATGCCACCCCAGGGACTGGGTCCTGGGGAAATGGCAGCCAGATGGGTCATTGGTAATAACATGTACAGGGTCCCAACCCGTACCAAAGGGCTTCCAGACTTCCGGGTCAGTGGCACATTTGGAATGGGAGACCCAAAAATGAGACCTCTAATGCTCGTCCCCCACCTAAGCCCTTGCATCTCACTATAGGCAATAGAAAGCATGACCCCGTCAGAGGTGTGGAAGCCTGTTCTTTGCCTTGGGGACCATGAGCCTTTGCAAGTTAGGTCCCCTCTACAGGGAACATGCACCACCTTACTCGGCTAACTCCAGCTCCCTCGCCAGGTGTCCACTTAGATGTTACCTCCTCCAGGAAGCCTTCCCTGACTCCTGAACTCAGCCACCAAAAGTCCCGTGCCCAAGAATGAGGCTAGGACATAGCAGACATTCAATGAACTGAAAAATGAATGAATGACAAAAAATGAATAAAGAGAATGAATGAAAGTAATGAACTGAAACAGATCGAATGAAAAAACTGAATGAATGAAGCATGAATGAAACATGCAAGAATTACTGAGAGGCCTACTCTCTCTCTGTGACTGCCCAGAGTCAGGAGTCAAAATCAAGTATCCAATGACAGTAGTATGCATCTAGCTTTACAGTCTCACTTCATTGCCATGAAGGTCTTTATTCCTTGTGCCATCAAGATCATACTGGGTCTTTCCCTGGCTACTGTGCCTCAGCTGGATAGAGCTTCATCCCATACACCGAAAGGTGGCAGGTTCGATTCCTGGTCAGGGCACATACCCAGATGGCGGGTTCAATCCCCAGTGGGGCGTGTGCGGGAGGCAACGGATCGCTGTTTCTCTCACACATAGGTGCTTCTCTCTCTTTCTCCCTTCCTCTCTCTAAATCAGTAAAATAAAATGTCCCGGGGTGAGGATTAAAAAAATATTACATAAAAAAGAAAAGATCGCACTGGGTCTTAAGACAACAGAGTGAGTCAAAGGCAAGGCGAGAGTTCCCAGAATGGGTCTGGAGGCTCCATGGCGCTCCTGGAAGTCCCAGGAGCCATGCTGGGGCTGGGATATAGCAAAGGAAGCTGATGATCCCTGGGGTGGAGGGGGCCACCAAGGGGAAAGAACTGGGTATCACCCTTACAGCAATCCCAGGAGATTTCCCACTGTCCTGCTGGAGAGAACCAGACACATAATCAATATACCAATAGCTAACACAGCAGTCTCTCTGTGCATCAGGCCCTGTTCCAAGCACTTTACACCCATCACCTCATTCAATCCTCACAACAACCCTATTAGGTAGATAGTATTATCTCCATTTTCGAGGTTGGGAAACTGAGGCACAGAGACTCTGAAAAAGTGGCCCAAGGTCACACACCTAGTAAGTGGAGGACCAGGAATTAAAACTCATGCAGACCGATTACAGAATCTGAACTCTTAATCACTATGGTTAATGTAACTCGCTTTCAAGTGCTTTGGTCATGTAGCCAACAATCTATAATAATAAAAGGGCAATATGCTAATTAGACTGAAGTCCTTCCGGACATCCTTCCTGACGAAGCCAGGGCTGGAGGGAAGCCAACCCGGGTCCCAGGTGCCAGAGGGAAGGAAGGCCTACTCTTGCACGAATTTCGTGCATTAGGCTTCTAGTAATAATAATAATAATAATAACAATAATAATAAAAACAATAGTAATACAGCTCTCACATTTATTGTGCAAAGGTCATATAGTCAACAACAGTTATAATATACAGGGCATACCAAAGGCCCCTCCAGATTTGTACAGAGGGGCTGGGGCAGTAATTCAGTGAAACAAGGAATATAGGCAGATTGTCTAACAACTCTTGGCAGAACTAGCCCATTTTTTATTTACTATGTATGTCAATGGAGGTGGGGTGACTATGCAGTGATGCTGGGGCTAAGCCCTCCCAAAACTACTGTTTGGTACCATTCAAACTTTGGAGCCAGTCACCAGGCTAATCATTTCATGGATTTCCTCCTTTGGTCCTCTCACGAGGACCCTCCGAAGAAGTGCAAGGATGCCCCCAGTTTGCAAATGAAGCAAGCTGAGGCCCAGAGAACACTGACTTACCCAAGATCACACGGCTAGCAAGTGCCATTTGAACTCGGCCTCTCTCTGATCTTCAAGCCCAGACCCTTGACCTTTGCTTCCTTGGCCTTCCGAGGGGAGGAGCTGCCCGGAAGCTAAGTGGGACAAGCCTGCCTGCCTGCCCATTCCCGCCAAGTCGGCTCCCTTGGCCTACCACAGGCCCCAGAACCCCACACTTCAAAGTGATTCACCCTCGAGGACTGTGTGGTTTGGTCTGGACCTGGGGGGTGGAGAAGTCAGTGCCATGCTCACCCCTGACCACCCAGGTTTGAGCCGGCTTCCCCAGGACCTCAGGAATCCAGGTGCAGCTCTCGTCAACCACCCAGTGGGAAAGGCCCTCCTCGGAGATGCCCACCAGCGCTCAGGAAGTCAGGTTCAGGCTTCTGAGCACAGCTGAGATGCTGAGAGGATAGAGAGTTGCCCCAAATCAGTGCGCCCCCCCACCCCCACCCAGCTGCTCAGCAAGTATTGCCTCCCTGTTTGCAGCAGGCCTGGACCCCCCACAGGCTGAGGCCAGCCCCAGCCCAGCAGGAGCCCCTTCTGTTTCTGCAAGGCCTGGTGCGTGGAGGAATGCAGCTGCTTCAGCTGCCCCAGCCTCGTGTCCCACGCTCCCTCCAGAACACTTCTCTTATCTGCTCAGTGTCCCCCAACTCAGTCATCTCCTGCCTTGTGCCCTGGAACCCCAGGAGGCTGGGGGAATGTGCGATGCCTGAGGTCAGAGCCCGAGTCTGATTTGAGTTGGGTTGAGATGAGGGGAAAATGGCCAAGAACAACTCACTCATTTACTTCATTTCCAGACTTGGCGGCTGCCAGGGCTGGGCTTCCAAACCAAGCTGGCTTTGGCCAGGACATCTGCAGCAATGCCGGCCACAAGGCACATCTGGATCCGCTTAGGGAGTTAAGAGCCATAAAGTTCCCTTAAGAAATTAGTTCCTGGGGAGCCTGGGTCTCTCTGGGGACGGGTGAGGGGCCTCCTTGGGCTAAGGACACCTGGAAACCGTCTGACTGGAGGTGGGGGACTTCCTGGTCTTAGAGCCGCCCTGTATGCTCAAATGCAAAATGGCTTAAAAGGCCACACAGGCCCAGCCCTGGCACTTCCTGGCTGTGTGGCCTTTGGCACCTCCCCTGACTTCTCACTTCACCCCTCGGGGAGGACAGTGAACTCCAGTAAGGACTCAGTGCAATTTCCTAACTTGCCACTGTGTCTTGGAGCCTAGATCATATCTGGCCCACATGAGGTAAATGAGTGAAGAAACCCAAGGATGAATGAATGAACCTTGGTTTTCTCATCTGTCAGATGGGGATAATAATTATCTACTTCCCAGGGTTGTTCTGAGCAGTGGCTGGTAGAACAGACGGAAGGCCCTGGAACACAGTGTGTGTACACCTGTCTCTTAATTTTTAAGTCCGTCAATCATATATCTCACAACCAGGGTCTTGGGAACTTGAACATCCCTAAGAAAACCCCACTGTGGTAGAACTGCCTCATCTTCTTCCCCTAAGCACACTCATATAAAGACTGGCATGTGACGCACTCTGATCAAGCAGGTGACAAGCGTGCAAACCATTATGCAAAGGACACAGGGTGACAGCCTGGAGCATGACCTTCATGGAGCCCCTCTCAGATGGCCATGCTCACACCTAATGCCTCACCACTCAGCAGCAGGCTCAGAGCAGCTAAGTGACTTAGTGAAGGAAGCTCCTGGGACCAGATGAGACCCCAGGGCACCTGCCTCCATAGGGTGGCACGAGCAATATAACCCCCAGCAACTTCTCTGGCCTCAACTTCCCCATCTGCATGGGAGAATAATAAGAGTTCCTATTTCATCAGGTTGTTTCTTATCTGTGTGAAATGGCACCCACATTATAATACCAAAAATTCTCAAAGAAGTATCTGGTATATTACATAAGTGTTCAGTAAATGTTAGCTCTTATTATTATTTCCAATGGGCTGTCTAAACATACAGCTAAATGAATAAGCCATCAGTTCCCACTGAGTCCAGAAGGACAAGAGACTGGGTTTAGAAATTACCTACAATCTTCTAAGCTGAAATCTGGCTCCACATGATAACCACCTGGGGAGAGATTGGACAATCTCTGGTGTCCCCAGGTAATCAACTACATTCCACAGGCACAGATAGTTGGCATTTCAATGGATAAGAATCATGTATGTTATTATCAGCTTTCCACAATTAGAGTTGTAAAATGGCTCAAAGACAATGAGAGGCAGAAATAGCTCTGATGGGTGAGCCAGACAAAACACCCAGGAATCTTTTCCCACCCATTTCAAAGTCATTTAAGATTTTTCTTGACAGACAAGATCTCACAAAAGTAGACTGTACTACAGTTAGAAAATCTGAAACAGCTCCAATGTCTGTCACGGGAACGATTCTGGTACACACATGCTCTGCAGCTAGGACAGCAGATGCTGTCGTAATAAAAAATGATGCCTGGGCCCCACCACACATCCAATGAATCCCAACTTCTGGGTGGAGCCCGGGGATCGGTATATTATTTTTAGCTTCCAGGCGATTCTAATGTGCAGCCCAAATTGCTGCTAAAACCCACCAGAGAGATCTTTAGGGGCTGCCTGCAGGCAGGACTGGCAGGAAGAGGATGAACCTGAACAGAACGCATGCCCCGGAGGGAACAGAGGAATAAGGAAGCCAAGAGCCAACCTAAGACAGACTGATGGCTGAGGAGCAGGAGGAGACTAAATTCCACACTTGTTCCAGAAGCCACCTGGTGTCTTCCAGGCCTGGCCAGAGCTTCCAAGCATTGGATCTTCCCAATATCTCCACAGTCTGCAGAAGTCCGATCAATGGTCCTTAACTAGCCAGGTCTATGCATATGCCCTGAGTTCCACTCCTGTCTCTGGACCAAGGGAAAGAAGAAATGGTTTTTACTGCAGGAAGGGAGGGTGTCCATAACCAGGGAACCTTTCTTTATTAGAGTCAAGATGGAGTTCGACCTACACCTCCTCAGGCTCCTTAAGGAGGCAGGTGGCTGCGGCAACCAACCCCCAAAACCCTGGCCCAGGCTGGGGGCCACTGAGTGCCGCAGGGCTCCTGCACAGGCAGTTTTTGCTTCTCGCGCCTCCCAGAACTCTTCTCCAGGCTGACTAGTGAGACTTCCTCGGTTGCTGTGGCTTTTTCACCAAAACCCACTTTGCCAGAAGGAAGGTGGACCTTCACAAGGAAAGGACAGCTTCTACCAAGTGGGCCTCCAAGCTGACCTGGGGTGATTTGTGGAAAGCGATTAGTTGGAACACATCTGAAATTATTTCACCAACTTGTTTTCTTGCTTTCTGTGAAGTTACATAGGAGAGGGCAGAAAGGGTAGCTACCACCAAACCTCACATCTAGCAGAAAACCCCCCACGTGGTAAGTGTTCAACAAATATTAACGAGTTCAGTAAACTTAAAATAATTAAATATGTAATTGAGCTAAACAGGATGCTACTTTACACAAGACTCCAATGGGAGTCAAAAGTTTAAAAATATAATGGACAGGAAACATGAAATGCCGACAATGCTATCTACAGCCTTAATTTCTGTCCTCTGATTTGGATAAAGATTGCCATTATTTGCCTGGAGAGATAATGTACTGCAGGAGAGACTGCGAAATTCTAGAAGCAGAGTTTGTAAATCACTGTGTTGTATAAATAGCAAAAGCCATATCATGATGCTGGCTGGAGGAAGGGATGCCTGAGTCAAGTCCCCATACCAGACTTCTGGTGAGGCTGAACCCTGGGCTCAATCAGTGGGCCTTGATGGGCCAGCCATTCCCCCAAACAGAGTAGGCAGCAGAGAAAGGGAAGAGGAGGGGAGAGCAGTCAGCCCCTAAGTTCATGGTAATTTGTTACAGCGGCCATAGAAAACTAGCAGCCTTCCCCCTGCACCCTCAGCTCAAGGAGGCCTGCCCTGGCCTCAGTGTGGTCAAAACCCATCCAGATGCTCCCAAAACTTCCTCTTTCATAATTATATGTAACTGGTTAGGAGCTTGCACTCTGAAACCAGGCAGCCCCATTCAACTTCAGCATAGGCTGTGCAACCTTGGGAATGTTTCCCACCCTCTCTGTGCTGCCTTTTCTCCATCCCTCACACTGGGCTACAAAGGGCCTATCTTCTACATCTGCTGTGAGGCTGGAATGAGAGAACTCATATAGAGACAGGGCCTGGTACGCTCAGCTAAGGGTTTGTCACTATGACCTGTAGCCTTGGCAATACCTCAGGATTATGGAGAATGGAGACTATGTCTGTCTTGTCCATCACATATCCCCATAGTCCAAACAGTGCAAGGCTATCAGGCCTAAGTAATATTTGTCCCTCAAACACAAAGGTATGAGGGACAAACCATGTGACATAATACTCCTGAAGAAAACCAACAGTCAAACCATAGCTCTGGGCTTCTCCTGGGTCAATTTCAGTGGCCCCCAAATATTTCAAAGTGGACAAAGGAAGTACTGACCACAGCCAAGGCCTTCCTGTAAAAACACCATGTCCAGCTTCAAGCCTGGCCCTCAGATCTACACCACATTGGCCAACCTTCCCTCTCCATGCTGCTGTGGTTGAGCCTTCCACAATAATGGCTGAGGAAGAGACCTCTGCATGACGCTAACGAAGCCCCACCTCTTTCCCCATTAATGTCTGAGCAAATCACGTCCCTTTTAGAGCCTACTCATGGGGGAACTTATGTCATTATGAGAGTCCCCCTGCACAGGGTTCCGATAAAAGTAAAATGAGAAAAGGCAAATGAAGTGTCATTGCCTGGCATACAGTTAGCACTCCATAAATGCTAGTGAGATCGAGTTTAATCATTTTATCCCATAGCATACATGAAATAACACATAACAGAACTAATTAGGGGAGAGCAAGGCAACAGAAAGAGTCAGGTCAGGGCTCTGGATGGACTCAAAGATTTGAAGTTGAATGAGTTTGGGTAAGTTGCTTAACCCCCTAAACCGGTTTCCTCACCTATAAAAGGTAGGTAGTATTAACTGCCCCAAAGGAGTATTACAACACAATGAAATAGTGCATAGAGTTATTCTCACATCAGAATCACTTCAGGGGCTGTTTGAAAAAGGCCAGTGCCCACACCTGGCCTAGACCAATGCAATCAGCATCCTCAGGCTGGGCTCTGAGCACCAAGGTTAATGAAGATCACTGGGGTGATTCCATAGTACAACCAAAGCAAAGAAACATGGATGCTGATATGGAGCTGGCACATAGTAGGTGCTCAGGAAATCCAAGCTTACATCAACTGGCAAGGATTTTCTTTCACTCATTCAACATACATTTGTAGAATGCCTAGTATATGCAAATTTACAGGTATATAAACCATATGCTGGTTGCTTGGAGGTGTGGGGATGGTAGTAACTGTTAATAGGTATGCAGTTTCATTTTGGGGTGACAAAATATTTTGGAACTTGAGATGATGGTTGTACAACATTGTGAATGTATTAAATGCCACTGAATTGTTCACTTTAAAATGGTTGATTTTATGTTACATGAATCTCACCTCAATAAATAAAAAGAAAAAATCATAATCCATACAAAAAAGTAAAGTACAAATACTGTATGATTCTACTTTTATGAGGTCCCTAGAGCAGTCAAAATCAGAGGGACAGAAGTAGACTGTGGGTGCTAAGGGTTGGGGTGGGAGAACAGAATGAGGAGTTAGTATTTAATGGACACAGTTTTGGTTTGGGAAGATGAGAAAGTTCTGGAGATGGATGATGGTGATGTTTATACAACAACTGAATGTACTTAGAACTGCACATTTAAAAATTGTTAAAATAGTAAAATTTTATGTTATGTGTATTCCACCACAATAAAAAAGGTCATATGCTGACAGTCCAGAGACATCGTCACCACCACACATGAAGCTGCCTGGTCCCACCTGAGCTGTCCCCAGCACAGACTTCGCTTCTTGGAGATGACATCGTCCCAGTTTTCCAGGCGGGCAACTTCGAGTAACTGAACGCCCTCTTTACAAACAGGATGGAGACTGCATGTGTTTTCTCTCTGGGGCAAGGCCAGATTAAGCAAAGAAAACAAAGCAGATTTCTCCCCCTCCCCCCAGGAAAAACCCTGTCGGGTCAATAGCAGAACTAACAGGGCTGGTGCACACTTTCACTTCCCGCTGGCCCATGGCCCCCAGCTTCTCTGGACGTCCAGCAAAGCCCAGACTTGGGGAGGCAGGTGCTGCCCTCTCAACCTGCTCCGGGAGGACTTGTTTGCAGAGCTCCAGTAAACAAGGCACAGCCACGCCCGCTTCAGGAGGCAATTTCTGCAGCTCTGGTTCGGGAGGTGAAGGACCCACAGGAGGGACGCCGGGTGGCTAAGAGGAACCTGTATCTCAGAGCCCTGGCTCTGCTGCCAGGCACAATGTGCACCTCTGGGCATGTCACTTCCCTGTCTGGCCCTTAATACCCTCAATGTCAAAGTGAGAGAACTGGGTTCATGCAGGAAAGGTGAATGGGTTTATCTTGTGAGCCACCCTCTATCAATAAGGGAGGCTCTAGGGAGGTTTCTCGGGTGGCATTTGGGTTCAGCGAGACACCAGATGAGCTGGTGATGTCTACCATCGGTGGGACAGGGGAGGGAGGTGACAACACAAGGCCCATGTATTTGCCATCCCTGGAGGAGATCCCGTGGAGAGCAACTCTTTGATGGGGTTCCATGAACCTTCCTTCCACATCTGGAACATACTCAGTGGCCTCCCTGCCTGACACATGTCCATTCAACCTCTGCTCGCACACCTCCTTTCTCAGAGAGCTCACAACCTCATCTGGCAGTCTATTCCTCCATGTACAGGAAGTCAAAATCTCTGCCCTCAACTCTTTCCCAGGGACCATGGCTCCAACTCTGGTACCATAGAGAAAAAAAGCCAGTTCTTTGTTCTACTTTACACCCTTGCTAAAGAAAACTAACTCCTTATCTTGGTTCCTGTTAAAGACTTAGTCCTTCCACTGTTATGCATGTGAGCAGGTCTCCAAAGGATGATCTGTTCTAGAAACATGAGGGGATGTCTGTGCTCCATTCACAGTGTGTGGCCCTGACTACATTTCCCAGACTCCCTTGCAGCTAGGAGATGCCACGTGATTTGGTCTGGGCAATAAAAACAGAAGTCTCCTTAAAAGGGTAGAAATTATTCTCTATTCTCTCTCCCACTCCCAGTTTCTGCTAACTGGAATGTAGATGTGATGGCAAGATCCCACTTTCCACTAACTGGAATACAGATGCAATAGCAGGAACTTAAACAGCTACTTGGACTATGAGGCAAGATGCTAAGAACAATGGAGCAGCAAGATAGAACCAGCATGGGTCCATGCTCTGGCCAGTTTTGCTCAGTAGTTAGAGTCAGCCTGCGGACCGAAAGATCTCGGGTTTGATTCCAGTCAAGGGCATTTACCTCGGTTGCAGGTTTGATCCCCGGTTCCAGTCAGGGTGCATGTGGGAAGCAACTAATCAATGTCTGTTTGTCTGTCTCTCCCCGCCCCCTCCCTTCTACTCACTAAAGATCAACAGAAAAAATATCCTCGGTGAGGATTAAAGAAAAGAACACAGACCAACCATACTTGTCCTGATATGATAGCCTATACCCTAGACTTCTTTTATATGAGAGAACAAACTTCTACTGTTTTTAAGTTGCTGTTTTTTAAAATATTATATGAACACTGAACTTAAAAATGCAAGAAAAATCAAGTCTAATTCCAGATGATGCGAGAGCTTGGCTATCTTCACACAAGGCAGAGCACCCTGCCATCTGCAATGGGAAAGAAGGTAACCCCAGTTGCTAGGCCCAGGTGATTTCAACATACAGCTCATAGCATGTCCTAATATCTGCCCCTAAGATATTCAGGGCCAACATTCTCAAGGTTGATGTGTTTCTGCAAAATCAGTGGATGCACTCGTTATACCTGTGGATGAAAATACAACTGGCCACCATTTATCAAGCACCTACTATATGTCTCAAGTGCTCAGCTCAATTCTGCAGGAATTATTTTAGCCCAAGTTGGAAACAGCCCTATTACAGAGGAAGTCCAAAGACATCAGCACATTGAGGCTATAACCCAGGACTCCAGCCTGAGGTTCTTTCCATTATTCTTCAGTGTCTCCTGAAGATTCTCAGGAGGCTCAATGGACTGAACTTGGTTGCCCCTGGGAAGGGAGGAAAAGAGGAAGGGAGGAGTGGGGAGAGGATAAGTACAAGAAGGAGAGAGAGGTGACAAGGGGGAGAAATTCTCACACTTCTGCAAAAGGAGGTGTTTATAAAGAACTCAGGGCAGAGAGAAAGGCAGGGGGTGAAATCCAAGAAAGGCACATGTAAGAACATCCGGAATTGCAGCTGAAATGCTTTATTTCCTACATTGGTGGCTATATTTACATATTACTTTATATACTGCTTTGAACAGCTGAAATCGTTCAGCATTTTAAAAGGAAAGGGAGAATGTACAGTTTATTTTATGTCAATTACACCTCAATAAATAGGATGTTTCTTAATGCACCCAAAAAGAAAGAGAGAAGAGGAAGGAAAGGGTTAAGGCCTCTGAACACCATGGCTTCTCATCACAGCCCACGCTCCTCCCTGCCACAGGGAAGGCCAGTCACACTAACCACAGCAGCTCCATCCACGCAGCCACAAGTCTTCTGTGAAAAGGGCCACTTTACCTCCACGTTGCTTAAGTCTCCTTAGGTGCAATGACGCCTCAAAGCTTCCAAAATGAGTCACCCTCAGCCTGACCACCCCAGAACCATGTTCCGCCCACCAGCAGTTTCAACAAAGACAAGTAGTGGCCATACACCCCGCTGCTTCCCCACAGTGGGACGTAGGGCAGCCAGGCTGGCGGGGCCACGGGACAGACACCATCCTGGGCTTGCTCCCTGTATGGAGGTGGGCAACCGCAAGAAGGGGAGCCCCACAGGGAAGGTGCCTCGGGCACAGTGCCCTCTGCAGTCCCTTCCATGTGCGGGCCATGGATTCTCTGCCTCCCCCACTTGCGTCCCTCCCACGGAAGTATGGCTTGCACCGGACAGGAGGCTGGGATCACCCTTCTCCTGCGGCCTGACTCAGTTCTCTCCCTGAGATCCTCACATTGCACCCTCTGGACAGAAACGAATCCTATGCAGAGACGTGGTGTGGGATCTGCTTGGTCCGGGTGGGCTCTGGGTGACTGTGGCAGCACGAGAGGAAGGGGTAAATTGGTGATAAATGACTCAGTGCAAACAAAGAACAGCAGTTTTACTCCTATCACCCATCCTGACCTCTCCAAAATCCTAGTCCCCGTGCCCAGGCCAGACAGGTAATGAACCTAATTACAATGGGCCAGGTGCAGCTGGGGTGAAGTGGAAAGCAGGTGCCCTGCCCAAAGGGGGCAGCCACTACCAGCTCCAGCCCACGGCTGTCACACAGGAATGGGGGCACAGCCAGGAGCAAACTGGTACCCTGTCTGCCTCATTTTCCCCTGCTATAGAATGGGGATAACAGTAAAGATACTTGCTCCTCAGAACTGTTCTGAGGATCAGAGGATAGACAGATATGTCACTTAGAACAGTGCCAGGCACATAGTAAGTGACACAGAGTGTTGGCTTTTGTTGTTATTATTAGAAAATGGAAATTCGGACTTTTTTAGGGGAACTCTCCCGATTTTTAAATTCGGACAACTTACTGAAGCATTTTTTTCAAAAACACTATGTAAGCCAAGGAAAATACATCGGCAGACTGGCCTTGGTCCGTGGGTCACTGCTTGTGACCTCTGCTCAGCATGTTCCCTGCTGCCCTCTAAGGCAAACCCAAGTCCTACAGGCATCGCAACCACCAGTTGGGCCTTGCAATCACCCCACTTCCAACGCCAGCTTCCAAGCCCATGAATCTCTTAATGGGAAATAAATGTTTAAATCAACCCCCTCCCGACTCCCACACCAAAAGGACGAGAACTACTAATTCTTACCCACCACATCCAAGTTGCCAGTTTTATTTCATAGCAAAGGGAAAAAAGACCTATTAAAAAAAAAAAAAGGAGAAAAAGAAGAAAGAAAAAGAAAAACCAACAAAGGCAAACTCGAAAATGCGCCGCTGTTGACTTGGGCAACAGCCCTGCCGGTCAGAGAGGAAAACAGCTCAGTTCTGAAACTCGTCCCAGACATGAAAATTATAGAGCAGCGTCGCTGACATACCCCTGCCCTTTCTGTGTCATTCACTCATGAGGAATGCAATTAAATACCCCTCCCCCACAACAAACAAGAAAGACAGAAACGTCAGCGCTGTGGGAGCTGAAAGGGACTGACCTCAGAGAAGGACATGGGGGAGGCAAGGCCACCAGGCAGGGTGGTAGGGGGAGGTTAGGGCTCCCATATCCATGCCCACTGAACAGATCAGGACAGAGGGCACACACAGGAGACGGGATGTAAGCCTGGTCCATTGGATGCAAGGGGCATGGCTGCCCTCACACCCTCACAGAGAGCAATTCCACAGACCAGCCCCTAACACCCACTGTGTGGCTGAGCTCAGGCAGGTTCAAAGGGACAAGAGAACAGGACACACAGTCCGTCCTTGATGCCTCTCTCACCAACCTTAGTAAAAGGTCATCAGATCTCATCTTGTCCTGCTTCCCAAGGCACTCAATAAAATCCAAGCTCCTCGCTGGTGCTGTGGGACAGTCATGACCAGCCCCTGCCTTCCCACCTCAGGGCCTTTGCACTTGCTGTACCCACTCCTGACATGTTCTTTCCCATTTCCCCACAGGACCAGCTCCTCCAGTGTCACCTCCTCTGAGAGGCCCTCCTTGACTGCTCTAATGTATGCTCCCACCAGACTCTCTCTGCTACCTCATCCCCATCCCATTTTCATCCTAGCACCTGTGTCACCTCTAAAGGGGCCCTGGTGATTGCTAGCTTGTTTACTGTCAACACCCCCCCACACACACACCCTCCCAGTTACCTCTAAGCTTCTTGAGAGCAGAGGCTGTGTTGAAATGCCCTAGAACAGTGGTTCTCAACCTTCCTAATGCTGCAACCCTTTAATACAGTTCCTCATGTTGTGGTGACCCCCTAACCATAAAATTATTTTCGTTGCTACTTCATAACTGTAATTTTGCTACTGATATGAATCGTAATGTAAATAACTGATATGCAGGATGTATTTTCATTGTTACAAATTGAACATAATTAAAGCATAGTGATTAATCACAAAAACAATATGTAATTATATATGTGTTTTCCGATGGTCTTAGGCGACCCCTGTGAAAGGGTCGTTCGACCCCCAAAGGGGTTGCGACCCACAGGTTGAGAACCGCTGCCCTAGAACATCCTGTGGCACAGAGTTAACCCTCAGCAGTATGGAATGGGAGACAGAATTCACTATCTACTCTAATCAGGGGAACCACAGACAGACGGTACAAATCCTGCACTCATGGGCAAACCAGGTGCTGTGGGAACAGCACAGAGGGTGGGCCCGAGGCTACACCATAAAGAACACCGAAAATCACAAGAGGTTGTCTTAAGCACTCTGGTCCTGGGCCTTGTGCGAGGCTTGTTTCATGCATTCTTTCATTGTGTCCAGCCCATAATCCCAGGCCATAAATGCTACTGCTGATCTCATCCTAGAGATGAGGAAACTGAGGCAGAGGTTATAGAACATGCCCCAAGTCACACATACACCTAGTAAATTTGAATGCAAGGAGTGAAATGCCAAAGATGACCTCTGAAGATGTACATATGTGTACACGTGTATGTGTGTGTAGTGTATTCCATGTATGCTTATGTATGCATGTGTCCATGCGTCCACCCATATGTATGTATACTGTATATATGTGTGCATATCTATATGTGTGTACACAAGTGTATGT
The DNA here is from genome assembly GCF_000412655.1 of Myotis brandtii. Lineage (NCBI taxonomy): Eukaryota > Metazoa > Chordata > Mammalia > Chiroptera > Vespertilionidae > Myotis > Myotis brandtii. The sequence continues at coordinate 10,372,890 of NW_005356042.1, forward strand.
ATGTGTGTGTGTATGCATACCAGTCATTAAGTTCCTCTTTCCTCCTCAAGAAAGGCCTTCTTTTTGTCCTGATCTTAGTCTAAGAGCTACAGCAAAGAGACGACACCAGGAAGTCAGGAATTGTGTGTACTTACAAACTAGTAGGTCAACCTATGTGAAACCAATATTTACTTATTTTGACTTACAAAATCACAGTTCCTTTCCTATGGTCCCACATCTCACCAGGCAGCGCCCTTTGTGTGGCGTCTTAACAGGCAGGCGGGTGGAGGAGAGAGCCCAGGCCAGACTGTCCGGGCGGCCGGCAGGCACTGCACTGCAGGTCCAGCCTTATCTTTAGCACTTTCTCCAGACACACCAAGGGGCAAAGAAAACGGCTCTGAGGTCAAATTTCTGAAACATCTGTCTCTGTGACCCGGCCTCTGTGTGCAGATGCCATAGCACACAGGACAGGAAACACCAGGCGGTGAGCGGCCTGGCAGCCCAGCCTCTCGGCCAGCAGCCTGGGTGTGTGAAGAAAGCTCTGAACATCAGCCGTCTCTCAAGCCCGAACCCACTGGCCCCCTCCCCTCCCCGCACCCCACAGGACCCAGAGGTGGCCTGTCCAAACCATGGAAACAGCAGAGAGCAGAGGTGTGAGGTCGCTTTATTTATCGAATGCTTTTCAACTTCTTTCTTTTTTAGAAAATTCTTTTCAAACTGAAACTGACAAAAGTTGTGCCTGATAAACCTGAAAGCTGTAGAGGAAGTGGTTTGTCCTTCCCCCTGTTCACGACTTCTACAAAAGATAACACACACTGTCAGGCCCAGCCAGGGCTCCCCAATGCTTTCCACCTGAGGATGGCTGCCTGCCAGTCTCTGGATAGGTGATGGGTACAGGCTCCCGGGGCTCCCTGTCCCACACCTGTCTGCTGGGGCTGCACAGAGCAGGAGGAGCACCAAGAAAGCCCTTCCCCTCCCAGGCCCTGCAAAGACTTGCAGGAAACTTGATTCAAATAAAGCCTTGACCTGGCAGCTCTTACCCCCCAGAGCAGCCTGGGAGTTCAGCATGATCATCCCACTTTCCAAGGGGGGGTCACAATGTAAATAACATGCTCAGTTTCACCTCAATAACTTGCCCAATGTCACAGCTAGCGACTGGCAGGCCTGAGCTTAGAAATATGCCACCTGCCCTAGGAAGCCCTTTCTGGCCCCTCCCACCCTAGGCTCAGTCAGGCCCCTCCTATGTAATCCTGCTAACAGCAGCAGTAATAGGAGTAATAGTAAGCGCTCTCTCATTTTCGTGGGCACTCCTCTGTGCTGGCACAGAGCTAGCACCAGGCATGCACTAGCTCACTGAATCCTTTCCTCCATTCTACCGATGAGAAACAAGAGCTCAAAGAGGATAAACCACTTGCCCAGGTCACACAGCTGGCAAGTGGCAGAGCCCAGGGGTTCTGTTCACCATGGAAGACTGACCCCAGCGCTTCCAACACCAGACAGTTCTCTCCACCATCTTGGTCTGGACGCTTCTGGTCCAGAATGACCTCAAGGGCCAGCCCCTGTGAGTCTCTCCCCCAACACCACAGGTTGAGGGAGTCCATTTGCTCACTGACAATACACTCAGCCTCACCCTGGTCACCAGCTCGGCCTTCCCCAGGTTCTCAGGCCTAAGAATGACCAAGAGTTGGGGCAAAAACAAGGTGCTTTCAAGGCTGAGAAGGAAGGAACTAGACATTCAGGGGCGTTCCAGGGTCTCAGCTGCCATGTTCAAGTCCGTCCAAAGTCCTGAGCCCAGCACGCAGGACAGCTCACCCGGCCCCCAACACTCAACACACTCCTGATGCAAGTAGCATTTCCCTCCCCCCGAAGTGCCACACCTCCACGCTCTGCCAACGCCACTCTCAGCCCAGAATGCTGTTCCCTGCACTCTCCACCTGGCCCCAGTCCACCCTTCTCTCATCAGCAGCTTTCTCCTGGGGAACCCTGGTGCTTCATACAAGCTCCCCGTCACCTTGTTTATGTCAGTCACATGAGGCATCAGATGCAACCGTCCACAGCTCTCTCTCCTCCAGCTATCTCTGTATTCCCAACCCTTGGCACAATGCCTGGTACCCAGGAGGTACTCCGTAAGTGCGAGCTTCAGGCACAATGCCTGAACACCGCGTGAGAGCCCCTGACACGCCTGGAGGGGGCAGCACACAGGCTCCTGGTCCATTTCCTCACTGCATTCCCACCTTACCTGGTGCAGAAGGCTCCATACCAGAGGAAACAGGGCAGGCCTGGGACTGGAAGCGAGGCCTGTGCGTGTGCCCTTTACTTCCAGGACACAGCCCATCACCTGAGTGTGTGAGTGGGTGGGCGAGTAAGGGTACCTGCCCACTTTAGTTCATTTCACACACGGGAGCCAAGCTGACCCTGGGGAAAGGAGGAATTATGACCTCTCCCCACCCTCAGCCCCCACCCAGCCTTTCCTTGTCACCTCATCCTCCAGAGAGCCATGAAGTACCCCCAGTTGTGTACATCAGAGTCCTGCTCACCTGGACGCAGGCCCACAGGAACAAAAAGGGAGCCCCAAGAAAGATAAAACACTAACTTCCTATTCTTCCCAGACCTGAACTTGGGTAGAAATGGCATTTTGAGGGGACAACATTCAAATCTTCCCGCCTTCTCATGGGGGTTGTGGGGGGCACCCGTGCTGAGAGGTAGCACCCTTGTTGTTGGGCTGCTGCGCAGTAAGCCCAGCCCTGCATGTGCTCGCCCTGCCCCCCACCTCCCTGACAAGGCCGGGGTTGCCATGTGCCTCATTTGCAGGTGGACCCAAGGCCTGGCACGCACACTCACAGACACTGAGGGACTCACCCGGGCCTCATGGTGAGTGGCAGGGACAGGCCCAAGTCCAACACTCACCCTCAGGCAAGGCCACATGGGCCAGGCAGCACCACGCAACCTCACCAAGCCCGCCCGTTGCCTGACAAACTGGAAACGTGTTCCATTAAAGAAACTCTCTGTGCCCACGAAGGTCCCTGTCCCTGTCCTGGGAGGACACCTGTGCCTCAGAGGGCAGTTTGGGGCTTCTGTCTCTGTTTATTTTCCTTTCTGTTCAGGTCATCTCAATCGGCTAACCAGAAGGCTGGCCCCAAAGAGGCGCAGGAAAAGGGAAGAGCCGGCCCTGCCACAGAACTGCTGGAACTGGCTGCGGACACTCGCCGTGGCTTTCCCAGAGCTGGGTGAGGGAACAAGGGCCTCTTTCAGAGCTGGGCCCTTTTGTTCCCGTTCCCAGGGAGGAGACAATCTGACGCAGGGAGGGGGTGCTGAACAAATTCAGTTCAGCCACAGCATCAGGGAAGTGATGCTGTGTGGAGTACACACTCGACACCCTACTAGGCCCTCTCCAGTGAACCAATCCATTGGATGGGGCCCGTTTTGTCACTTTAAAACCGTGCACAGGCAGCCTCATTATTCAATGATTGCAGGTTCATAACGACAAGAGCAGCAAGCACTGAGCGCTCTCGATGTGCCAGGCACTGTGTTCCATGAGCAACGTCACCATGAAGCCTCATCATAACCACAGGAAGCGGGCACACCAATATCTTTCGTATACAGACAAGAAAACTAAGGCTCGCGTAGCTCAAGATCACTGCTAGCAAGCAGCAGAGCTAGGAGTCAAACCCCGTAACTGCACATACATCCCTGGCCGCCAATCGACCACGAAACAGCCAACTGTTTGTTTGTTTTAATAGAAAGAGAGAAATAAAAGAGAAAAGAAAAAGAAAGAAAAACATGTATTTTTCTTCATCACATTTATTACTATACGAAATTACTGCGTTCTTTGTGCAAGGGTGTCTCCCCCACTGGAATGTAAGGTCCTTGAGGGGGGACCCTGTTTTGGTCACCCCACAGCCGAGCCCCTAGCCAAGACTCTGACACACATAGACCCTGTGCAAATGTCTGTGCAGCGAAACATGCACAGCCCTCTGTTGGGAGCAAACTGGACAGTTTCTCAGGGACAGCCTCCGCTGCCGGACAGGCTCTGCCTCCCCAGGGTAGTGAGCGAGGCTCGGAGGGCACCTCACTGCGCTCGGGTACTCTGCCCAATGTGCCTGCTCAGGCTGCGGGCAAAGGGTCCAGTCCAAGAGGACCCCACGCCACTCATCCACCTCACTTGTTAATTTCACTCGTTCATTCATCCGGCCACTTCCTTCTTCACTCATTCAACAAGTATTTAGTGAGTGCCAACCACTAACAGGCACTGTGCTGGGCAGCCCTCCCAGGACTTAGAGAGTCTAGAGGGCAGATAATAGGAAAGAAAATAGGCAAAGCAGGACATAGCAGTCACAGACGGGGACGGACGCGTCCTGCACCCACAAGGGATGCTTCCGGGGGCAGTGAATATTCAGCGGGTGGCCAAGACCAAGTGGCTCCTCCTCCCTCTATCCCAGTGCCTTACACACAGATTTTTACATTTCTAAGTGAAGGTCCTTCTCACACTACCGAAGACTGTACGTGTACAACAGAATGCTGTGTGAATGGGGAAAACAGTGCATGCAAATGAATGTCCTAGAAAATCTTGAGTGTTAACATTTTGGAAAATTTTCTTTGCTTCTTTTATGAGCATTTTCTAATTATTCTATGAGAAACCCGAGTTCCCAATGTAACGGGAGAGAGGGAGATGAACATCTTTGAAAATAAATGTCTACTCCTAGGTATATATCCAAAAGGACTGAAAGCAGGAACCCTAACACATGTGCCCCCAGGTTCATGGCAGCAGTGATCATAGAGCCAAAAATTTCACAGAAGCAACCCAAGTGTCTCTGAATAGATGAACGGATAAACAAAATGTGGTCTACTCATACAATGGAATACTCTTCAGCCATAAAAAGGAATGAAGTTTTGATATATGCTGCAATGTGGGTGCACCTTGAAAACACTATGCTAAGTGACATAAGCCAGACACAGCAGGACAGGACTGTCTGATTCCACTTACATGAGGTGCCTAGAATAGGCAAATTCACAGGGACAGAAAGGAGAACAGAGGTAGCCAGGGGCTGGGGTAGTGGGAAGGGGGAGCTAGTGTTTAATAGTACAGAGTTTATGTTGGGAATAATGACAAGTTTTGGATATAGGCAGTGGGGATAGTAACACAATACTGTGAATGCACTTAATGCCAGTGAATCGTACACCTACATGTGGTTAAAATGGCAAATGTTATGTATATTTTACCACAATAAATAAAAAACACTCAGAATCTCCAATGCCTAAATAATTAAGTAGACTGTGGTACCATGTAGTACATAAAGTGAGAAAACCAGAAGCTTTACTGGGGGAGGGATGATGACCGGGGCAGTCTCTCTCCCTGGGACTCAGTTTGCCCAACCTCAAAATAAAAACATCAGCCTCGATGATCTCAAAAGGTCCCACCAGACCAGACGAGGATTCAGTGCCTGGATCTGTTCTTTAGTCTCCTGACACGGAGCTGATTCTAGGATGATGCTGGCAGGTGTATTCCTCCAGCTTATGACACCAACCCGAAACACACCTCTTCCAAGTAAACGCGCTATAAACACCTATTAAGAACAGCTCAGGCTCAGCCTGGCTACTCCTCTCATGATCTAAGTCAGGGGTCCTCAAACTACGGCCCGTGGGCCACATGCAAATACAAATATTGTATTTGTTCCCGTTTTGTTTTTTTACTTCAAAATAAGATATGTGCAGTGTGCATAGGAATTTGTTCATAGTTTGTTTTTTTAAACTATAGTCCAGCCCTCCAACAAGATATGTGCAGTAGTGTGCATAATTTGTTCATAGTTTTTTTTTAAACTATAGTCCGGCCCTCCAACGGTCTGAGGGACAGTGAACTGGCCCCCTGTTTAAAAAGTTTGAGGACCCCTGATCTAAGTGGCCATGGCCAAGCCACCCTCCCCCTGGAGCTTCAGTTTTCTCACCTGTGAAACAGAGAGACTGATTTAAAAAAAAAAAAAAAAAGCTACCTTCTCTGTACTCCCCCTTCCTTTACATACTGGTCAGGGCTGTCCTGGAGGGTCACATGGGTATAGCGGCCGGAGCTGGCAGCCTAGAGAAGACCACCCTAACCAGTGACCAGGGAGACTGCTGAGCTGAAGAAACAGAACTCGCTAGGCCTTTCTTTTTCCTTAAGTGGAATCTTACAAGGGTTGGGACATAAAGAACACCCAGGAAGTCCCTTGAGAGCACAGGAGAAGCATGGGGCTTAGGACAAAGCACATGGGCTCAGGTCAGCCTGACCTGGGTGTGAATCGCAGCCCATGGTCTGTCCCCAATCCAGTAACATGGGGGCACTGCCCAGCCCAGGGGACTGTGTGAGGATAAGATGAGACACATAAGGCTCTGGCACATAGTAGGCACTCAAGAAGTAGTAGATTCATTATTTCGCCCAGCCTAGCCCTTGACAACAGATCTTCAGGGAGGGGAGAAGCCTCCATGCTGACAGCACATTTTTAAAAACAAACTTGAGAGTCACACACACACAAAACAACACAACTGCATCCCACCAAACTGCCAAAGTGGTGGAGTAATGAAGCAAACAAAAGGGCAAGTTCAACTCCTTTTTTTGGCTTAAGAACACGCAAATGCAAAATTCAGTGGCAAAGCAATCATACCAACAAAATTCCATGTCTAAATTGGAAATGGTTCCATGGAACCCTCTCTCTCTTGTCATTAAAATCATGCTTTATTCCAGAGCAGGTACAAAAGGGTACCTGGTAAATGTCGGAAGAGTCAAAGACAAGGAAGGAACTCATTTACTGGGGTCTTTTATATGCTACCAACCAAGGAAGACCCTTGGTTTCTTTTAGCAATGCTGGCCAGCCTCCTTAAAGTCTTCTGTTTCCCGGAGGAAGAAGCACCTCACACAGGACCTCGGCTCACTTCATCTGATATGCCAGGCAAACACCAACCTCTTACAGTGCAAAGGATCTGTACTTCTGAGTCAAATTCAAGGCAATCACATTCAAAATCCACCATGGCCTTATACAATATTCTCAGGGGTGTGTGTGTGTGTGTGTGTGTGTGTGTGCTGACTATTCTTTAATCCCTGACCACAAGGGGTTTCTGTCTCCCAGCTTTACATACAGCTCAGGGTGGTGAGGTGGCCCATGGTCACTCTGCGTGCTCGGCAGGGCTGAGCACTGAGCCACCAGCTGCGATGCAGGTAGAATCGCCCTGTGCTCTACCACAGCGAGTCTGCAGTAATGCACTCTGTCTTATCAAAAAGTGAAGAACTGTTCTAAATCTTAAAATAAACATTGTAGAGGCAAAAAGTGCCAACCTTGAAACTCCAGACTAGGATAAAAGAAAAAATATTTCACCATAACCAAGAAGACTAAACACAGCTCAACAAGCATTAGAAAATGCTACATGGGCAAATCCACTTGCCCGGCCAAAGGAGAACTCTGAATAAAAACCTTGATCTTTCATACTTAATGAAACATTTTTTAATCATTTACGTGTTTATTTCCATGCAAAGTTCCATTTCCTGCTAGTAAAGTGTCACAGGGCCCCAGATTGGTGTATAACCTGGGGAGTGAGGGGGCCCATGAATCAATCCTTAGAATAACAGATGCGGCATTTTTTGAGCCTGGCATGTTACCATTTGCGAGCAGAAGGGTCCACAGCTTTTATCAAATTTTCAAAAGGAGTGTGTCACACCAAAAAAGTCTAAGACCTAGTGTCCTGGCACATCCATTACGTAGAGAAGATTCTGTCACTTTGATTGTTTGTGACTGACAAACTGACGCACTGACCAACTGCCCTGATATGAGAATGGAAATGAGACCAGAAATGAAAGAAAAAATAAACTGCTTCCCAAAGCAAGTCATGAGAAGCATAAACAGGCTAAAATTTAAGTGGATGAGACAATAAAGTTGTTAAAAAAATATTTTTTTCAACTTCGAAAAAATAATAATACAATTTCGTAGGCCTCTAAGGAGGAAAGAAAGAAAATCAGTATTTCTTGGATCAGGCCTTGACTTCTTCATGAGGACAGCAAGCTCCCTGAGGGTGGGGCCTCGTCTACACAGCTTCCCCACCACATGCCAGGCTAGTGGCCCCACCAAACCTGGATCAATACCTGCGGTATGCCAAATAAACACTCCACGCCATTGATTCCTCACAATCCAGGGATGTACATATTACAATTTTCAGTTTCACAGACCAGATTCCAAGAAGTCACGTGACTAGCCTGAAGTTACAACCACTAAGAGGCAGAACTGAGACTTAAACCCAGATCCATGCCCTGCTATGTTAAACCCAGGAGGCCCCCTACACCACACTTTATTTAGACATCAGACTTCTAACCCAAAGTCATCTCTTAACAGAGAACTCCCTGGTGTGGAGCAGGCTCCACAACCCCACTGGCTTCCTTGAGAGTCATTTAACTTCTCAGTCTCAGTTTCCTCCTAATCTACATATGGGGGAGAAGTGTTGCATGCCAACAACAATTGATTAGTAGTGCCTGTCTCCAGCTTGCAGGGAAGGATTGATTATGCCAGGGTTTATTAGTAATGTCTACTCTGGGCAAGGCAATTAGGAGTGGCAGCACCTGTGTCATGTATTTGCCATCCCAGAACTAGATGACCTGCAGGTTCTTTTCCAACTCTACCCGCCTCTGATTCTAATTATAAAAATGTTAACGGGGGAGGGGTGGAAAAGGAAAGAACACACTAACATTTTCCAATACTGGCCATAGCTGCATTCAGCAAAGCCAAAACTGGCCGCACGGCCAGTCTACATGCACACAACCCTGCCACATGGGAGGAAGTGGACTCTGGAAAACATCAGATCTGCTGCCTGCACACCCAATATGACACCCCGTCCAAGCCAGAGGCAGAAAAAGTGTGAGTTTTGTCTGCCTGGGCCCAGGTTGTAAAACACCTCATCAGGAAGCAGAGTCAGCTCCCAGGGAGCTCCATCAGGGTTCAGGCCCTGGCCTGACTGCTTGCCCATCCTGAGCCTTGGGCAAATTACTCCACCTCAGTAAGCCTCAGTTTCCTCATCTTGGAAAATCCTCATAGAATTGTCATAATAATTAAACCTAATAGTCTATCAAAGTTCTTAACAAAACAAGCACATAGTAAATGAGCAAATAAAGGGCCACTGCTACTACCATCACTGTCATTGTCATCATCATCACGTCTTCCAAGGGGACATATTTTCAGAAAAGAGTTCAAGTGCAAGAGATTAATTTATGTTTCCCATGTTTAGCATCACGGCCCATTTGATTACTATAAACTCTAAAAGAGGCTCTGAGAATAATTTCATCCTGAAGCTCCTGGTGTATCAGCCAGGGCCCTGGGAAGAAGCAGATGGCAGACACAAAATGGTGTCATTTGAAGAAATTGTAACAAAAGGACAACATAACAAGATGTGGGCAGAGCACAGTGAAAGCACGTGAGATGGTTTTTCTACCTAGGGTGACCAACTGTCCCAGTTTGCCTGGAACTGGGGGGTTTCCTGGAACACAGAACTTGAGTGCAAACACCTGGGATAGTCCTAGGCAAGTCAGGACAGCTGGTCACCCCATTTCTAGCTCATGTGTTCCTACCCCTAGGCTTGAAGGGACAGAAGCCTTGATCAGGGTAAAAGGACAGAAACTGTGGCCAAGAGACGCTGCCCACCCCACTCATGGCAACTCTGAAGAAAGGGCCCCCTCTCCCTCCATGATCTCCACTGGCCACAGGGCAGAGAGAAGGGCAGACAAGAATGGAGTGCTCATCCTTCCTGAGATGGCCAGCGGGCTAGACATCACCTCTTAGAAGGCTCCACAAGGAGCCTGGTGGGGACTCCAAGCTCCCAGGCCTCAGCCAACAGGAAGGAGAGAGACCTCCGCATACTTTGGGATGGAAACATTGGGAAGGAACAACTGGACTCAAGCTCCAAGAAGCCACCTGTCAATGGGTTTAAATCTTGATAATTGGGGCTCTGAGGAAGAGGCCTCATTCCCTGGCAACAGTGTCTCTGCCGACGCTGTAAGGCCAAGACAACAAAGTGAGCTGCCCCAAAAGAAGAGGCCTCCCGGGGCTCTGTCACCAAAGGTGAAAAGCCCACTCTGGAGCAGGGGACTCTGAAATATCCACACGTGTGCCTCCTGGAAGGGCTCTGGGTGGTGTCCCCACTGGCACACTCAGACCAGACGCCACCATTCAGGCGCTGTGCATGTGTCAGGGACAATATCGTTGAGCAAATAAATGCAACTTTCAATTCTGTTTTTAAATCATATTTTCCGAGATCAAAATCTTATTTCCCAAGCACTGCTGCTGAAAGCTGAGATGAAAACCACCACTAATAATTTAAGCCTTCCAACTGTGGATTTCTTTCTTGCTTGAGTCCGATCGTGGTAGCTGGGTTTGGGACCAGGGCTGAGGGGCCATTCCAGGTCTTGGTGTCCAAGATGCCTAAGGTCACTCCCAGGAGGTTCTCCCAACAGGACAGCTCCAAAGTCACCAGACAGAGCAAGGGTTTCCAAGAAAACTTGAGACGTTTTTCCATCCTTTCAAAGACTGCAATGCCTGGGGCCCTGAGATGCCCGGTATAAGCAACTATACAACCATCCATCACTGTCCACAGAGGATTGGTTCCAGAACCCCTGAAGATACCAAAAATCCAAGGATACTCAAGTACCTTATATAAAACTAGAGGCCTGGCGCACGAAATTCGTGCACGGGTATTGTCCCTAGGCCTGGCCTGCAATCAGGGCCCTCTTCCCCAGCTGCCAGCAGCTGGCCCCGCCACCCACCGCCACCCACCCCCGGTTCCCTGTTTGCCATCAGGTGATCAGTGCGTGACGCCCGGGGGAAGGGACTGAGAGGTCAGCTGTTCTCGCCTGCTCACCGGCCCTGGCCCCGCAGCAGGTGGCCATCAGGCAATCAGAGCCTGCCAGCTGGGGAAAGGGACCAAGGGGTGGTCAGTGCACCTCATAGTGACTGGTCCAGCGGTTGTTCTGGTCATTCTGCCATTAGGGTCAATTTGCATATTACCCTTTTATTATATAGGATGGTATATTTGCATATAATCGACACACACCCTCCAATATACTTTAAATCATTTCTAGATTACTTAAAATACCTAACACAATGTAAATGCAATTTAAATAGTTGTTACACTGCATTGTTTAAGGAATAATGACAGGAAAAAGAATGTGTACATGTTTAGTACAGCTTCAACCATCACAACCATGGTAGGCCTAACTACACAGTACACATCAGCAACAATGTAAGATTTTTTGTCACGTATTTTCCATTAGTGGTTGGTTGAATCCATGGATGCGAGGCGGAACCATGGATATGGAGGGCAGAGTATATTCAAAGGCTTCTAGTGACATCAGGTATACCTGGGTGAAAAGGACCCTGCCTTCAAGAACTTCAATTGAGCAAGGAGCAGGAACGTAGGCGGGCAGAAGCAGTGGCCATGGTAAAATTCGTGGTGATGGCGGAGTGGGCACTATTACGCACTGATCCTGTGCCTGGCACTCTACTAAAGAGTGTCCATGCCTCGTCTCCTCTATTCTTAGGACAGTCTTGGGAGGTGGCTTCTGTTATCCCCAGCTTGCAGATGAAGAAGCTGAGAGCTGGATCCCACTGCTGGTTACCTGGCCTAGTATGAAGTGTCAGAATCTGAAAACACTGGACAGCCCCCGTAGGGAAAGGCTGACCTGGGGAGGCAGGGTTTTTGGCACCTCCACCTCCACCCAGGGGTTTCAAAGTGGGGGCAGGGTGTTTGCTGCTCCCCACTATACAGCCCAGACCCTTTCAAGCAAGACTGCCCTGCATGCTGATCGGGTGTGTCCTACACAAGAGCACATACCCATGGCTCAGCCCCCCTGGCTCAGAGGGCACCCTGCTTATCACTGAGGCATTAAAAGAGGCCCCAGCCCTCTGGTCTTTGGAACACTATCTAGCCCAAGACCCTCGCCCCTTCACTGTACCTGCCAGCAGGACCCACACATACTTCAGAAGCTCCCTTTCTATATCTTTCTTGGTGGTGTGGTTCAACTAGCTCCGAAAAGCAGAAGGGCTCAATGCACAGCCCTGGGTAGGGCTTGAGTCAAGCAATTGAAGGTCTTTCTAGAAGAGCCACATAGCCAGGTCGCCTACCCCAGCCCCCTCCCTCTCTTCACTGTACCCCTTTCCCCCCTCCCCCAAATGCTGTAATTCAGACAGGATGCAAGAAGCAGGTTTCAAAGTCATTTTCCACACATCATAACTTTCTAATGCCGGTTTTTCTCTTTTTATTGGCATGATGCAATTCCCCTTTCAACAATCCAGATCTCTGAAGTCCTGAGTCATCAGACAAAGGCAGGGACAGCAGGGGGGACAATTGGAGGTATCAAAGTGTGGGGAGCTTGTAATGCCCTGGCCAGTGGGATTTCCTTCCAGGGTCCCTGCTGGCTCTCGGCTCCATGCCACGCCAGGCACAGAGATCAGGGCTCCTGCAGCCCCCGCGTACTTCCTGGTTACCGCCTCTGTGCCACTTTCCAAAGAAGCAAGGTGAAGGCGGGCAGGAGCTCGAGCTCCAAGCTCTGCCCAGCCCATAGCCAGTGCCACTCTGTCCAATAGGACCTGTCGGGGTAGGTGGGCTGTTAAATGAGTTACCACAGGGGTTCTCAATTTTGATGTTGCCCCCCACCCCCAGGGACACGTGGCAATGTCTATGAGCAAAATTTTTGGCTATTACAACTGAAGAAAGCAGTGTATGAACATCTAGTGGGCTGAGGCCAGGGATGCTGGTCAACATCCTACCCAGGGCGTTCTCCAATATCAATAGGGCCAAAGTTAAAACTCTTTGAGATAATGTATGAAAATGACTTAGCATTTATGAATAGGATCTCATCCCATGTATGTCATATGTACTCATCCAAGAAAAAAGCATAGGTGGCTATTCCCTAAAATATTCATATGGGGGTTTCTAGGTGGTAGGATTATGGGAGAATTTTTACTCCTTTAGTTTATGAAGTCATAATTGCCCTGTGATTATTTGGGGTTTAATTTATAATTGTGGAGGTGAAGAGCTAGTAGAGAAGACAACTGCCACTAGCTGGGGAAGTACCATGCTGCGGGGAGCGAGCCCTCACTCTTGCTGGGGTCTGGCAGACTCCAGGGGCTGGTGGCCGCCACCAAGGCAGAGGGAAGAGGTGCTGTGCCAAAGCTCCAGGTGTGGGGCTGAGTCACACAGCAGGCAGGGCACCGTGCATGCTCCTGGTGGACTCTGGACTTCATGCTCACTGTGGTCGTCATCACAGCCTGCTCTGACGGGCAGCTCCTCAGGGTCAGGCCAAGTCAGGCAAGTAAACTGAGGCTCCCAGAAGCCAAGTTCACTACCGCAAGATCAACAAAAGTGAGGAGCAAATCTCTGCTACAACTTTTCTAGAGGTGGTTCTGCAGAGAAATGGCCAACCCCTCCCCCGGCGTGAATCGCTCTGCTCTGTCCATCCTCCCTGTCCTATAAGGCCCTCCTCTCAGCGCAGCCAGCCCTGGCCACTTTGGGCCTTTCTGACCCTCTGCTCTTAAGCCTTGCTCCCAGGCCACATCTGGTTATACTCTGGAGCCAGACGACTTGGGTTCAAATCCCAGCTTCGGCATTACTAGCTGGGTAAGTAGTGACCTCTTCACTCTGGGCCTCAGTTTGCTCCTCTGTAAAATAGGAAGATGACAACCTCTTACAGGGGCATCATGAGAATGAAACAAGCTCATCTACATGAGGGGCTCAGAATAGTAAGCACTGTGTTAGTGTTCGCTGTTGTTACCACCGCCTTGTTCTTGCTGGCGATTGTCCTCGCTGCCCAGGCTCCTGTGTTCCAGCCCCGGCCAGGAGGCATCCTGGCCTGTGGAGAAGAACTCTGGCTCTGGAGCCCGGTCCTCTGGGTTCACTGTGTAACCTGAGACTCCCAGAGCCTCCAGTTTCCCACCTGTATGTAAGCTGGAGCCTCAGGGGTTGGTGTAAAGATTAAATGCACAAATATGCCCAAGGACTCAGTGTGGCTGGAGGAAATGACCGCTATTGCCCTGCAGTCACCCCTGATCCGTCTGAACCCACAGGCTGACCCTACCTAGATCCCCAAGCCCGGTAGCCACCGAACTACTGGAACAATTCAAACTCATTTTCCCAACCCCAAAGCAAGCCTCAGTCACACGGTTGTGAAACACAAGCCAATAAGAGCAACAAACAGACATCACAAGTCTTTGCTCCCCTTTCCAAGGGGGCCCCTGACACCCCACAGCTACCAGCCTCAGACCCCACTACAGACACAAAGCAGAGCACCACTCTGGCCCTGGGCCTTGGCCCGATGGTGCCACCTTCTGAAGAGCCCAAGGGCCAATTGGGCCTTCCCACAAGGCCTCCATCAAAGAAGGTTCCGGAAGGGGAGCCCTTTGAGCCAAAGCTCAGAGTGGAGGTTTCAGGCGCAGGATTTGGAAAGTATGGGAGGCCTCTGGGGAAAGCTCATCAGGAGCTCCCCACAGGCTGGCCAGGCCCAGCAGCCTCACGGCCACGGCACTGGGCCAGGACCTCTGGGGCCTGTGTCCACCCCGAGGTTGGCTGTGTGTTCCACGTGCCTGGCAGTGCACAGGTCTACTGCACACACTCTCTCCTTTGGCCTTAGCAACCCTGGAGAAGAGAGTGGTGTGACATGCTTGGCACACGGAGGGCCAGAGACATGCAGGGTTACAAGGAAGTGGCAGGTGGAGGTCTGGATGTGGCTCTTCCTTCTCCCCTTTCAACAGAAAGGACCTCCCAACTAGATACCTGCAAGAGCCTCATTCATCCATTCATTCAGCCAAAGAATATCTGCTGAAAGGGAGCCTCAGTGTCCCCATCTGTAAAATGGGGAGAGTAACAGGTTGTTGTAGGAATCACCAATGTGACCGCCTAGCACAGCTCCTAGAAAAAAGAACACTCGTGAGTGGCTGCTACAGTGGTCACTATTGTGACTAACAGCCGGCCCTGGTAACTCAGATCCCTGCACTGCCGAAGTTTCCATTCAGGGGCATCCCAGGCTCCCAGCTGCCGGCTGCTCCCCGTCCCTACGCATCATGACCAGGGTCCTCCTGACTCAAACATGCCTTGGTGAGCCCGGCACTGACCTCACCCTGACTTGTGGGCCCCATTCTGTGAAGCGATTCTACCTCCATCTTTATCTCCTACACTCTCTTATGGTGCCCAGGTGCCCACCACTCAGGGAGAATGTCACAGGCACCTGGAGCATGCCCAGTTGCTCTGGCCCTCCTCCTCTGCTCACTGCTCTCCCTCTGCCATTCCCATCTCTGGCCCCATCTCTTCCCGTTTCAAACTACCTCTGTCTGTCCAGGTATGTCTCTCCTATGAAGTTCTTCCTGAAACCACCTGCCCCCATAATAGCACCTTTTCCTCCCTCCAGACAGTAGACAAGGCATATGTACCCCAATGTAACTGTGACCCTTTGGGGAGCAAAGATTATGTCTGACTTTGCAAGTGAAGCACCTGGGAGCACTCACTTTGTAAGCACAGTGGCTGGGAGCACTCCAGTTGCAAGTCCGGTACCTGGGGTACTCACTTCATAAGTGCAGTACCTGAGCCCTGGTTGGGTAGGTCAGTTGGTTAGAGTGTTGTCCCAATACGCCAAGCTTGCAGGTTCAATCCCCAGTCAGGGCACATACAAGAATCAACCAATGAATGCATAAGTAAGTGGAACAACAAACTGATGTTTCTCTATCTCTCTCCTTTCCTCTCTCTCTCTGTCTCTAAAATCAATAAATAAAATAATAAATATACCTTAAGAAAATAAAAATAAGTGCAGTATCTGGGAGGACTCATTTGCAAATACAGGGTACCTTGGAGGACCCCCTTTGCAAACGCAGTACCTGGGGAATTCCATTTGTACATATATCTGTTACTCAATCCACAAACTAGTACCTGGTGCTTACCTTTTACAAATACTTGGCATTCACTTTCCAACACCAGTTCCCTGAACTCACTTCACAAATTCACAAAGGAATGTCTGCCAAACATTGGCAAACACTAAACTGATAAGCCCTCTGATTTTCAATTAAGATGTTTCTGCAAGAGGCTGAAATCATTTATGTATATCCAACAAACGCACATATATCCATGGACACACATGTTCGAGCATGGGGCAGACTTGCCTTTGCCTCTGAACTCTACCTACTCCCAATCCAATCCTTCTTGTCTCCACTGCAGCATCTGTAAAATGGAGATGATAATACCTACCTCGTAGGATTGTATGGAAAAGTAAAGGAGCACTGTGCCTGGCACACAGCAGGTGGACAATAAATGTTATGGCAATCAGGAGTGTAGTGCTCCATACCCTGCAAAAGATTCACTTATCCTATTCTATTCCCCAACAGAGAGAAGACTGCAAACTTTCCTGACCTGCCACCAAACTCAACCCAGGAACCAGAAGAGACCATGTCGTTTGAATGCCCTATCCAGGGAAGCAGCTCTGCTGCTGGTAGCTTGGACACCCCCAGACCACTGCGGCGTCACCCCTGTCCTCGGCGGGAGTCGTCATCAGGCCATGGTCTCCTCTGTCCTGGACACAGCTCACCCTGCCCCAGCCTCCAGGACACTGGGAGAGCTACAGGACTGAGCTGTGGTCAAGGGACCAGCCACACTCACAAATGGCTCTGCCTGGTGCTTGCTTCCTCTCCCCACCCCCCACTCAATGAGGCCCTACAGGAAGCAGAAACCCAGACTGGACGGTGACATGAGCAAGCAAGACATGAACGTGTTTCGTGAAGACAGCCAGCTGTGGGGGCTGGTTGTTACAGCAGTTAGCCTGCCCTGACTACACCCAGCCCCGTCCACACAGAGAGCGCCACTGTCCCGCTCGGTCCCACACCAGCACGTGCCGGCGATCAGATTCACTGGGCTGAACAGTGAGCCAAAACCAAGGCAGTGGGCTCTCCCAGACTGTGTGCTCCCATTTGCAGACTGTGTGCTCCAAAAGCTCGGGGCTGGCCCAGGACATCCAGGAAACGACTGCCAGCTCCAGTGTTATCTCCCCTCCTGGTGACCCCCTCGGAGCCAGCCCAGCCTCAGGGAAACATCAGCTGCCCTGCCTCAGTCCTCACATCACCCTCCTGGGGACTGGAGAATCCAGCTCTTCTGCTTCCCTCCAAAGTGAGTTCACTCAGCCTAATCTGCTTATATGCTTCTGATAACCACTTGAAACTAAGAGAGCCAATGACCAAGGAAGGCACTGGAAGGTGCTGGGAGGCAGAAGTCCTGGGTGTGAGTCCCAGCCCTACTGCTGAGTCATTTGTAAGGGTGTTTGGGCAACACACTTCCCCTTACCTCTCCCCTGGAGGCAATTTTGATGGTCAGTGTGTTCTAGATCCTGGGACCCTTGCAATGGTAGGGACAAAAGGAGCTGGTTTTTAAAAGTTTTGCTGGGCTTTGTAATTTAAGAGTCTGTTAAAGCACCGCTATTCTTCACTATTTACTGGGAGGGAGCTGGGATACACACACACACACACACACACACACACACACACACACACCAGTAGCACTAGAATGAAAGCTCCATGGGACAGGGAGCTGCCTGTACACCCAGCACCTGGCACATTCTGGGTGCTCATGAGCATTTTTTAATAGATGCTCACAGCTCCTGGAAAGCAGGGTAATGACAACTGTAGAGCATTTATTCCGTACCAGCCACTTTGTTGTGTGATTTCTAAGTACCAGCCAGCCTCAGGGCCTTTGCACTTGCCATTCTCTCTGCCTGGAATGCTCTCCCTCCAGATTATCGCCTTCTTCCCTTCCCTGACTACCACATGCAAAGCCACAAGGCTCCCAGGCCCCAAGCCCCGAACATGCCACCTGCCTGCCTGCTTTCTTTTCTCCAGGGCCCCTGTCACCCACCACCAGTTAGGTTTCACATTTACTTGTTTAGTGGCTTACTGTCTGTCACCCACCCCACCAACACAAGGTCCAAGAGAACAGGGACTGGTTTTCTTCAAAGTGTCTAGAACAGTGATATTTATCTGCCACGTTAATACTGAATGAACTGCCATGCCTTACTTACCTCACCTAAACCCTGAGGCCAATGCCAAAAGGAAGTTCCATAATCTGAACTTCACAGATAAGGACAGAGGTTAAGAGACTGGCCCAAGGTCACCCACCAGCTAGGAAGTTGCAGGGGTGGGACCCTAGATTGCTGATCTGACCACTCTGCTGGGTCTGGCTGTTCTCTGTCCCCCTCACTGCACACCCCAGACGCTCGTATAAACCTTTCTGCACATCACAGGTACAAAGAAATGGCGACTAAACACAGGGACCAATGTCAACACCAGAAATATTTTCTCTGCTGTCCCCTTTGCCTCAATATACACGAACACCTCCCCCAGCTATATGCACACACATGCACACACACGCCTCATCACCCTCTGGTAGGACTCTGCTAATGTCAGCAAAGTTTCCTTTCAAACGCATCTGGCCTCCCTCACTGCCCTGTTGAATGCACTAGGTGCCCTATCACCAGAGCCAAGAGCTGGGAAAAGGCATTCTCACTTCCTCCCTTTCTCTACCCCAGGGCCACTCGGGCTTGGCTTCCATCCTGGGGAAGCAGGAAGTCTGGAGACAAAAATGATGCTCTCAGGTGGAGCAGGAAACAGCTGTCCTGGGCTATGCAGACCCTTGTCCTTGGGGCAGAGGTCAGTATGACTGGTCGGCGCCCCCCTGCTCACCTGTGTTCAGCTCCAGGCGGGGCCAGGTAGCCAGACCCTCCAAGGGGGCTCCCTGACCAGTGACATTCAGCCAGGCTGAAGCCCGACTCCAGGCAGCAGTGATCTCAGACAAGGCACTCTGAGGGAGGGTCAGCTTGCCCTTGCAAAGCAACTCTGGGACTAAATAGTTTAACACCCACCAAGAAAGTAAGCAAAAAACATTCAAATTATCAAAACAGAAACAACTCAACTGAATAAAAATGGAAAGTTTAAAATAGCAAAAGATTGGAACTGATCTAAATGCCCAGCAGCAGGGAATGGTCTGCCTACGTTATTGTCGTGCCCCTCTACAACGGAACACTACGCATCAGTGAAAAAGAACAGGGCAGCTGCGTAGGCACAGATCTAGGATAACCTCCAAAAAACATCGTCCAATGAGAAACAATGGCCTGGGTCTGCGTGTAAATGCCAAAACGGTCAGCAAGGATACACAGGAATGGGAACAGGGCTTGCCTAGGAGAACGCGGGGCTGTGGGACATGAAGACAATAAGAGAGATGCTTCGTTTTGCCTTCAATGCCTTGCTGTACTCTCTGAATTTATTTGATGTGTGCATCACTGTTTCAATTTTCAAAAAAAGAAAAGAATTATGTGGTGCGTTTTTTAAAGACACTAGACTGTGCCCCCTGAGGAATTTTTCTTCAACTGCTTTCAACAATTTCTTGCCTCCATGCATACCAGATCTGCTAAATAGCCCTAACTTTCCCAAATGCACTGCTCATCTCAAGAGACTTTTCTCTGGAGACTGCCCGTTTTTAAATAGCAATAACCCCTTCCACTTGTGCAGTTTCACACAAGCTCTCTCAGGGCAATTAGGAAAACATGAATTGGAATACTGGCCTCTTGTCACACCCCTACTCTATGCTGGCCATCCTACTAGGTGCTAAACTGAATTCTTTCCAATCCTTACGGCGACCCTGTCAATGAGGTAGCATTGCCCCACCCTCCAGAAGAAGAAAAAGCAAGGCCCAACAAGGGAAAGCACGTGCCAGAAGTCACACAGCCAGGAAGTCATAACCTCAGAATCCAGACCCAGGCCCAAGGGACCGCAACCCCAGAGTTTGCTCTGCCTCATGGTGGAGGCATCCTAAACCATTAGGCTGCCTCACGTAATCTCACTGAATCCTTTAATCAAAGGCATAACTCGGCTACCTCACAGGTCCATTCTGCCAAAACACCAAGGGGGTACCACCCGCATGGCTGGCCTGGAGAGAGGCTGCCCTTCTGCCCCAAGACAGCTTTGGTCATGCGGCCACCAGGCTCCCCCTAGCCTTGCTGGGCACGGTGCCCCAGAAATGCCCTCCCTCTCTCACAGCCATGTGAGTCAGCGGGCCCTGTGGAGAAGCCACCTGTGGGCCACAGAGCCCAAGCCGGAGGCACACATCCGCCTTGCCCGCCTCCATCGCCAGCTCGGCAGCAAAGCCCAGCCACAAGCGGTGAAACCCCCTCCACCTGGACTGGCACAGTTCTGCCCGTGGCCAGAAAGGGCATCTCAGATTGCACCAGGCGAGTGAATGGCAGCATCAAAACATACTCCCCCCTTAAAATGCACTTATTTACCACAGCCTGGGGAAGGCAGGCCACATGTGTTGTTTACAGAGAATTTAGATTTTTTTCTCCTCTGTCTCTGCCCCTCCCCTCCACCATCTCCAATCAGACAAGTTATCCAGAAACAAATGTGATATAATTCAAAAATCTTGTGACAAATGGCATTGAAAATAAAAATTCCTTGTGTTTACTAACTGCCACAATAAGCATCACATAAATCAAAGGCGGGAAGCAGTGCATGATACAAAGTGAAAGAAGTCAACACACGTACACACACACACACACACACACACACACACTCACGCGCTCGTGCGCAGATGCATCCCCGTGGGACACAAACTTTAATTCTCCAGTGGAAATCACACCGTTGGGATGAACTCTCTGCTCCACAGTTGACACCTAGATGCTTAGGAACTGCAAGTTCAGAAGAAGGCTCTCCCCACGGAAACACCGGACTAAAGGGACCTAATGAGAATTAAGGTGGCTTCTCTGTTCCTTTCCTGACTAGAAGGCCAGAAACATTTCAATCAGAGCAGCAGAGTGGTGAGGATTTAAAAACAAGTCGCTGATGAATTAAGGCCTGAGAATAAAGAACACTGCTGTCACCTGTGCCCCATCCCTGTTGGGTCAATGAATAAAAGACTTTTCGGACCGGATCCACCACGAGATGCCATGTGATGCGTGCACAAAATTAGGTGAAATAGAATGTCAGCAGCGTGTTTGTACTTCTTCGGTGCAGAGGAAACAAAGCACACAGACAAAGCCCTCTTCCAGTGGACAAACATGTCTAGCAGGTGATCAAATTCAACCTAGACACAGAATAGCAAAATGGATTCTGGTCTCACAGGACCTGGCTGCTTATGCAGAATGCCTGGCCGTCGGCTACGACTGACAGCCACCACGAAGCCCCAGGGAAGCCCAGGGACTGGGAAGTCTGGATGCAAAAGAGGAAGGAGGCGCCAGGGCCTGCCAGGGCCGGGCCACAGCCTGGGCAAGCGGGCCCTTCCCCCACAAGGTGTGGTCATGTGTACCCCAGGGAAGGGGTGGATGCCTCCCAATCACCCCTCACACGTCAGCCAGGTCGCTGTCGCCTTTGTGTTTCCTTCTTTGTTTATGAGCTTTCTGGATCCAAAGTCTCAAGCACAAAGTGCATCAGGCCCGGCACTGTCACAGGCCACGTCAGGCACACTGTTGGCTCTGCAAGGATTTAATCAGTAACTGGCCCAGGAGACAGGCACAGGGCAAGCTCCAACCTGACCCCACATAAGGTAAAGTTTATAACCAGGCCCGGGAGTGAGGCTGCCAGTCCCTGGGGCCCCAGTCTGAGCCCATCTCCCCAGCAGGGACTCAAGAGAGGTCCACCTGAGGGGCGAAGCCAGCAGGCACTGCCGCCCGGGTGGGCCTGGGCGCCCCATATGCTTCCACCCTCCTCGAGACAGCTGTGGTCCTGGTCTTTATCTCTGACAACAATCCAATTTATTGGATCAGTGTAGACAGACTCCAAAGACAATTTGGGCAAAAGAGTGTATTTAGTTTGTTTATTCACTCGGATCCAGATCAATCACTCTGACTCTTGTTCCTGAAGCCCACACAATTAACCATATAATTACCAAACGGTTCTGAGTTGAGCTGTATAGACAGATGATATACGTTTCAAGAAAGGATAGGAAACATACTTGATATATCGGCAGCGTGAGACTGGGCCAGGGACTCTACACAAAGCCACCGGGCTACACAGGGCTTGTTGTAGTGAACTGCACTCAAATTCACCTTTGTTTCATTTGGGCTAATATTTCTCAATAGAGTGCTTGGGCCGCACTATAAAATGCAGACAGATTACATAACGCCCAGGCCTCAGAAAAACCCCTCGGGGCTGCTTTGTTTCCTAGAGCCTGGACACCAACCAGGTGTCTCAGGATGAGGCAAGGTCCCCAGTAGCAGTGCCAACCCCACCTCTGCCTTGGAGGCAGCCGCTCGACCAGGCCTGCCTCAGCAGCCCCCCGCCATGCTCACAGGCCCTGGCACAGAGAGCCACGTCCTCCCCTGGAGCCCCCCATGGGGAGATTTAAGGACACTCCTGCCCTACCCGAGGGGCTTGGTGATGACAGGCAGAGGAAGGGGAATTATGCCAGCTCATTGGACACTTGCTCAGAGTTCCTCCATCCACATTTCCCAACGCCCGAGCAAGGCTCTGCTGAGACAAATCTCGTTCCATGGAGAGCGCTCAGTCCCCAGTCCTGAAAACCACAGCTCCTCTCCAGAAAGGCCCAAACTACAAAAGTGCCACCCACCTTGCTGGTGAAGGTGGGGCCAGGGCCTCCCTCTGGCTGCTTAAGAAACCAGCGCCCCGCTTCAGCCTTTCCTCCTTCCCCCTCTCTCTCACGTATACATCTTGAGCAATCAGAGGTAAGTCTGGGGCCTTGAGCCTCCAAAGCTGGCTTCCCCCAGACTGTGGCCAGTAGCAGCAGAGGACACACTCCTGGCTCAGCCTGTCCTTCCCACAGAGGGTCACTGTGCCTCTCAACCATTTCTACACACACACACTCCCCTTCACTTTGAGGGGTGGCAGAAAAAAATAAAGCCCCCCATGAGCCAGGGGACAATTCTGAAGCCAGATTTGGGCGCTCTGGGTAGGTCCCAGGCAAGGAACTACTGAGGACACTAGTCCCTCCCCAATCTGAAACGGTGTGTGAGGGCACATTTTCCGAGGCTCTCCCTCCATCAAAGGAAAAGCCAAACGCTCAGCCCTGTGGTTCTTAAACATGCATGAGCCTGAAATTGGGCCTGGGCCGCTTCTCGACAGCCAGTGATCCACCCTGAGGAAGCAGCCTTTGCAGACATTGCACCAACGTGCCCACAGGAAAGAAAAAATAGGTGTTCTCAGCACGTCGGACCCAAAATTCAGAATAAAAGTCCTCGTGTGCTTCAACGCTCTCAGGAGGGGGGGAAGTTGTTTCCAGGAGTAAGGTTTCTCCTGCTAACTTTTCCCCCTCCCCATTCCTTGGAGCATGTGTCACGGCCTGTGACACACTGCCAAGGGAACATGGATGCCGGGGAAATGTCTACACACGCTACACGTTTGTGACATGCCATGTAAGCGACACCCTATTTCCTGGCTGGGTTTTCTTGGCACAGGTGTGGGCAGGCGGTGGATTCTGGCCCCCCCCACCCCGCCCCCCACTGTGCTTAGTAAACAGGCTCACGGTGGCCCCAGGGGGGAGTGTGCATTCTGGGGAAGACCTGTCACCTCTCCATAGAGGAAGGAACCCTCTCAGCAAGGCTCAGGCCCAAGCAGATCTGGTGCTTTAAACTGTCCTTGTTTCAAAACACAAAGCATCCTGTTCAGGCTCCTGCCCGCCACCCCCGCCCTGCGACCCCACCACAGCTCTTTCTCCACCTTGCAGGTTTGATTTCAGAAGTAGATCAATGACTGCTCTTCTCCCTCTCACCCAGCTGACCCAGTCCCAACCACATATTAAAAACAATAACAGTAACAAAATAAAAAAAAAAACCAGCATGGAAACACACGTCTACACACACTTCACAGACAATGCCAGAGCGGAGCCCCACGAGCCAGCTTCCACACTAGAACCTGACCCTCAGCCCTGGGTGGGGAGGAGACAGTCCAGGCCCCCTGGCCCCTGCC
>NW_005356042.1:10397012-10397214 GCF_000412655.1 Myotis brandtii
GGGTGGGGGGGAGGTGTTTTATTTTTTTGGTTGTTTTGTTTTCCCGTCCCCCGCAGGCTTTCAGAAAGGGAACCCTCACCACCACCAGGGCCCAGCCGGTCCAGCCCACGGTCCCACCCGTAAGAAACCCGAGCGCTGGGCCCGAGGTCCCCCCAGGCTCAGCCGGGGCTGGGCCAGATCCTGTCCAGGATCCTCAGGGTCC
>NW_005356042.1:10398538-10402373 GCF_000412655.1 Myotis brandtii
AGGCCGGGCCGGAGGGGTGGGGGCTGGACCGCCTGACCTCTGACACCCCCTCCACAGCTCAGGCTGCACATCTGGCTGGCCAGCTGCGGCCATAAGGACAGGGATGTCTCCTCGCCTTGAAAATGCCCCCTCAATTGTCTGGATAATGAGCCCACCCTGCCCGTGTCAGACACTGGGCCTTTCCCAGATGTCTACCAGCCTTGGCCTTTGGGGTTCAGAGCTGCCTTCCGGGAGGGGACAGGCTCGCCAGCCCCCTCCTTTTTCCTGCCCGTGGAGCCTGACCCCTTCTAGGAACCTATACAACCAAGGCCCCCCCCCAAAGGTCCTGGACTGCCCCCTCCTCTTCCTGCGCCCCAGTAACTCCCGCTTCTTTACCTCTCCCCTCAGAGCGGGACCTGGCCGTTCATCTCTGCTTCACCCGTGGGGGAGCAACTCCTCCTGCAAGCGCTTTGTGGAATGAACCGCAGTGTCACTCAGGACTAGAACTGAAAGGAAAACGTTCCCTTTCTGGCATCAGGAGACACCTAAGGCCACCCAGCAAATGCTCCGCTCCCTCAGGCTTTCTCACGTCCACACGCTTCTGCAGTTAATACCTTCAAAACCCCCAGATGTTTGCCTTTTTGTTAAGTGAAGGTGCCCTGCAGGGAACACATGGGTGTGTGCGCGTGTGTTGAATCCTATCACGAATGCCGCAGTTTATCCACAGAGCCCCTGTGGTGGGAGTATCTCCTCCCCATTCTCTCCCAGAACAGACAAGATGGAGGGGCTCCCCCTGAGCCTGGGCTGGGGAAGCGGGTGGAAGGCAGGGCCCAGTCCCTCACAGAAATGACTCAAATGTCCAGGCTGCCCAGGAGATGGGCAGAGCTGTTCTTCCTGGTGCACCCGGTGGGAGGCACAGTTTAGTAAGAAAGTGAGGTATTCAGCATCTCCCCACAATTTGATGGCATTTCATTCAACTTCTAAGCTTCAACGGCCTTGAGAAAACCAAACAAGAAAAGAGGCAAACCTGAGCCCCCACCTCATGCTGTAGGTGTGGGTGCAAGGGATGGCTGTGATCAAGCCCCCCCTCCACCCCTAAGTCGTTAAGGGATGGGTTTATTGAGCTCCTGCTCTGTGTTGTAGGAGTAATTCCTGTAATAGCCACTTCCAATGTGCTACTAGTTGTACGTGCATGCACCTTTCCTTTGTCACAGCAACCTTAGGACATGGCTGCCATCACCATCCTCACCTGCAGATGAGGGCACAGAGAGGCTGAACTACTTGCCCAGGCTCACATAGCTAGTCAGGATTGACCCAGGTATGGAGATCAGATAAAGGACGATAAAGACAATGACCAACCACCCTGTGCTTGAGCTCCAGGAACAGAGAGGGAACACATAACCCAGCAGGTTCTGGGGTATATGTCCTGACTTCAGGAGGTCTTTAGGAATCAGGTAAAGAGGGGAAAGGTGCTGGGGGGGGCGGGGCCCTTGGTCACATACAAAGGTGGAATGGCACATACAAAGAGGTGGGGGGACGCTTGGCCTGTTCAGGAAACTAGCTCGTTTGCCAAGGCACACAAGGTACCTGGGGAATGCAGGGCAGAGGCCTCAGAGATTTGAAAGTATTGAATTCAATCGGTCATCTTTAAGTAATTATTTTAAAATATGTTTTTATTGATTGCAGAGAGAGGAGAGATAGAAACATCAATGATGAGAGAGAATTATTGATCAGCTGCCTTCTGCACGCCCCCTACTGGGGATCGAGACCTCAACCCCGGGCGTATGCCCTGACTGGGAATCAAACTGTGACTTCCTGGTTCATGGGTTGGTGCTCAACCACTGAGCCACACTGGCCGGTCTAAATCATTTTTAAATTTTAGTTTGAAAGCAGTGACATGGAGCCCCCAAGACACTGTAAGAAGAAAAGCTCCTTGGGGCAGAAATCAGGAGTTCCTGGTTGACAGCAGAGCTGGCTCAGGGCCAGCACGGGGTCGGGGCTCAACAGACAATGACGGATGGTCACACTGACGGTCACACTCACCTATTCCCTGGTGCTTCAAAACGTGCCGACCGTAGGACCACGTCAGTAAGTTGAGACACGACGAAATGGGATGTTATTAGCATTCAGTTGGCGATAGTTGAGTCCCCAGCCTCCTAGACTGGGACTCATGTAACTCATTGCAGAGCCCCCTCGCTCCCACTATTCCAGGTTCCTGACCTAGAAATAAATCTGAGTCCAGCTGTCAGATTCCATCAGAAGTCCCCTCCCCACGGGACCCCAACCTCTGTAGGAAACACAAGCCCATCAAGTTTCCGTGGATGGATATGTACCCAAGTCATCTTCAATGCCATGGGAATCCAGACTCTCAAAAAAAAGTGGTCCCAGCCCCTTAGAGCTCACCTTCCTGGCATTGAACTTGAGAACTTTACGGAGCAGCAGAGAAGACACTGAAGTTCACAAACCCTTCACTCTCCTTGAGCTCCCATAGGCCAGCTCATTCAACAAGGTCACCAGACAAACCTGTCCTTTTCTGCATTCTTTGCTGGCGGTCCCTCCCTGTTTGAGCCAGGGCCCTCCTTATCTGAGCTCAC
The DNA here is from genome assembly GCF_000412655.1 of Myotis brandtii. NCBI lineage: Eukaryota > Metazoa > Chordata > Mammalia > Chiroptera > Vespertilionidae > Myotis > Myotis brandtii. The sequence continues at coordinate 10,401,112 of NW_005356042.1, forward strand.
TGCATCACTTGAGTTCAGCAACCACGAGGGGTTCACCCCTGGGCCACATTGGCAGAGAACATACACTGTGTCAAGTGCCATGCTGGGAGCTGGGGTTGTAGTGACCAGGTAGTAAACTGCCCTCATGAGCTCACATCTCCATTCCCACATCCCTGAAGTCTTTCCCTGAGCTAACTCAGAGGGGAAAGACAGCCCTGCTGCCTTGCTGCCCACAGCGGCATCTGAGGAAGTGGGGGAGGGGAGCGTTGTGAATGGCCAGCCCGAGGAGAGGGCCACCTGAGCACCCTCTTCTAGCAGCCCTGCCCTTTCGGCAGACACACCACACATGGGTGTCCTCCTCATCGGAGTGGTCGCTAGCCGAGACCCTCACCAGCCTTTCTCCGCTCCCTCCTTGCCCTGCCCACCACGAAATTGTGCTGGAACCCAACTGTACCCTCAAAAGGGCAGGGTTCATTCCAGTTGGGCCCATCATTGTGTCCAGTGGTGCGTTGGTAAATGTTCAACAATCAGCGTGTTGAGAAAAAGGAAAGCCCTGATTCACAACGTTTGACAATTTCCAGGGTGTAAATATTCCTACCGTGGCCGATTTCAAGCTGCCAACATGCATGGCTGGACGTGGAGTTGGAAAGAGATGGGCCTCATGAGAGAGTATTTCCGCCCTACAGACAGCAGACCCGGGGACAGCGAACAGAGGCGGGAGGGCCAGATTCAGCTCCTGGCCTGCGGAGCCTGAAACACTTACTCTCTGGCCCTTGTACAGAAAAAGCTTGGCGACCCCTGCAACAGACATAAATAACCTCCAGAACAGAGATACTAGTAAAACATAGAAGAATAATTAGGAAGTGATGCGTTTTATTACCTTTTAAAATATATAATTTATTTCGTGGTAACTGTAATTTATTCTTGTTTAATGGCTCTTTGACAACCAGCTTGCAAGCTTCCTGAAGAAGGAACAGTCGGCTCTCATGAGCCAGTAGAGATTAGTTAGCTCCAGCATGCCACTACCTGTTTCCCCGCGCCGGGCCCCGAGTCCGTGCACAGTGGCTATCTGCTGAATGGTTGGAAATCTAACTGCACTGCCAAGGGTCTAAGCACTAGGCAATGTTGCCCTGACCCTTCAGTCTTTCATTCCGTTCCCTCAAACACTTCTTAGCACCTGCTGAGTGCCAGGGACTTTGTTGAGTGCTACAGATCCAGTTGACACAACATCTCCTCTTGGAGCTCAGAGTTGAGTGGGGGGAACCAGACACCCACCCCCCGCA
>NW_005356042.1:10402525-10493641 GCF_000412655.1 Myotis brandtii
AAAAAGTATGAAGAAGAAAACAACCTCTTCCTTTTTCCAACTGTGTGTGTCTTCTGTTGGTTTCCTACAAAGTGGGGTCCTAGCAGTACCTTTTTCCAGAGTTGAAGAAGTGAAGTGAGGTAAGCGATGCCAAGCCCACAGCCCGGCCCAGAGTGAGCACTTGGAATAAGCTTCGGCTGTTTCACTTCACCTCCGTCATCTTAGAACCCATGTTTCTGCGGCCTCGGATATGGACCCTCCAGCCAGTCCATGTCTCTGGCCTTCCCCATTTGCCCAGCAGCTGGAGTGCAGACTCTCCCGATCAACATCTCGGCAGGGCTTCCAACCTTCACGCTGCTGACATTGGCGCCAGATCGTTCTTGGTGGCAGGCGGCGGTCCTGAGCATTGGAGGCCATTCAGCAGCAGCCCAGCCTCTGCCCACAGATACGAGCGAGCGTCATCCCCAATTTGTGACAACCAAACGGTCCCAGACTTTGCCACGAGTCACCTGGGAGCCCAAGCCGCTGCTGGTTAGAAACCGGGGTTTGAAGGAGGATGTTTCCCCCACCCTCCGTGGGTACAGGCAGCTCCCCAGCCACCCTGTGGGCTGCAGTCTGGGGAGATTATATTGCTCACACTCATGCAACAGCACATTCCTCCTCAGACGCCACTTCTGGGGGTGCAGCACACTCAACGCCGGCTTTATCAGACAGTCCAGGAACACAGGATGGAATAAGGTACAACCTCTTTTAAGTCCTGTTTTTGGAGCCTATTTAACAACACAAGGCCACACTTGTTATAAAATGCCAAGCACCAAAAGCAGGCAACAACATTGTTTGTTCTCACGTGGTCCCTTTTCATAGCTACTCATGGGGCTGTTGCTTTTGGGGAACTCTCTGGAAGCTCCGTCTGAAAACTCCGTCTGGAAATTACATCAGCTAGGAGATCACTCCCGAACCTCATGTTTACCAGGCATGAGACACCACCATAATGGAACACACACGCTGTACTGATGGCATCTAATGTGCTGATCACCTCATAAAATGTGCTACTCTTCCGGTATAAGGAGAGGAGTTGTGTTTTTATCCTAAAGTTGATGAACATCTTCCTCTTCTGAGCTGAGGTGAAGTCAGTGCATTTCCTAGGCTCATCAGCAGGGAGGGGGGAGGGAAGGGAGCCCTATTCTATTCATCAGCCTGCGATGCCAGTAGCTGAGAGATCACTGTGCCGCTCACCCACCCGCGCTGGTTTCAGGGGGCAAAAGAAGAGGAACATGAAGTACCATCCTCTCCCCCTTTTCTGTCTCATTTTCACCAAATGATGAAGTCTGAGGTTAATTTTTTAAGTAAAGGGTGTCCCAAAATTCACGCAAGAAGTAATTTTGATAGAAAACACAGGTTTATAATTAAAAATTATAAATTTTTTATTGATTCATAAAGTATACAGTATAGGGTTATGTATGGAATAGCACAGTGGGTAAATGGCCTCCACGGCTTTGCTGGCACATACGCACTCTTTTGTTGAAATTTTCCATGACCGTTTTGCATAAATGTGGCTGAATTTCGATGAGGCTCATTTTCATCTTGATGGCTTGGTTAATCGACAAAATTGTCACATTTGGGGTTCAGAAAATCCACGAGTGATTGTTGAGAAACAAACACATCCACAATATGTCACTGTTTGGTGCGGAGTTTGGGCTGGAGGCATCATTGAACCATTCTTCTTTGAAAATGCGGCTGCTCAGGCAATAACAGTTAATGGTGCTCGCTATCGCGACATGATAATCCAGTTTACCTGGTATGCTATTCCATACATAACCCTATACTGTATACTTTATGAATCAATAAAAAATTTATAATTTTTAATTATAAACCTGTGTTTTCTATCAAAATTACTTCTTGCATGAATTTTGGGACACCCTTTATTACAAAGAATTGGTAGTTTATTTGGAACTAATATTTCTTACACACAGTTGATTAAGTTACATACATGCACCAAAACCTGAATAGCGGTTAGATCTGGGTAACCAAGATCAAGGTAACCAAGGCAAGAGCGAGGGTTTGTCTACGATCCCACAGCAGAAGAGTGGAATTACAGGTCATTCCCTCCCCCCACCCCCCACTTTTAAGCCAATGTTATTGAAGTATAATTTACATGAAGCCAAGTGTGCCCATTTCCAAAGAACAGGCTGACAAGTGTTGATGAACGTATAGCCCCATGTAACCGCCACTGTAATCAAGATATTGGTATAGAACATTCCCAAGCTCAGTAGTTTCTTCCGGACCCAGCACCCCCTGATCTGCTGCTGTCACTATAGATGGTTCTTACTCCTCCTTGAACTTCATACAAATAGAATCAAATGTTGGGTACTTTTGCCCTGGCCCAATGGCTCAGTTAGTTGGAGTAACATCCCATACACCAAAAAGGTTGCAGGTTCAATTCCCCGTCAGGGCCTATACCTAGGTTGCAGGTTCCATCTGGGAGGCAACTAGTCAATGTTTTTCTCCACCCTCCCGCCTCGCTCCCCTCCCTCTCTCTTCCCCCACCACCTTCCTCTCTCTAAAATCAGTAAACATATCCTCGGGTAAGGATTAAAAAAAAAAAAAGTTGTGTACTTTTGGGGATCTGAGTTCTTTGACTGCACATAACAGTTTTCAAGATGTATCCATGTGGGTGCTGACTAATACATCCAACTTGGGTGTAACCCTGTTTGGGTACATTTGGTGTTCTTTTTTATGCCACCCCCAAAGTTTCTACAATGAGCATGTATTGATTTGTTTTAATTTTTTTAAAAAAGATCAATGCCATTCATTGTTCAAAAATTCACAGGGACTTAATGAAGAGCCCAAATGCCAAGCTGCTGCCGACTCATGGGGATGATGCCTGGCACAGCCACACGGAGGGCTGAAGGCCATGGATCACATTTAAAAAAATAAAAACCACTGTGTTTTTCAGATTAATTGCATCTCTCTCCCACACCAGCCTTTGCAGTGAGCTGCTCAAATTGACCAATTTAAGTGTGACCTCCTTTCTTCTCCTCCATCCACTCTGAGTCAGTTGCTAAGAAGCAATGAAAGGAAGTGTGTGTGGGGTTGGGGGGATGTGTTACATGTGTGGGGAACATGAAGCTCTCCCGAAACTGACCCTCACCTCCCTTTGCATCTGCCACTTCAGACAACCTTCAGATGGGCAAGGGCATGAATGGCCTCACCCCATTTCACAGATTGGGAAACTTAGGCAAAATCAAGAGTTTGTCTAAGATCTCACAACAAGAGAGTGGGAAGATGCTACCCAGCAGCCCCAGGTAGGATGTCAAAGAGCTTGAAGGCGCAAACTTCAGATTTAGATCCCAGCTGTCCACCTTTCTTAGCTGGGTCACGCTCCCTAAATCACTTAACCTCTCTTAGCCTCAGTCTCTTCATCGGAGAAGCAGAGATCCAATCGTGATATTCCCAGTGGCGCTAATGAGATAATGCATGGAAAGTGCTCAGAACAAGGCCTAGGACAGTGATGGCGAACCTTTTGAGCTCGGCGTGTCAGCATTTTGAAAAACCCTAATTTAACTCTGGTGCCGTGTCACATATAGAAATTTTTTGATATTTGCAACCATAGTAAAACAAAGACTTACATTTTTGATATTTATTTTATATATTTAAATGCCATTTAACAAAGAAAAGTCAACCAAAAAAATGAGTTCGCATGTCACCTCTGACACACGTGTCATAAGTTCGCCATCACTGGCCTAGGAAGAAGTCGGTGCTCAATGAGTGGTAGGAAAAAATGGTTTCTCAACTCCTGGTCTCTTCTTTCTTCAATCACAGCACAAAACAAACCAATTGTCACCTGCCTGAGCTGACGGGACAGGAGTGGACATTACCCTGTAACTCCAGGAAAAAGTCTCACAGATGCAGAGAAATGAGAAGGCAGGCCCCAGCGTCCAGGTGTTGGCCAAGACACCTTGGTTGCAACATAAACCAATGAGAGTCGCTTCAAAAAAGAGTGGGGCTGGGTTCTAAGGAGGCATGGTTACCTCGCCAGTGCTCCAAGGGCATCGAGGCGTCCAGGGGTCAGAAAGGGCCAGAAACCAGGGACCCAGGGGCCTTCTCTCTGCTTCATGTGTCTGTCTCTCTCTGCATCATCCCTCCCCACTCCCTGGCTTTCTCTGTGATGTCACTTCAGCACGACAGAGGTGGCCATTTGAGAGACCAGCCGGGATCAAACTAGGCGATATTTGGCCCAGTTCCAAGGGAAGGACTTGGTTGGCTCAGCTTGGGGCAGATGCCCAACCCAGCCACTTTCCAAGCCAAGTTATACAAATATGGCAACCATTCCCTAAAGGTGAGAAGGACAGTGCAGGGGGGTCATTGTGAGGGGCAGGCCTCCCAGGAAATGTCTTCTTACAAATAATTACCACTTCTTTCCTTGTGTTCTCCAACCTTGTGCATTTCTTTATTAATAAGAAGAGCCAATGTCCACAAAGGGTTTACTGTGTGCCATTTACTGTGTGAGCACTTTGCATATGTTAACGCCTTTAAATTAATCCTCACAAAATCGCTATGACTTTATTCTGTCCATTGTACAGATGAGAAAACTGGGGTGTAGAGAGGTTAAACAATTTGCCTAGGATCCCACTTGAACTCAGCCAGTCTGGCACCTGATCTACTCTCTTAGCCGCCAGGCTGTGTTGCTTTATTTTAGCCCCAATCATGCATTTTTTAAAAATATTTTAAATTGATTTTTAGAGAGAGAAGAACAGAGAGGGAAAGAGAGAGAAACATCGATGTGAGAGAGAAACATCTGCCTCTTTCAGATGCCCTACCGGGGATTGAGCCCACAACCGGGCACGTGCCCTGACCAGAAAGGAAACCAGCAACCTTTCAGAGCACAGGACAACACCCAACCAACTGAGCCACACTGGCCAGGGCCCGGTCATGCATTTTGTATTTCCTGTTAGCTCATGTCTCTCAAAATGGGGGGAAAAAAAAAGATGAGGAAGGGGAAGAATGTGATAGCTGACATTTCACAACAGCATTTAACAGCTCACAGTGGGAAACGCTGGAACTCTGCTGGCTGACCTCACTATTCCATCTTGAACTGGAGTTCAGGGAGCAGGCGTGGTAGTGAGCTAGTCCCCTGTGACCCTCCCTGGGCCTGGGACCACCTGGGGCAGACTTGGAGCCTCTTTGCCTCTTACCCTGCACCTGTACACAGCAGGCACTCAATAAGGTTTGGTGTTGCTGAGAAAATGTGTTCCTCGCTTTGTTAAAATCTGGTCCCTGTGAGAACACAACGAAGGGGGTCCAAGGAAACAATATACACGTGAGAACCCAGACACCGCTCGCCAGCCGGCCTGGGAGGAGCTGGGATCACAGCAGGTCTGCGCCAAGCCTCCTCTCTCCCCTCCGCCATGTCTCCTGGTCCCTCTGGGAGTCTGCTTGTGGGCCTGGTGCTGGGCCCACAGTGGACTCCTCGGCCCAGTCCCCAGGCTAAGTGGCCACCGTCGCCCAGTTTCCCAACTCCACATGTCCAGGTAAGGGGTCTGATTGATTCGGTCAGTCTTTGTCCAGCCAGGCCTCCGAGTTCTGGTTCCGGGCCTCAGGCTCAAAGAAGGAAAGTAAGCTGCCCAGGTCTCCCCCAGAGAGAAGGCCGCCAAGCGGATTCTGGTCCTCCAGCCCTGAATGAGGGACCTGGGGCTGCTGCTACACAGCACCACAAGCTGGGAGCTCGGACAACAGAGATGATTCTCCCAGAGCTCTGGAGCCGGAAGTTCAGAATCCAGGTGTCAGGAGGGCTGGGCCTTCTGGGGGCTGAGAGGTGGGCCTGCTCCCGGCCCGCCCCGGCTCCGGCTGGTTTGCGGGCCATCTCTGGCTTCCCTTGGCTTGTAGGCAGATGTCTCGCCCCAATCTCCGCCTTCATGCTCCAGGCGTCTCCCTGAGTGTGGCTGTGTCCAAGCGTCCTCCTTTTATAAGGACAAGTCATACTGGCTGAGGGGCCCACCCTACTGCAGCATGACCTCATCTTCACTTACTGCAACCACCCGAGCTCCAAATAAGGTCACATTCTGAGGTCCTGGGGGCTAGGACTTTGACGTCTTCTTTTCCCCGCTTTTAAAAAATTTTTTAAAATAGATTTTTAGAGAGACAGAAGGGAGAGGGAGAGGGAAACATTGATGTGAAAGCACAACATTGATCTGCTGCCCCCCCCCCCCCCCCCCCCCCCCCCCCCCTCCGCAACCTGGGTATGTGCCCTGACTGGGAATTGAACCAGCCTCGTTTCAGTATGTGGAATGACGCCCAACCAACTGAGCCACACTGGCCAGGGCTTTGGCATCTTTTTTTTAATTTAATATATTTTTATTGATATCAGAGAGGGAGAGGGAGAAAGATAAAAACATCAATGAAGAGAGAGAATCATTGATGGGCTGCCTCCTGCACGCCCCCTACTGGGGACCGAGCTGCAACCAGGCATGTGCCCTGACCGGGAATTGAACCATGACCTCCTGGTTCATAGGTCGATGCTCAACCACTGAGCCACACCTGCCGGGCTGACATCTTTTTGAGGGACATATTCAATCCATTACAGAGCCCAAGACCTGCCACAGAAGTGCCCCTCAGTTCTGCCCCCGGGAAGTTCTCACCACAACGCACCCCGATCCCAGGCCTGCTTTTGTCCCCCGAGGGTGTCGCTCATCTTGCTTTCTCTGGGACCGGCCTGAACGCAGGTCTGCCCTTCTGTCCCCACGCTCACACCAGAGCGTTCATAGGGAGCAGGTGTGATCCCAGAGGACGCACTGTGGGTGCCCTGGGCGGCGCATGACTGACTCTGGGGGAGGCACTTGGGGAGGCTCCCTGCAGACGGACAGCCAGGTTCACAGGCAGTTTCAGAGGCATCACCCCGAACGGCTCGGCTCACTGTGGGCTAATGAATTCCATTCAGTGCAGGCGACAGCGACCCAGGAATCAAAGGCGGCTAGTGGAACCCTGGCCCTGTGGTTGCACAGTGGCAGTGGTTGGCAGGTGGCTGGGTCCTGGGCCAGGGATTCAGGCAAGTGGCCCATTTCTACTTTATTCACTTTTCCCTTTGGTTGGGCTAAAATTTTTAAGCAGATTTTACTCAGAGGTTAACTAGCCAAGTCCACCCTGAGGGTCAGTTTTGAAAGCCCTGGATCTGAGTTCAGGATGGGAAGCCAGCTTCGCCTCTTGCTTCAGCCACGGCAGACATTACTAGTCCATCGTGCAACGCTACCTTAGAGCCCAGGCCAGAAGGTGGCAGGGTGGGGCCTGGGACCCAGAACCACACGGGCTGGAGTTTGCATTCACTTCCTACTTTGATTCGGTGAGCCACGGTTTTGAGCCTGTTCCTGGGTTTGCCTTTTTTTTTTTTTTTTAATTTACTTGATATAATCTTTTATTCTCATAAGTTGGGATGGAATGTTTTCTAAACTAAATTACACTTCCATGTTTTAAAATAAGCCATATTGGACCAAATTAGTTGCCTCAGTATTTGGTGCTACAATATGAACTGGGAGATAGAACCGTAATTATAACTGGTAAGATCTCTTAGGGAGCCTCCAAGAACTAGTCCCTTTCTTCGAGGGCCGGTCCTGAAAAACCGAGTAAGAAAGCAGAGACATAAAAGAAGGGCCAGGAAACTAACCTGATGCCCGATCACTGCTAAAATACATGATGGGACTTGGTGTGAGATCCACTGGACCTGCTTTCTGAAGCCCAGGATCAGCTGGTGTTCGCCATCTTAAAAGGAAAAGTGCTAGAGGGGCCACCAACACATTCATATCCCAGCAACCTTGACCCTTCCTGCAATCCCAGGGGGCAATGACAGGACCATTTGCCTTGCCAGAGCTAAACCAAAACCCTAGGGGGTGCAGATGGGGGAAACTAAGGTTCAAAGAAGGGGATACTTTCCCAAGACCACACAGGCAATGGGTGACCCCCCAACCCAGAGCTCCCCGCGCCCCCATCTCCTGCTTCTCTTCTGCAGCAGCTGATGGGAGACGCCTGTACCTGTGTATTTCTCATCTGCCCGCTTGCTGTCCGAGCCTGTGCTGTCGGATCCCCAGGGGGGCTCCCCTTTCTCTTGCTCCATCTGCTCCAGCCCCTGGAGCCAGGCTGTGTTCTCCCGCTCCATCCCTAATGACTTGTGTGTCGCTTGCACCCTTTCTTGGGATTTCTGGAGCTTTTCACACCTTCTCCAAGCTTCCTCTGGGCCTCCATCCTGGTGTCACCATCCTCAGCCCCAGGGAAGGGACTGATCCTGGCTCCTGGCCCAGACTCTGCCCTGACCATTTCCACTGAGCCCCTCTGGCTCTGGTTCGCAACCCCACACCCCCTTATTCCACCTGCTGCAACTTCCTGATGCTGGTGGCCTCCCCGAGAGTCTAATAGAGGAGGTGGACGCAGCAAACAATGTGAAGACCGACCCCAGTGTGTGGCTGTGAAAAGATGTAGCAGGCAGGGACTTCTTACATTTCTTTTTGTTACCAAAAGACATATTTTCACTTGGCAAAATAAGAAGATATCGATAAATTTTAAAGTGCAAATAATAATGAATATTAATTAGGCACCTAATATATTCTAAGAACCACGCACATATTAGCTCATTTAACCTTCAAATGAGAAATTCTACAGGATAAATGACATAGTTTCTCCAACAAATAAATATTTTTTTCACAAATTTTTCTTCAACAAACAAATAGTAAAGAAAAAGGTGAGAGAGGGGACAGTCTTTAGATTAAAAGAGACTTAAAAGTGTCACCGACTCTAGAGGGACAGGCAGATGGATAGACATGACAAAGGAAGTACAGTGACATGGTGGTGGTTGAATCCAGGTTTTATGCAGGAGCTCACTTGTGAATTCTTCCACCTTTGCTAGATGTTTGAAAATTGTCCTAATAAAACGCTGCCAGGAAGGATATATCAGCCAAATGTAATGTGTGGATCATAATTCAAGCAAATAAAATTTAAAATACATTTGCAGGACAATTAAACACTTAATATTTTTAGGTAATATTAAGAAATTGTTTTCCAAACATGTAGGGGTGATAATCGAATTGTGGCTGGTTTTTTGTTTGTTTGTTTTTTAAAGAGTCTCTCTATTTGGGATTTGCTTTAAAAAACCGCAGGGCCCTGGCCGGTGTGGCTCCGTGGACTGAGTGTCCCATCCACCAAGAAGTCTCACTGGTTTGATTTCCCATCTGGGCACATGCCCAGGTTTCGGGCTGGATCCCCAGTAGGGGGCATGCAGGAGGCAGCCAATTGATGTTTCTCTCTCTCTCTCTCTCTCTCTCTCTCTCTCATAGATCTCTCTCTCGCTAAAAAAAATAAAAATAAAAATAAATTAAAATAATCAGCAGGAGGTAGAGATGAAACAAGATTGGCAGTTATGAAGTGGGTAACAGGCTCATTAGACTATTCCTTCTTCTTTTGTGAAGGTTTGAAACATCCCATATGAAGAGTTTACTTTTTGAAACCCACTCTGTTGGCAGACACCACCATCTTGCAGTGGAGGAAGCTGTCCATGTCAGGTTATTTGCCCGCGATGACCCAGCCGGTAGATCCCTAAGTAGGGATTGTTTTTAAAGAGTTCCTACCTGACACCTCATCACCCACACTTCACACTTGGATGAATATCCTTCTAGATCTTCTCTGCTTAGAAAAGGATTTTGAAATTAAAAAAATAAAAAGATGTTGAATGACTTAGAGATATATAGACGGCCCGACTCGACCCCTGCACAACACACATTACGTTAGTGTGGCCCTAAACAACCCTCCACGGAGGAGCTAACCCACACGGAGCGCGGTCCAAGCTCAGCGCCCTCACCCGGGCGATTCGGGGGCGCGCATTCATCCTCCGGCATTAGCATCAGGTCATATCATGGTCCCCATTGGTACCGAGGAGGAAACAAACGCAGGAAGGAGAGGTGGCTGGTCCGAGGGCACAGAGCCAGTAACTGATGGGAAACTCGTGCACGTGTTTGATGATGTGGCTGCAGTTAGACCGCCTGCCCCTCCTGCCTGCAACCTGCAGGAGGGCAGCACCTGTCTGCCTCCCTCACAGCGCACCTCACCTGAATGGACAAAGGAGCGCCTGCGCAAAGAGGCGTGGCTGGGATTTGAATCCCCCACCCCCACCAGCACCAATCAGCTACTATACTAGGCACCCTTTTTGAAAAAAAATTGTGGTAAAATACACATAACATAAAATTTACCATTTTGACCACTTTTAAGTGTACAGTGCTATGGCATTAAGTATACTCACATTGTTGTACAACCATCACCACCATCCACCTTTAGAACTTTTCATCTCCCAAACTGAAACTCTGTCCCCATTGAGCACTAACTCCCCACCTCCCTCCCTCTGCTCCTCACTCCCACCATCTTACTTTCCGTCTCTATAAATCAGAGTTCTGCCCTAGCTGGTTTGGCTCAGTGGATAGAGCATTGGCCTGCGGACTGAAGGGTCCTGGGTTCGATTCCAGTCAAGGGCACATGCCTGGGTTGTGAGCTCAATCCCCAGTAGGGGGCGAGCAAGAGGCAGCCGATCAATGATTCTCTCTCACCATTGATGTTTCTATCTCTCCCTCTCCCTTCCTCTCTGAAATCAATAAAAATATGTTTAAAAAATAAAAATAAATAAATCGGAGTTCTCTGGGTACCTCCTGTGAGTGCAACCGTACAGTACTTGTCCTTCTGTGATGGGCTTATTCCACCTGGCATCATGTCCTCAAGGCTCATCCTTGTACCATGCGTCAGAGTTCCTAACATTTTATTGTATATAAAGGGGAGAGCAAAAGTAGGTTTACAGTTGTTCACATGGAAAAATATATAATAGAAGAAATAATAATACAAAAATAAACTGTTTCATGTACTCCCCACTGTAAACCTACTTTTGCCCTCCCCTTTCTATATACCATATCTTGTTTACCCATTTACCCATCGATGGGCATTCCGGTTGTTTCTACCTTTTCACTATTGCAAATGATGCTGCCGTGAGCAGGGATTCACACACCTCTCTCTCTCTTTGGATCCCTGTTTGTTTGTTTAAGGGGTATATGCCCAGAAGTAGGATTGCTGGAGCCAATGGCAATTTTCTTTTTCACCCTTCTGAATCATAACTTATGCTGTGTTTTTTTTTTTTACCTAATTCTAAGCCTTTCTGTGTGGCCATGTTTTTGTCGTTTGGGTGGCTACTCGTGGGTCCGAGAGAGACAGAGTGGTTCCTGCTGACTTCATGCCGGCCGCCTCCTCCTGCGCCTCCCTCCTGTCTCTGCCTGGCCCACCGAGCCAGCTCGTGCCCGTGGCTCCGAGTCAGGGGCTCAGACTAGCTGAGAGCCCTGGGTTCCCCTCATGCCTGTGTCTGCACTGTGTGCCCTGTGGTCACCACTCGCGGCACGTTCCCCTCCTGTTCCCTGCTCTCTCCCTCGGAGCCCACGTCTTGGTCTCTTGGTGAGGTTGCATGAATGAACGTTATCGAAGTAATTAAGTAATTACCTCCTCTCCTGGGGGTTGTTTCCAACTTTTCAATATTATTAACAAAGCAACAACAAAGAGAGGATTTTCTTCATGCTATTGAATCAGTTCCTGAAGACATATTTCCCAAGAGTGGGATAGCTTGACTGTGGGTTTGGGAGCAGGGACAGGAAATGGAAGGAAAAGGCGGGCTGGGTGCCATTCACTGAGCTGGGAGCCGGGAGGAAGCGTATGCTGGTGAGGGAAGGATGGTTGAGGAGGGCTCCTTTCCCACTCATTTCACAGGTGGTCCCTGTAGTGGGTTGAATGGTGGTCCCAAAAGATATGTCTGTCTACCCAGAACCTGTGAATGTGACCTGGTTCTAGCCAATGTGATTAAGGATCTCAAGATGAGCCCCTCCTGGATCGAGGGGGACCTTACATCCAATGGCAGGTCCTCAGAAGAGAACAGAAGGGGAACAGACACGGAGGGGAGGCCATGTGCACATGGGGACGGAGACTGGAGTGATGCACCCACAAGCCAAGGAACTAAGAGGGAGGCCCGACAGGTCCTCCTGGGCGTCTCCAAAAGGAACCAGTCCTGCCAATACCTGGACTCCAGGTGTCTAGCCCCTGAATTATGAGAATACAATTCTGTGATTTTAAGGCACCAAGTCTGTGGCAATCTGTTCCGGCAGCCACAGGTAGCTAATACCGTCCCCATCTCCGTAGCCCCTGCCAGAAGGACACAGCCCCCGCTGCAGGCACCCGCGTCACTGTGCTGAGGGCTCAGGCCTTTCAGAGGGGGAGCCTGGGGTGTGCAGTGGGTGTTGATGCCGGGGGACGGATGTCCCGGCCGCAGCCCACCGGGGAAGCAGAGCATGGATTGGGGTGGGTGCACCATTGACACGCCAGGTGGGAAGACAAGATTAGATTCTTCTCATACATCACACACTCAAATAATTCCCGGTGGACCGAAGCCAAGATGTGAGAAACAAAACTTGAAATTATTTAGTAGAAAACATCAGAGAGTATTTTCATGACCTTGGTGTAGGGGAGGATTTCTTAAACAAGATAAGCCCTGGTGCTGAGAGCATCTGAGCGCATTCGAATGGAAAACCTCTGCGTCAAGGATACCACACTCGGGTGTAAAGAGGAGATACGGACCGGCAGGGGAGTCTTAATGCAGGTAAGAATCCAGGCTTTACAAAGAATTCCTACAAAGTGATATGAAGGATACTCTTAACCTCAACTGAAAAAAAAAAAAAAATGGGCCAAGGTACACGGGGAATTCCCCGAGGCAGAAGCAAAACATATAAACTCAATCTCACTAAAAAACTGGGGGGAGGGTGCAAATTAAATGACGTCCTGGTGGCAAATGTGAGTTGGTGGCACCTGGTTGGAAAGTGGGTGGACTGTGTCCCAATCCCATTCACATGTCAAAGCACTCACCCCAGCACCTCAGAATGTGACTCCCTTGGAGACAGGCCTTTAAAGAGGCAATTCAGATAAGAGGAGGTCGTAGTGGTGGGCCCTGACCCAATGTGCCTGGTGTCCTTTTAAGAAGGGGAGATTAAGACAGACAGACAGACACACACACACACACACACCACACGTGCGTGGGTGCGCGCATGCACAGACTTCAAAAGAACAACACGGCATCGCAATTTCCTCTCTCTATTTTCTTTTTTTTTTTTTCATAAAGAAACAGAAAATTCATCTTTCACATCACGGCAATAGAAAAGAACAAAAACATGCCAAGAAAGAAGCTGCCAGTGAGACAACATGAACCCAGTTTCCAGCGAAAAAAGTGTGCAACTCCCAGAGCCTGGAAACTCACAAGGGCCCAGGAGGAAATTCAAAGAGTAAATAAATTTAAAGGAAATGTTCAACCTCGTGCTCGCTTCGGCAGCACATATACTAAAACTGGAACGATACAGAGAAGATTAGCACGGCCCTGCGCAAGGATGACACGCAAATTCGTGAAGCGTTCCACATTAAAAAAAAAAAAAGAAAAAGGAAACATTCAACCTCAGGAGGGGCTCAAATCCCCACCCCCGCCCTGCACACATCAGGGGCCTGGGGGGGTGTCGGGGGGGTTACGGAAACTGAGGGGGGGGTCTGGGAGTTCCCACCTGAGCTGGCCAACCCAGAAAGCCCCGAAAATGCCAGGGAGCAAGTACCCTGGAGAGGGTGTCTGCTGAGTGCAGCAGGGACCAGGTGGAAGAAGGTGGAGGACACCAGGGCCATGACGGGGAGGCCAGGGGCTTCCCTGTGATGGTCTTTTTATTATGATTATTATTATTAATATACTTTTATTGATTTCAGAGAGGAAGGAAGAGGGAGAGAGATAGAAACAGGCTCCTGTGATGGTCTTAAACACAGACGGCTGGTGACTGCCTCTGCTGTGGGGCAGCTAATAGTCCAAGAAACTATGATGAGTCCTGGCAGGTGGCTCAGTGGTTAGAACACCAGCTTACGCACCAAAGGGTGGCAGATTCAATTCCTGGTCAAGGGCATGTACCTGGGCTGCAAGTTTGATCCCTGGCCCCAGTCAAGGCAAGCACAGGTCTTTCTCTCTCTCTCTCTCCCTCTCTCTCTCTCATTCTCTCTCTCTCTCTCTCTCTCTCTCCCTCCCCTTTGCCTCTCTCTCCTTCTCTTTCCCTCTCTTTCTCTTTCCCTTCCCCCCCCTCTTCCTTCTCTCCCTCCCTCCGTCCTTCCCTCCCTCTTTCTCTAAAAATCAATGGGAAAAATATCCTTGGGTAAGAACTAACAACAACAACAAAAAAAAATGATAAAACTGCCATTTTACCCCATGTCCAATTTTTTGAATAAGGCCCTGTTCTGGGAAGATGCGGCAAACTAGACCAGGAGAGAGGATGTGTGAGCAGGATCAGACCGCCATGAATTCACGAATGCCTATTTAGTGAACACCTACTGTGTGCGGCCCAATTCTGGGCACTGGGGTGCCCCCTGGTGTCTGTGTGGGCGGAGTGAGGTCCCCGGTGTTTGACAAGCAGACGATCCCCTGCCCCCCACTTCTAGCAGCAGTGGGTCAGGAGGAGGGAGAGGACAGGCCCTGGAGCTGGCGCCCAGGCACTCGGCTCCTTCTCTACTCACAAGTCTCTGAGGGACAAAGCGTCGTCCGCCTCTCACCAGCCTGACCACCTCCTCCCAGTCTGCCTGGGGCAGGCCTGGCTTTGCACCAAGTGCTCCCTATCCTGGGGGTCCAGGGCTCCACGCTGGGTCCCCCAGAGTCCACAGTGGCTGGGTGGGGCAGAGAGAGAAGTCAAAGGCACCCAGGCCACCGCGCTTTGAGGAAGCCCCCTGATATGTCTTTTTGACAAGAGTGGCTGGTCCTAATGCTAGTCCCCAACCCTGTGTTGGTATCAAGCCAACGTCTTCTTGGAAAAGCAAGGTGGCAAATTGTACTGAGCCGTAAAATTGTTCATCGCCGGTGGCTGAATAGTGCTATGCTTAGAAATCTATCCTAAGGAAATTATCCTATCTTTTATTATTAAAAAGCTTTTGCAAAGAACATGTTCTCTGCAGCACTATCTGGAAGAGAAAATACACCTCAGGAGCCCACATAGGGTGATGGCTGTGTACACGGTGACCCAGCTGCCCGGGGACATCGTCGCTCGGCCGTCACGGCGTAGCTGACGGATGACTGTGGCAACACGGAACACTCTCATCAGGTGGGGAGCGTCTCCTGGGACAGAGTAAAAATGATGTGTGTCTTCTGCCTGCAGTTTTGCAAAACGCATCTGATTGAGGACAAGGCTGGAGAGGAATACGCAGAGTGCTAGGGGGGCTGCGGATAAGGAACGATTTTTAAAAATTAAAGGTGGTTTTTCATCCCCCTCTATTGTCTTTTAAAAAGCAAGGAAGGGAAGCTTGGAATTTGCTGCCCAGACCGGCTCGTACATGAGGACAAAGGCAGCACTTGCAAAGATGGTCTGCGTGGCACTGGCGGGAACAGCACGTGCTTAGGAGCAACCTAAATACCCTGCAGGAGGGGAGCGGTTACTAAATAAAAAGCTGGCACCTCCACACGATGGAGGACCACGCGGCTGTTAGAAAGAATGAGGCAGCTGTCCAGCTATGAGATGGTCATTAAGATACAACAAGAAAGGCCAAGTGCAGAAGTGTGCCGAGAATGCTGCTATGTGAGTAAAAATGACACACGCACATACGGAGGTACCTAGATTCCTACGTAAGCACAGACTGTGGAAGGACACCCTGGGACTCTGTGAGGTGTCCGGGTGCCTGGGAGACAAGGATTCGAGGGCGTGTACCTCCACTCCAAGCATTCGGTACCTGCGGTGGGTTAAATGGTGCCCCTCCCCTCCCCAATATACATCCAGGTCCTAATTCCCAAAACCTGTGAATGTGACGTTATTTGGGGGGAGATGTGCAGATGTGATTAAGTTAAGGATCTCCAGATGAGATCATTCTGGATTCCCTGGGTGGGCCCTAAATCCAATGACAAATGTCCTTGTAAGGGACACAGAGGTGAGATGCAGAGAGAAGAGGCCACGCGAAGACAGAGGCAGAGGTGGCAGGGATGTGGCCACAAGTCCAGGACCACCTGGGGCCACCAGGAGCTGCATGAGGGGAAAATGGAATCTCCCCCAGCGACTCCAGAGGGAGCGTGGCCCTGCTCACACCTCCGTCTCAGACTCCCGGGCTCCAGAACCCTGAGAAGATAAATTTATGTTGTTTTACTTATTTTTTTAATATATTTTTATTGATTTCAGAGAGGAAGGGAGAGGAAGAGATAGAAACATCAACGATGAGAGAGAATCATTGATCGGCTGCCTCCTGCACGCCCCCCACTGGGGGATGGAGCCCACAAACCTGACCGGGAATTGAACTGGGACCTTCTGTTTCATAGGTCAACGCTCAACCACTGAGCCACACCAGCCGGGCAATTTCTGTTGTTTTAAACACCCCAGCGTGTGATAATTTGTTCCAATTACCCTAGAAAATGAACACAGCACCTTTTGGATTTTTTTTGGGGGGGGTGCATATGATCACAATTCCTGTTCAAAATAAACTTAACATATACAAAAATATTCATAGAAGCTTTACTCATAAGCACACCAAACTGCAAACAACCAGGACATCTGCCGAGAGCGGAGGGGAAACAAGGACCCTTAGACTCAGTGATGCGGTAGAACAGACGAATGGACTAGTGATCCGCCGCATGGAGAGCCGCACAGCCAGCCTGACCACTGAGAGAAAGGAGCCAGACACAGAGACACCCCTGTGGTTCCGTTTGCCTAAAGTTCAAGGACAGACTGCCGGTGCAGGTCAGAGCAGGGCCACCTTGGAGGGTGCTGCCTGGGAGGGGATTCGGGCAGGAGATTTGGGCTCAAGTTCCGCATCTTGATCTCAGTGGTAGTTTCTCCGAATAAACATGTACACAACGTCACGGAGCTGGACACGTAAGGTTTGTTCATTTTAAAGAATATATGCTATACCTTAATTTAAAAAAGAAACAATATGGTGGGGCAGGAGATCCCCTTCGAAGAACTAGACCCCTCATTTTAGAACGCTCTGGAACAAATCCAAAACGATGAAAGGCACAAGAGACCTTGAGGAGCATCTGCTTCCGAATTCTCAGCTCCCAGAGGAGGCTCAGGGAGGCTGCACCATCAGGCACACGTCCCTGCAGCTAAGGGGCGACCCAGCAAGGGGACACCTGCTCACCTGCTTCACGACACAGCCCCTCCTCCATCACAGCCGGGGCAGACTCCGGGCTGGAAGCGAGGGAAGCCGCGGGGCAGACCCTGCCCGGGGTGAGGGGACACAGGGGCCGCTCGGTGCTGGTGCTGGACACCAGGCCTGGCGGACGTCAGCAGCCTCCTCGCCATCGCAGAGATGATCCATTGTGTTCCCGCCTTCTCCTCTGCTCCCTGCAGTGTGTGTGTAGCTACTTGGTTTTCACAGAGCCCAGCCACGTGTGGGGCTCACACATGTGGTCACCAGTGGGCCACAGGTCCCGCTGGCACTCCAGGGAGGGGCGTGGGAGCAAATAAGGGAGTAACGCGGACACCACCCTCGAAAGTCCGCCATCAGGGGAGGCCTGAATCATGGGCTCAAACACTGCAGCCTGCAGGGCAGGGCAGGGGCAGGGGCAGGGAGCAGAGCCTGGGGCTGGGACGGGAGAAGGCGGTGGGTGGGGGGGGGATGGGGTGAGGGAGGGAGGGGGTGGGGTGGGAGAGGGGAAGGCCGGGAGGAGGGAGCATGACTGTGCTCAGGAGCAGGGGTGGGCGTCCAGGATGGGCTGGAGTCCTCAAAGGGCAGGGTCATTGCTGCGGCTGGCGGGGCCTGCGTTTGAGGCTGATGGAAAGGGCTGGGGTGCTGAGAGGGCGGGCGGAGAATGGAAAATCTTCTCTAGAGGATGTGAAGTTCCACGTTTGTGTCCCAGTTCCCTGTGTGACCTTGGGCATGTCACCCGACCTCTCTGAGCCTCCGCTTCCTCATCTGAAACATGGGAATAAGAACACCTCCTGGACTGCTGTGAGGATCCAGTGAGCTCGGCACAGAACCAGGAGCCACCACGAGGAAGCCCGTCTTTGGCAAACACTGACGGAGTGCCTACTGTGTGCCAGGCGCTGAGGAGGACCTGGGGGTCGATGGTGAGGGGTGACGGTTCCTGGCTTTCTGGGGAGAGATGGACAAGTTAACGAGGCTGTTGACGTGTGGTGGGCGGGATCAGGGTGGGCTTCCTGGAGGAATGATGGATGCGTGGAGACCCCAGAAGGAGAAGACGCTCCCTTGATGTGGAGAGAGGGAACAGCACCGAGTGAAGACCTGGTGTGGGGAGGGCCTGGCCCACGGGCCCATTGTTCTCCTGGGGGCAGGAGTGCCCCTACCAGGGCTGGAATTGGTCTCAACAACGTGTGTGGGAGCCACTGGCGTTGGTGGGGGCAGTGGGCAGGAAGGCTAGACATCCTGCAATGTGCCAGCCAGTCCCTCAGGACAAAACACCAGCCCACGTCCCATGTGACAGTCTGACGTCTGCCGGGCGATCACGTAGGCGAAAACCCTGTTAGAGATTATCTGCATTTAGAATCTCACTTCATTTTACATATAAATGCAAATTTTCATTTCCTGGCCAGTTTTAATAGTCACTGCATTCCTGGGAGTGTAACCACCGTGTCAGTTGAGGGAAGGTTGCTCTTTGTTTCGTTTGGACGGTAACCAAGAGCCGGTCACCATTTCGGAAAATGACGTCACCGACGGCCTCACCCACAGGCACACCTGTGACCATCTGCACTTGTGGCCGGTGCCTGCCTGGGGCTCCTGGAATCCCAGCAAGAGTCTGATTCCTTCTTGATTTCCCCGAGGGGGTCGAGGGTTCCCACCTACGATTTCATGCAAGTTTCCTTCCTTTTAATCCTCCTCCTTTCTATTTTAATGAGGGCATCATATCAATGTTTTGGAAATCACATGTACTCATGAATTATATATTTATGACTTCAACTTCAGAATAGAAAGTCGTATTATAAAATATCAGTTTTATTAAAAACAAAACAAAACAAAACAAAAAACAGGTCTGAATGCTTGTGAGCCCCTGAGTCAGGAGGTGGGAAAAGGGTTCGTGAAGGTGAGCCAGGAACGGAGGGACCAGCCAGCCCAGGGCCCACAAGAAGCGTGTGTTCCTCAGGTATGAACCAGGAGAGGGGACCTGGATGCACCCCCCCCCCAGCCCCCAAGCAGCGCCCTCAGGGGGAGCCTAAGCTCCTGGCCTGCTGCTGACCCACCTGTGCGGGTCCTGGGAACAGCACGCAGCTGCCCCGCTGGGTCAGGAACCGGGAGGTTCTTCATGGGAAGAAGACTCTGAAGCTGAACCCCCCTAAGATGCAGCCAGTCTTGAAGGCGTGTGAGTGGCCGACGCGCCCCCCCCCCCCCCCCCCCCCCCCCCCGCCAAGGAGGGCAGGGAAATGTCAGATGAAAGACTTCCAGGTGGACTGGCAGGTCACCCGGACAGAGTGCATGTTCTAAAGCCCTAGCGTTCACCACGAGAGGGACGGCCTCTACGTGAGTCAGAACGTAGTTTCCTGTTTGATAAAAGTGAAAATATTTTAAAACTGTCAGGAGGAGTGTGACATTCCCAACCTGCTTGGACCCCCCTGGTTGGGCCCTGGCTGTGGCTTAGCGGCTTAGAGGATGAGCCAGCCAGGCATTGGCCCGCTGACCAAAGGCCCCATAAATCGCGTCACGAAGCTGGAACTTTATCCCACATTTAATGGGAAGCAGTTGGTCAATGCTGAGCAGGGAGCAACGCAACCAGATTTTAGAAGGTTGGTCAGGCTTCAGGGTGGGCATGGGCGGGAGGGGCCAAGATCAGAGGCCGGAGGCCAGTCGGAGCCAGTTGGGAGCCTGTGGGTGTCCTGCAGGGGGAGGCACGGCGGCCCAGCTCATCTAAGAGGCAGGAGATGACAGTAGGGCCTTGTCGAAGGAAGATGCAGGTGGCCTGACTTGTCTGGGGGTTCAGGGGGCCAGAGGTGGCCTGGATCGTCCAGGGGAGAGATGACAGTGGCCTAGATGGACAAACGGTCCTGTGCAGGGCACCACTCCGTGAAATGCTCTCAGAACCCCGACTGGCCCAGGAGCAGAGAAACCCTCGCTCGGCCCAGTGGGTGTGGGGCGCCCTCTGCTGGCCACTTTCACCGCCCGCAGTCTGATGCGGGACCTGCCTCTCAGTCAGATAATTGGATGTTTGTGGCAGGGAGCGAGGGGCGGTGTGGGGAGAGGGTCTCCTTTCTGCGCACGTGGGCAGGGGGAGGCAGTCGCAAGGAGATGGCCGGTCCCTGGCCGATGAGAAAGAAGCCACAGAGCACAGGAGTCTACGTTTTTCATTTCAATGTTGTGTCCCCATCACTAGGGGTCTGCCCTTCCCCCTATGCCCCCCACCCCCATCTCTCCCACAGGCCGCCTTATTGGCATCTCTACCTGGGATTCACAGTAACCCCGATAAGCACAACAGTGTTAAAATTACTTTAATGGATATAACTGCCACTTCCATTTATTTATTAGGTATTATTTAAATGGATGTACCTACTACACATTATGAATATTTTACTGGATATTGGGTATTATTTACTAGATACTGAATTCACAGTAGCCCACAATAATCACAGTATTAAATATTCAGTGACTAGAACGACTCCTACTTACTTATTGGGCACAGGATAGGACATTACCTAGTTCAATCCTCTCTTCCAATATCAAGCCTATTTTTCTGATGAGAAAACGGAGGTTCCCAAAGGTGAACCTCACGGTTCCGCAGGTGCAGACCCTGGTGAACTCTGGGCCAGACTCAGAGGCTGGTGCTCTCTCTCCTTTGCTTTCCTGGTCCCTCAGCTGAGCCAGAGCACAGGTCCCCCCTAACACATGGGGCCCCTCGAAGACCCTGGAGCAGAGGGAAGTTCTAACCGGGCCGGCGTGCGCGGACAGCGAGCAGGGGGAGCTGCTTACCTTCCGCCATCCCTGGGGCAGCTGGGCAGGTAGCTCCTCACTTGAGTTGGACAGCGAGCAGGGGGAGCCGCTTACCTTCCCTGGGGCAGCTGGGCAGGTAGCTCCTCACTTGAGTAGCAATGAAGGTGGAGTTGATGCCCAAGGCATAGGGCCTGACACGTGAGCACCCTGAGTTCCTGTGCAGCCTTCAGGGCTGCGGGGTGGACCCTCGGGGATCCCTAGATGTCCTGGAGCCCACCACTCCCGCTGGAGGGAAACAGGACTTTGTGGAAGTGAAGAGGCTCTGGGCAAATCCGTGTGTGTGACCAGGACTGTTGATTAGAGGAAGGCCATTGGTTGGCTGGGGAAGAACAGCCTTTTCCAATAACATCCTTTCAAAACAAATCCCTCTCGGCTCTGCGGGGCTGTCCAGCCTACAGGAGCTGCGGGAAGACCCAGCGCGTCTGACGGAGTCCCTGCAGGTTGTCTCTCTGGAGACGCACCCGAGAGACAGTCCCTGGCAGTGGGGGAGGAGGGGCAGGCGCAGGATGAGTCCTCACTGAACACCCGCTGCCCCGTTCGCCTGGCCCTGAGCTGGGTGTGTGCCATGTGCCTCGCCAGCTCTCTCTGAGGTGGGCATCCGTTACTCACCCCTGGGAGACTGAGGCACGGAGATGTCCAACAGCGTCCTTGCTCGGGGTCATGTGGCTGGGGAGGGACAGGCCTGGGATTTGAACCCAGACTTTTCACGCTCCAAAAACCCTAACATTTCCCCCGAAAGTGACATTTGTATTTGGCCGGTGGCCCACTTTGATCTCCAGGTCTTTCTCTCCTCCCTTTGTGCACGAGGCCCGTCCTACCCCATCTGGCAGCACTGAGTGGTGTGTGTGCACAGGTTCTGGCTTGAATCCTGGGCCTGCCGCTCGCTAGCACTGGGGAAACGACTTTACCACTCTGTGCCTCAGTTTCCTCACCTGTAAAATAGGGATAGTGATAATAGCACCTGCCTCCAGAGGACCAGGTGAAGATACATGAGTTGATATTTACGTAGATGAAATCTTCGAGCCTGGTACAAGATAAGTGCTCAAGAAATCCGGGCTTTTATCCGCAGGGTAGTTAGCCCTGGGAGCTTTAGAAAAACACCAAGGCGTGGGTCTCACCTTGAATTGGCCTCAGGTGGAGGTCCGGTGGCCAGAGCTCCTCAGGTGAATTCGACACTCAAGTGAAGGTGAGAGGCACCGGGCAGAGTTTCCACGCAGGCAGCTGTCCTGGGCCCCGGGACCGTGGGCAGCACCCAGCCAGTGTCGGGAGGTACTGGGGTGCTGCTCAGGGCCCTTTGGGTCCATGTCACTCTATTCAGCATCGAGGTCTCATCTCCCATCGGTGAGGAGGGAGGTCACCCGCTCACACCAAGGTCATCAGCCCTGAAATAAAGACAAGCCTTGTCCCATCCTGAAAGTCCCTGATGCAAACATGAAGTCATCCCGGCCCTGCCTCTGCCAAGGGCTGTGGCAGCTCCGCCCGGACTGACGGGGCCGAGTCCCCAAGAATTCCTGAGAAGGGGCCCGCCCGTTTCTTTCGAAGTCACGTGCTGGCCCCTGGCTTCCCCAGGACGTGCAGGAGAAAGTCAGGTCCTGGGAGGATGTGGGGGCTCGTGGCTCTGGTCCAGGCCCACCCCTTCCCAGTCACTCACATTCTCCTCCCACAAAAGGGGACACACTCTATAAATGATTTCAGCTTTCTGGGCCTTTATTTTCTCATCTGAAAATACCTCCAGGTTGTCGTGAGGATTCAAATGATGGCAGACAGAGTGGGGCTGCCAGAAGTGGTGGCTCCACCACGACAGCCCTGCTGCTGTGGTGACGGGTCCCAGGAGGTGGCCAGGAGCGGGGAGGGGGCACTGCCATGCCCTAGCCCCTGGCAAGGAGCAGCTGGCAGTGCTGGGGGGAGGGGGAAAGAAGGAGGGGGCTGCAAAGGCTTGAGGCCTGGGCCTAGCGAGAGGAAGAGTTAGAGGCTGACACACAGCAGACAGAGAAAGTACATCGGCACCAGTCAGACCCGTCCTCTGCTCTCTAAAAGACAAGCATTTTCCTCACACACATACAGTGACCACGTTCCCGAGTTCCTCCACAAGCCAGGCCCGGAGCGAGATGCGCCACAGGCAGGGCGTGCATCGCGGGCGAGCCTCCCGCAGCCCTTCCAGTACCAGCCTCTGTTCCCGTGTAAAGGCAGCTGGGGCTCAGAGGGGTGAAGGGCTCCACGTGTGAAGCCAGACCTCTTCTACTCTGTTTGCAATGGGATGTGGTGTGGAGGTCTAAGGCACCTCCCTAAATTTAAAATAACACAATGGCCCTAGTCGGTTTGGCTCCGTGAACAGAGAGTCAGCCTACAGATTGAAGGTCCCGGCATCGATTCCGGTCAAGGGCATGTACCTTGGTTGCAGGCTCCTCCCCAGCCCAGGTCCTGGTCGAGGTTCCTGCAGGAGGCAACCAATCGATGTGTTTCTCTCACATTGATGTTTCTCTCTGTCTTTCCCTCTCTCTTCAACTCTCCCTGAAAATCAGTGGAAAAATATTCTCGGGCAGGGATTATCAATCAATCAATCAATTAATTAAAAAAACACGATGGAAGAGGAGCCATAAGTCTAGGAAGCTGGTTCCCTTCAACACTCATTTACAACATTCTTTCAAAAGATATTTACTGAGCACCCACTGGGCATTGGGAACCCAACAGGGAACAAGACAAACAAGGTCTGTGGGTTAATGGAGCCAGCATTCCAGGGAGTGTGTGTGGAGTGGGATGAGCAGGGGAGCGAGACAAAAAGTAAACAAATAAATAAAGATGATGAAAGATTATAAGAGCTATGTATCAGTTATCTATTGCTGCATAACACACACCCCACGCATACAGCTTAAAAGAACCATCATTTATTTCCTCACAATTCTGCAATTTGAGCTGGGCTCAGCTGGGCGGTTCTTTTGCTGGTCTTATCTGGGGTCATTTGTAGCCTCAATTGTCACCAGGTGGCTCAACCGGGCTAGAGGGTTTCAGAGGCCAAATGGCAAAGGCCATTCGGGGCCCAGCCACATTCTATTGGGATGGTGAGTCACAAGACCAGCCCAGACTCAGGAGATGGGAAAATGAACTCCCCTATGGCCATGCTTTTCAAGCCACCCGGGGTCGGAGAGACATCAACAAAGTGACCAATAGGACAGAAGTCAGAAGTCAGGCCCACAGACATATATGCTGGTCTGAACAGTGTAATACTTTTTCCAAAAATTTAAACTAACGTTAAATACAGAAACCAGAGCAGTTCACGTAAAACTCCAGCTTTGGGGGGAAAATCAGAAGGTCTGGCCACACGAGGCCCACATTTCCACAGGGCAGCAGAGTATGTGCTGAGCGGTGCTGCCTCCGCCTGCTGATTCCTAACCCTGAGGCCGAGTGTCCATTGTCGTTTCGGACTGACTCTTCAGCTATTCTGACAGTAGCCCTCAGAGAAGTGAACCATCTCTCCTACCTGGGCCTCCTTGGAGAGCAAAAAAGTGAAAGATGAGCTGAAAAGAGCCCATGTTCGGTTATTTACATTGTATGTTACTTGTATTTGTAGAGAATCAGCAGTTGATTCTCTAAGCCAGCGATTCTCAACCTGTGGGTCGCGACCCCTTTGGGGGTCGAACGACCCTTTCACAGGGGTCACCTAAGACCATCGGAAAACACATATATAATTACATATTGTTTTTGTGATTAATCACTATGCTTTCATTATGTTCAATTTGTAACAATGAAATTGGGGGTCACCACAACATGAGGAACTGTATTAAAGGGTCGCAGCATTAGGAAGGTTGAGAACCACTGCTCTAAGCTCTTCATCCCTTTGGAACCTCAGCCCTTTTCAGCATTTCCAGCCCTTCAAATACAGAGTTGGGGAGAAGAGCAGAGAAGTCCCCTGGAACCAGGTGCCACTGATGCTTCACCCTGAAGGATGGGAAGCTGCGGCCAGGATGAGTGTTAGGCGAAGAGACACAGCACGTGCCAATGTCCTGTGGTCACAGAAGGCCCTGAGGCTGGAGGATGAAGTGTCCAGTGGCACAGAAATGAAGCTGGAGTGGTGGGTAAAACATTTTGCAGAGGTTCAGAGGCCACAGTGCAAGGGCTGGGTTTCATTCTTAAGACAGCGGGACAGCAGCAAAGGGTTCTTAAGCTGTGGAGTGATGTGGTGGGGGTTCCACAAACTGAGAAAGCAGACTGTGAAGTGAGGGGCTAGGTTTGGGGGGAGGGGTTTTTTAGAAAAGTTGAGAGGAATCAGCAGAGACTGCTGGTAAAGACAGGAGGTTCCTTGCCCTGGAAGGAAGGAAGCTGGGTACAGAGGCCTCCAGGACCTCAGGTGGGCCCGGGGACTTCTGTTGTCGCCTCTGTAGGTGGAAGGTTTGAGTGGCTCAGATCTAGGGCAAAGCAGCACCAGTGAGTCCTGGCTTACAAAAGCCGTGGCAATGCCCCGCCAACCTTGGGAGCCAGATGTCTGAGATGTGGATGGTTCTGCACGATGGTTGCACGTTAGAATCACCGGGTCCTGTTCCTGGCCCTTCTAGACTAGTCAGATCCGAATTTCTATGGGGTGAGGTTCAGTTTCCTGCGGCTGCTGTAACAAAGGACCATAAACTGGGTGGCTTAAAACAACACACATTCCCTTACAGTCTGGAGGTCTGCAGTCCCACGTGGGTTACACGGGGCTACACTGAGGCGTTGGTGGGCTGTCTTCCTCCTGCAGGCTCAGGGAGAATAGTTTCCTTGCCTTTTCCACTTCCAGGGGCTGCCCACATTCCTTGGCCTGTGGCCCTGCATCCCTCCAGCCTCTGCTCCTGTTGTCACATCTTCTCTTTGACCTTCCTGACTCCCTACTGCAAGGACCTTGTGATGACATTGGGCCCACCTGGGTCACTCAGAATCGTCTCCCCATCTCAAGATCCTTAACTTAATCACACCTGCAGAGTCCCCTTTGCCACGTCAGGTGACAGAGTCGCTGATTCTGGGATTAGGACATGGATATATTTGGGGGCCGAGGGGGGTCATCACTCCGTCTACTAAGGGGTTAGGGCATCTCAAGTTTTTTCCTGCAGAATGAGAATAAGGGAGTTCCCTGAGCACAGCTGGCTCCTCTGGCCATGTCTCCAGGGCTGGGTGCTCTGGGAACCCGCAAAACAAACTTATTTACTGCCCCTCCCACCGTATGGGCCTAATGACACAGAGATGGCACAAAGGTGAAAGGTCAGTTGTAGGAAGAATGCAGACCCGGGTATCACACAGACCCGGGTCCACTCCCCAGCTCTGCCTCAGACCAGCCATGTGACTTGGAGCCCAGTGACTTAATGGCTTGTGCTTTCCTCATCTGTTAAGTGAGGATCACAGTGACCTCGCAGGCATGCTGTGAGGATGACAATTAGCAGCAGAGGACCCACCTTGGAGCCTGGGATGTTAAGTGTTAGGATGGGAGGAAAGACAGCTGACACGGTTCCTCCTCCCCCCAGCCCTCCAGCTGCCTTGGGGAATCAGCAGCTACAGCGGCTGGAGGAGCTGGCCGGCCTGGAATTGTTTGTCAGTTTCCCCTTTCCTGGCCATAGCTGATAAGTATATCCTGCTGGATAAAAATACATCCACCCTTACGGTAAGATCCCCAGGCTGGGAATTCTCTCAGCACCCCCTCCAGCTGGGGGAGCCTTGCCCTGCAAACAGTTTAGGAGTGGCTGTGGTTCCTGGGCAGCACCAAGGGGCCGGGCCTTCGCCGTCCTGCCATGCCCCCTGCCGTGCCCGGGACGGAGAGGAGGCTGTGACTGCCCCTGGGGAAGCAGCAGCCTGGGCGAGGCAGTGGGGAGAGTGTGCACAACACGGCTCCCGTCAGCCCCGTGTACAAGCAGCAGCCCCGGTGGGGCTGAGACAAAAGCCTAGGGACCAGCACAGGCCTTAACGTGTGCCGGCCTTGGTTCTCAGTACCACATGGCAGCTCCTTTATTTCTCACCACGACCCTGTGGCTGGAGGGCCTGTCATTGTCCCCAGGAGACTGGGGTACAGGGGTAAGGAACTAGCCAAAGAACGAGGTGGTGGCGGAGGCTGGATGTGAACTCAGCAGACTGGCATTGAACTGGTGGGCTGGGTCCTCTTGAATGTAATTTAGAAAAGTAGTTCAAAAGGCTCCTTTCAATTTCCTGATGGTGTGGAGATCCCCTCAAACACTGGCTGACACACACATAGTGGCCGCGCAGAGCAACCTGCCGGCACACACCAGATCCCTGGCCCCCTCCAGCCTGAATTTTGCCACCCAGGGCCGTCTACAGTGCACACCACCTGGGATATGAAGGTGGATTCCCCATTTCCTCCATCTTCCCAACCACGTGGCACCCAGTGTTGATCTTTTTTTCTAATCTTCACCCGAGGACATGTTCATTGATTTTGAGGTGGGGGGCGGGAGAGAGGGAGGGACATTGATGTGAGAAACATGGATTAGTTGCCTCCTGCACTTGCCCCGACTGGGGCTGGAGATTGAACCTGAAACCCAAGTATGTGCCGATTTGGAATCGAACCTGTAACTTTTCAATGCTCCAACCAAGCCACACTGGCCAGGGCCCGTGTGTGGATCTTTTTTCTTATTTGCTCCCTTTGTTGATCCCTCCTTTTTTATGGAGATAAACGTCACAGAACACAAACCATTTATGGGTGCATCTGCCACGTTCAGTGTTGTGCGAGCATCACTTCATCACCCTCAAGGAAACCCATCAGCAGTCACTCCCCATGCCCCTCCCCTCAGGCCCTGGCAACCACTCGCCTGCTGTCTCTGCAGATTTGCTCATCCTGGTCACTTCATATACATGGAACCCTATGCTGTGTGGTCCTTGGTGGTCTGGCTTTTCACTTAGCATCATGCTGTCAGGGTGCATCCATGCTGTGGCCTGTGTCAGCGCCTCCTTCTTTTTCAGAATGAACTATAGTCCACTGCATGGATGGACAACATTTTGACATTTTGTGAATCCATTCATCCATTTTTAGGGCTGGTTCTACTTTAGGCTAATGTGAATAGGGCTGCTATGAACGTTTGTGTTCTAGTATTTGAGTCCGTTTTCACTTCTCCTGGGTATATACGCCTAGGATTGCAACTGCTGGGGGACATGGTGACTCTTAGCTTGTTGAGGAACCGCCTCTGGGTGCAACAGTGGCTGCACCACCTTACATTCCCACCAGTGATGTACATGGGTTCCAATTTCTCCACATTCTTGGCAACACTTATTTTCTGTTGCTGTTGTATTATTATCGTTGTTGAATTATTATATTGTTGTTGCATTATATTATTAGAGCCATTCCAGTGTGTGTGACGATTTATCCCTCCCTTTCAAAGCGCTGGCTCAACACAATGAGGACTCACTACCTTTGTTCTCCAGACGAGGAAATCGAGGGATTCAGTCTCATTTTAGAGACAAGAAAGGGAGGCTGAGGGTTTGCAGTGGGTGGGTGGGCCGGCCAGGACTGCTCGGGGCAGAGCTTCAGGCTCCCGACAGCTGCGCCTTCCACATCCAGCTGGTTTCTGGCTAAGACTTTGTTTAAAGAAAGTTCCACAGCAACCCTCCCACTTCCAGCGATAAAAAGGCTTGGAGACCTTGCAACCTTGCTGTGGAAGGCAGAAGGAAATGAAAACCAACTTCCAAAACTGTATTACGCCCTGCCATGGGACTAACGCTGACTATCCCATCTCCTAGTTTTCTGTGATTTGGGAGTGATTCCAGGGGGCTTTACTGCTGTAACTGGACATCGCTGGGCGATTCTAAGTTCCTTGCCACTTGCCTGCAGCGGAGGCCGGCCTCTGACATCTGTTTTGGTGCCACTGGTCTTTGCAGGTTATAGTATCTGGCAGGGTGGCCAGAGGAAATAATAGAGAATTCTACTTTCCACAGACGGAATTCTCCAACATGTAACTCCACCCTTGACATCAAGGTTCTCTACTGCTCTGAAGTCTAATTTCTCTCTTTCTTCAGAGGAAAGGAATCTGACACTGTTCTGTGGGAAGACAGTGTGGAGATGGATTCTGACGGGGGTGGAGGACACCCCGGCAATGACTGGGGTGTGGCTGCCAAGGAGCCAGGGGGCCGACACCCAACTGTTTAGGTTGTGATGTAAAAAAGGCAACATTCCATTCGTAAATCACGTCAAGCTGTATCAAGAACGGTGAGTTAGCAGGAACCACGGTACAAATGAGAGCCAATGAGAATGCCTTCCCCGTCAAATTGTTTTATTAGGTTAATTAAACAGCTTAAAGACGATCCATTTTGCTCCGTACCCTTCTAGAAAATATTTCAAGTTTTAATGAACTTCCAATACATAAAACAAAAGCACTTTACCATACACAAATTTCAGGTCAAAATACAACACTCTGGTTTGTTTTCTTACAGTTATAAAATCCAGTCAATACAAACTACATAAAAAAGATAAAACACTTTCACTGATCCTCAGTACAAGAGAACAGCACAATGGCAATGTGTTCCCAGAGCACAGAGTCCTGTGCTCAGAAAAGGGACCGACCCACAGTCACCCCACGACAGACTGAAGCATGTAAACACAGCACGTGCTAGGCATCGAAGAAAGTTAACATATCCTTTTTGCATCAGTGTTACTTGTAAACCACAAAGCAACTTTGTAAGAAAGGTTACTAATTCAAAATTACTTCGGCTTCACTAAATGTCATACCAGCAAAGAAATAGAAAATTACTCCACGGAACAAATACATTTGGACCCCGGGATGTCCGAGACACGACTTTTCACTGAATCACATCAGCACGGTTTCTCTACTGCGCTACTGAAGTAGGGGAGTACAACTGCGCGAGTGTCCACTTCCTGGTACTTCAGATATTTTGAACTCTCTGTACAATGTCTTTCATTTAGCTCATCTATTTCTCATTGCAAATCCCTGTTTTTCAGTAGCAGGCGTTTCTTTGAAGATCAGGATACCTTATCACACACAATGCAACCTAATCTGAACACATGCCTAAGTAGACTCCTCAACTTGGAATCTTACTAGATAATAAAAGCTGCAGGATTTAAATTTAAAACTATTCTGTATGTACCCCGTCAGAAGAGATAGATATGTTCATTAAAAAAAGGTTTGTGTTTAACAGGATGAATTTTGATATGGTATTTTGGGAATTGGCTATTTATATGGTATTTATAGATTTTTCCTTATGGTATTAAAAGCAACAAAATGACAAATCAAGAGGATGCTAAAAACCAGTTCTTGACAAACAAGTGTGACTGTCACATATTTGGCACCTGGTACTGCAGAGGCACCAGCCAATAGGAGGGACCTGGCCACCTCAGGAAAGATTGGTCCTGAGTCTGGGAGAGTCACATTGGATTTACAACCCTGTTTTCAGGAACTCCCCTGATAGTTTCCCCTCAGAACAGAAGGCCGACATCAGTGCTAGAAAACATGAGCTATGGATGGGTCTCATTCACAGATACAAGCATGTCTGTCACCAGGCACACACAGCGATGGAAACGAGGCTGCCGAGCCTGCTCGAGGCGCTTCTGCAATGGTTCCTGATGAGGCCGAGAGCAAATGGGGAGAGGAGGGAGGCGCTTTTCTAGTTCACTCCCAGTTCTATGAATACAAACTGCAGAATTGGCTGCAATGGTCGTTCACCATTTCTGCCAAAGCCGCGATTATTTTTTTTGTGATTGTCACGATTCACAAATGGTATGATTCAAAACAAAATGAGCATCACCACCCCACTGGTGACTTGCGGGGGTACAGGGGTGAGGAACCAAACAAAAGCTGTGTTACAGGTGAGTCAAAATGAAAAGATCCCGTCAGCAGAAAACGCCACGGATTGGTTACTAAGCAAGTTTCCCAAATAGCCTGTGGTTTTTCAACTAAAGGCCACCTGACACATTTCCCACCATAAGACTATCTGCCCCATGGATTGGGGGTGATCTGTTTTCATGTAGAACGTGAATTTTGAGCCCCCACCCCACCCCCCGCTGCAGGAAGAGGATGCTATGCACCCACATGAACTGAGGTTTGTTTTTAAACGGATGGAACCCCTCTGCTCCATGTACTACAGCCTACATAATGTTTACAAAGCATAAGAGTCCAATTCAATGAGCATAAGCTAGATTAATAATACATTTATTTTCTGGAGTTTGTTCTAAAGCAAAAATTCCTTTTGAAAAAATAGGAAAAGGCCTCTCTCTTACTGTAAACAATTCTAATTTCTGACTCTACGCAACCTGGAGTGCGGTGTTTTCAGCCAGAGCTCAAGAAAGGGAAGCCCTGGCCCCACTCTGCCCTGACGAAGCCAGTGGTAGCAGCGCAGAACAGCGCCCGCAGGGATGTCCTGCTCGGGCTGCAGGCGCGTGGTGGCTCCTGTTGAGGCCAGTTTCCAAGAGCTGCTGGCCCACCTCTCGGACAGTTTGGGGCCCGCACAGGGCCTCCCGGGTGGTGTTGAGGTAGTACATGTGGCATTTGAGCCCCTTCTCCTGCCCAGAGAGGAGCCTTGGGGGCCTCCGCGCAGGCGAGGAAGGGGACCGCCTGGACCCCAGGGAGGCCATCCTAGTCTCCAGTTGCCTAAGGAGCCGATGCGTAGTTGGTGATGCCTCAGGTGGGAGAAGCTCTGGGCTGGGTTCTAACCTGCTGCAGACTCGGGGAGCGCCAGGCCTGGGCCCCGGTCTGGCTCTTTAGCCAGGACGTGCTGGCTGTGGAAAGTGCGAGTCACAAAGCCCAGGTCTGGGGCTCCCAGAAGAATGCCTTTGCAACAAATATTTTCAGGCTAATGGTCTGGGGAACTAGAAGATTCTCCCCCACCCCTTTTTTTGAATACATAATTCAAGCAGTTAAAACATCAGGTAAGAGAGGTAGGGGGTGAGGGACGGAGGGCAAGGTGGCATGTGATTGCCAAGAAAAGGGTGTAAAAAGAGTACTCTTAACGTGACCACAATAACCTCTTTCACCTTGAAAGCCCCTCCACTGGCACAGAAAGAAGTGCCAACTGTTGGGAGGGTCCATTTTCTCAGAGTGCACCTAGCGGTATCTTGGGGTCGCCACGACAGGACATGGAAGAAAAACAACACGGGTTCAAACCCAAGGCTATTATTAAGAGAAGAAACCGGGAGAAAACACGAGTAAGAAAAAAACAGATGGCTCCCTCGCGAGCACAGGGGTGGGTATCCCAGGTTCTGCTTGTTCCCTCTGATTCGGGGCAGATCTTTCGCAAGGCCACGGGGTCAGGAGGGCCCTCCCTCCCTCCTTAGTGGACGGCATTGTGCCTTCACAGAAGAGGGAGAGACAAACCGGGTCCTGTGGGAATTCTTCTCAGGATAGAATACAATTTTTACTTATAGCTTCTGAAATCTGCAGAGATGCTAAGAGATTTGAAACAAAACATATAGAAAAAGCAAGAATCACTGTTCTAGTTGACAATATGGTTTAAGGGAAATCTCTAGAAATATATTTTTGAAAGTTCTGTTGAAGACAGCTGTAACTGTTGGCCAGTGGTCGCAATCAAGAGATGGTGAACTGGTGGGTAGCGAGGAATGGAGAGGAGGAAAGAACAGGGGAGAGACGGCTGGTTAAAAGAACCAAGACTCTCCTCCTCAAAGACAATGTGAAAGTTCAAGTACGAACATGATCATTTTTTTCTTTTTTACTGTTTACAGAATCTCTGTTTGCAAGAAGTGTTGGAGATGGTAACCAATATCCTGCCATAATGCAGGAACTCTCTCACTGACCTAGTCATAGCTGCGGGAATCCCCTTGAGAGCACTTTCAGAGATGAGTGTTCAGAACCACAGAAAGCACCCACTTTACCACAAGGTGATTCTATTTGAAAGTTCTAAAACTCACAAACTTCTGCCCACTGACCTGAGCCAGGCATTGTGGAGCACACCCATTGGTCTTTCTAAAGATTTTCCTGTAGCCTGGCTGGCGTGGCTCAGTGGTTGAGCATCGACCTATGAACCAGGAGGTCACGGTTTGATTCCTGGTCAGGGCACATGCCCGGGTTGTGGACTTGACCCCCCAGTGGGGGGTCACATAGGAGGCAGCCGATCAATGATTCTCTCATCATTGATGTTTCTCTCTCTCTCTCCTTCTTCCTTCCTCTCTGAAATAGTGTAATATATATATGATATATATGACTTCCCTGCAGCCAGAGCCTCAGGCTTTCAAAGGTTCTGGTTACGGTTTCCGGTGTGCTCACCACTCTGGCTGCCATCCTTGGGGTTGGGGGTAGGTGTGGGGGCTCCAGACTTGCTCAGGTCTCCCACATGGTGGTGCCTAGAAGGGCAACTAAATGCAGTGGTCCAGGGGCCTAGCAATGCAGCCCGTGGGCGGATGGAAGAGCAGAACAGACTTCCTTTTCTAGCTACCAGCCCCCACACAAACATGTGCTGTTATTTTTTTAAACAGTTTGGCTTATATTCAAATTATCAATGATCTGCCCCCTCCCCACCTCATCATTTTCTTTCTTTTTCAATGAGGAACTATCTTTTCTGAACCTAGACAGAAGACTTAATATTCAGCCATTTTAATAGATTATACAGAGCACTATAGAACCTAACACCTAATACTTAATCTGTCCCAGTATTTTTGTCTGCCTTTTATTTTTTTTATACAAGTGAATAATAAAAATGTTAAAATTGGACACTGTTAGTGTACCTCATTCCACACGGACAAGGATCCATTCTTCTCAACACCGCCTGGGTGTGGCTATTCGATCCATTTCTCCGCCCTTTCAACCCTATTTCTACTTCCTTTTCTCCTGACTTTATCAAATGTCTTACTGAAATTACAATAAGCTGGGCATGTCACATACTAATAAATCTACCAGTCCCATAATCTGAACTGAAAAGGAAGTTTTATTGTAAAAGGATAAAAGGCTTAAGTAGCTCACTGTTGTATCTCTGTTAAATATCCTTCTTTATTTTTAAGGTACAGAAGTTCTACACACACACAAACTCACACTCACACTGGTAACGAATTGTGTTTGCTTGTTTTTAAGTTTTGCACTGCATCTAAGTTATGAGAGCATAGTTTAGGTCTACTGATCTCAGACCGAGACCTAGAAAATATCCAGTTTATTTGACCAATAGAGTCTACTATTTTTGATATTTTAGGGAAAAAAGAAAAATTCAGGTTTGGTAAAAAGCTTTAAGTATTATTAGAGGGCTTCATGAGGCAAATTCTGAATTGAGGGTTATTCATAACAACTCTAAATATTCTAAACACATATTTTGGGATGTTTCAGCTACCCAGAATCCCCTTAAACTTAAATATTGGAGAAGTAGGAAAGTGGTAGCGTGGGTCTGGAAAGTAAACACTCCTATTGACACAAATACACATTTACTTGTATGTCACGCGGCAGTAGACACGAGAATGAAGGACGCACTAAAGCAGGGATATACAGCACAGGGCAGCCCTACCCCACAGGAGTGACAGAATCAGACCAGAGGCTGAGATGAGTGGCAACAGCAGCCATGGCCATCACCACCACTGCCATTTGTGTGCCGGGTCCCAGGAGCCCAAGTTCTCACCTTCCCACTTCACTTCATCCTCACAGCAGCCCTGCCCGTCATCCCACTTCCAGGTAGGGAACCAAGCCTCAGAGTTAAAGGGCCTCCGAAGTCACACAGCCGCCAGCGGGGGACGTCTTCACAGCCCAGGCACCTGGCACCGCAAGTCCGCACCTGCCTGGAAGCACTAGGTTCGCTCAGGAAACTATGTCAATGTTTGCGGATGTTTTCCTCAAAATCATTACAATAAAAAGTCTGGGGCTTGAGAGGGGTGAGCCTTGGTTCTCTTGGAAACCATTAAGGAAACGTCTCGGCCTGCTGCCGACCCTCCAGTGCTGACTGGGTGTCGGCTGAGGAGAAACGGCCACTCTACTGTCAGAAGCAGTCCTGCGAAAAGCCTCTAAAAAGCACAAGTGTAAAAAGGAAACCTTCCCGCACAAGGACGGTTACGTTTTCAGGTTTTACCTCCTATGTTATCCCTAGCATGCGTGTTTTTCAGGAATGGGCATCACGCTTCTGAGCACTAGGGATAGTGGGCCATTCCCATCACAAACAGCTCCCGAAGGGCAGGTCTGCCTACAGAATGGATGAGCCTCGCAGGTCAGCTGGCAGGGCCCAGCGTGAGCCACGTGGAGGAGGCACACACAAGAGGAGGTGGGGATGCCTCCCTGGCCCAGCAGCAAATCCGATCACGCAGTTTTAAGTATAATGCAGCTCTATGTTGTTCGGCCAGCCGCAACCCTGCACCTGGGAAACACTTTCAGAGCCGCCTTTTAAGACCCCAGGTTATCAGAACTAAAGGAGCAGAATCCAGTAATGAGCCTAGATTTTCATCAGAAGTTAAGATTCTTGGGAAACAAATTCATGAAAATAATGTAATAGATCCTTAAACTGCTCATGATAGCACCTTATAGAAAATGAAAAACAGTAGCCCCGAGCATCTAAGTTCCAAACAATGGGTCAGATTACAGATAGACACATTTCCTGTCTGATCCTAACAAGGATGGAAATGAAGCTCTCATTTTACACAGAGTGGTGTTTAAATATACTACTTTTCTACGTTATGGAAACATAGTCTTTTAAAGACTTTAAAGTTCAAGTTGAGTTTCAAGTAATCGCTTTGCAGCAGCTCTAGGAGAATTATTGTTCCTCCTGATTAAAAGTGCCTATTTAAATAAAAACAGTAAAATGGAAAATACGCCTTAGAGAATTGTGTTCCTCAAGGCCGCTGACTGCTTGCTTCCAGGCTTTTGTCAAAGGACAGAATGTGTTGAATTCTTCTAAACTGGCAGGGGATCAAGCACAACACCACATAATGAGGTAGACGAGAACAGAGTTTTCCAATAAACATGAAGAACAAGGGAATAAGTGCATGTAATTCTCATCCGATTAAACAGGAAACATGATAAAGCAAGCTTCACATAGTTATATTTAAACCATGTTCATTGGTTTAACTTAAGAAAGTATGACCCAAGGTTTTTAGGTACACCTTATTTGTAATTAATGAATAAGAATAAAAATAAGATACTTAAAACCTACGATTTGTTCTGACATGCTAAAAATAAAGTTCTAATAAATGTAATTCACCAACCAGAAAGCAAGATGAACCTACAGACTTGGGATCTGAATGACTTGAAGTGGCTGTTTATTACCAGGGTCTGACGGACTGGCTCACGTCTTCCCATCTATGCGGTGTGGGCCCAAAGTCTGGGCTGTCAATTTCCTCCTGCTTGGACCTTCTCTAATTCACATCACAGTGATTGAAGAATTTACAACTTTGTTGGGCCACGAGGACATTAATATAAAAAGTTAAAATTAGCCCAAATTTCAGTTGAGTGGCAATTTAAAAAGATTTGTTTTTATTTCAAAATAAAAGAGAAGGCTCCCTTGCCGGGTTGGCTCACGGTTTGGGTAGAGCACTGGCCCACGGACTGAAGGATTGTAGATTTGATTTGGGTTAAGGGCACGTACCTTGGTTGCAGGCTCGATCCCCAGCCCCAGTAGGTCAGGGTGGGTGTGGGAGGCAACCAATCAATGTGTCTCTCTCACATCGATGTTTCTCCCTCTCTGTCCCTCCTCCTCCCTTCCACTCTCTCTAAAAATCAATGGAAACATATCGTCAGGTGAGGATTAAAAGAGAGAGAGAGAGAGAGAGAGAGAAGGCAAGAGACATTTCTCACTAGATAATTATGCAACACTGTTTTAGGTATTTGATTATCTAAAACTTTGTTATTAGATATTTAAAAGAGATAGAATTTAAAGATCCAATCCCTTAGATGACTTGTAATGACAGAATTAAGAAAGAACAACCTTTCTTAAAGAATATAGTCATAACTGAGCGCCTCAGAGGTCACAGAAATGGGATTTTTGCAACGAGACAAAGTTGGTAAGTTTAAAATGAAAATAACAATAGAGTTCCTTCTGAAAAATACAAACATTTTTAAAAGATGTCAGCTGGCTTGAAAAAAAAAATCTATAGGTCAATACTATGAAGACTTCACTGCCAACAGGCAGGACAAACTCTCACCTGAGTTCATGTTCTCAAATACGGGCAAGGGGGCTATTCCTCACCTTACACCACACATTTCTATATTTCTGAGCTGGCCAGAAAGAATACTTCAGGGGTTACTAACAAACTAGCGAAATGCTTTTCTCAACATTCTAAAACACAATTTCTTGTCCCTTATTGATTACATGTGGCAAGAAAGAGAAGTATAAACGAAGATTCAGCTCTTTAACGCAAAAGTAGCTTCTCTTTCAAACACACTTATTACTTCTTTTAGTAAATTCTGAAATTTCCTATAGCTAACTGATAAAGAAAACCTAAGATCTTTCATCTTATATCTGTGCAACTTGCAAAAAATATGGTTGGGGGTTTCATGGTTATGATATGTTTATAAACAATCTTGTCGGCCTAGAAAGGTAAGTGATAGTCTACTAGGCTGAGGAGTGAAATGATCATCCCAAGGCCTGGATTCTGCTGCTCTGCAGTGGAGCGAAGCTGCACCCACTGGGCCCTGGACTGCTCTCCGTCCAGTGGGGAGCACCACCGCTTCACACAGATGCCAGGGTCAAAGAGTCCCATATAAAGAGCAGTAAATATAACTCAGTAGCCACTAGGATAAGCGTTATCAGGTATGCCAAGCAGAGGTCTCGAAAATCCTACAGAACAAGTGGAGACCATAGAGTTGTGCGTCACATGTCAGGCACTTTGCGTTTTTTATTCTGCGCTAGTTTCCCACTTTATAAGGCCAGCCATCTGTGCACAAACTTTCGAGTTTAAAACCCAGAAAAATTTTAAGTCACTCTCGAAGGGTACTTTTCCATCCGGTGAAGAACATCACTTTGATCACAGCATACTATATTCACCCATCAAAATTTATTGACTGCCTACTGTGTGCACGCACTGGGATTCGCAGGTGATTAAGGGACGGCCCTGCCCACAGGACTTTACAATCCAGAGGAAGGGCAGTGCCACATCTGCCTCACTCTTCTGCTTCCCAAGCAGAATTGTTAGCAGGTGCTCAATAATTTGTCGAAAAAACCCAGAGCAGGCTTTTCTGCACTAATCAGAGCCTCCTCCAAGGCTCGGAGGCTCGAGGGGCAGCCACTGAACAAGGACAACCTTGCCCTTCCCTTCCACCAGGTGCTTTTTAAGGGGGTCCCAGCACTCTTTAAATTGATGCAATGTGAGGTGAAGTGCATCTTATTCTCTCCCCAGATAATCAAATGTCTTCATCTGACCACAGGAGGCCTCCTCTTGAATCAAGAAAGCCAACATTCTGGAAGGTAATACTGCAGTGTTTTTAGTGGTCCCTGAAAAACATTTTGGGATCCTGGTTTGGTACGCTGAAGTAGGAACGCTTCAAATGGAACCCCAATGAACCAAGGCAGCTAACGTATTTCTCTAAAAACCTAACTTACTGCCATGAGAACTGAGGTACCATAGCAAAGACAGCCCTATTTTTACCATGTCAGCATAAAGAATGTATTTCCTGTACAACACCTAGGGGACCCCCCACACTTATGATTAAAAAGGCACTTCTAAAGCACCACTGAAGAAAGTGCCATATTAAAGTGGTAGTGCAATATAATAGAACACTTCAATACAGACAATACACTGTCCAACATCCCCCAAATGTCCCTTTTTGGTTGTTATAGTTTGAAAAAAGCCTACTGAAATAACGAATTAATGAAATACACAATGAATTTAGAAATTTCTTAGGCCAAATCTTTAGCATACCAACTACTAGTTGGTAAACATTGTTTTTTAATCCCACTAAAGAAAAGAAATGCAAACACCAAGTAAAACTACAAATGTATCAATATTTACACTCAACATGAGTGTAACACAGTAGTATAAACTGAAGGGCCACAGGCTCAGAATTTATCTGAAGCACCAGGAGACAGTAATATACATAGTCTGGACTACAATTCAAAGGAAACATACACAAACAGACTTACCAAGTCACGTAACACACACACACACACACACACACACACACACACTCTCTCTCTCTCTCTCTCTCTCTCTCTCTCTCTCTCTCTCTCTCTTGCTCTCTCTCTCATCTCTCTTCTCACACTTTTCCTCTCACAGGATATAAGTACTATCACACACAAAAAAAAATCACACAAAACTTCACTGTAAATTAAACACTTAAAAATCTTTGAAAAAAATCTGCATTTGGATGTGTTAAACAAATAAACAAACAAATCTACTTTTGACTGTAGCATAGGAGAGATCCTTTAAATATTCACTTATTCTAACCTGAGACAACTTTCCTTCTGTTTGGTGGGATAATGAAAATAAATTGCACTTCCCCCAAAGATATTATATTTAAAATTTTAAGATCTATCCTTAGCCGCCAATTCCAACATACTCCTGGTAAAAGTGCCTTATGGAAAAAGAAGTATCAAAAATTTATCAAGAAAAGATGTTTCAAGTCATAAGTGGAATGTTAAAACACAAACCTGCATGAAATAAGTTAAAATTTATTTCACAATACTGAAATAACTGTAATTTACAAAAAAAGTCATGGTTAATTTTGGAACATAATAAAGTTAAATACATCCCTACACTCCAACATAATATTTTTATATTTATATATAGTAAAAAACAATTTGGCACTTAACAGCTTTTGTTAGTTGTTGCATCCCATATTATGTGGCAAGTTTATTTTATAAAACATTCCCTAATTTCTGCAGCAATAGTGTCATCAAACTGAATTTAAAAAAATACTTTATAAAATGAATTGACCAAGTCATGCAGGCACTGACAATATTGCATCCGGGACCCATTCACGCCTGGACAATGAACTGTCTCCTTGGAAAGGCCTGGCATAGACCAGGAAGAATTTTAAACTTCAGAAATTTTAAAAAAAGAGAGAACTGCTGATTGTCATGGCTTTAATAAGATATCAATTACCACTGTAATGTACCTCATCTGCAGCTTCTGAATGTCAAAGTTGTGTTCTATACAAGATATTTTACCAAAGCAAATTCATTTTTTCAGCAATTTATCTTTTCTAAAACTGATATCTAATTGTAAAAAGCAAGTTTTCTTTCTTTGCAGTGGCCATGGAGCTTGCTTTGATTAATAAATATCCAAAGTATCCCTGGGAAAGTGTGCGGACAGCTGACTGGTACACAACACAAAGAAAAAAAACCGGCTTTGATTTACAGATTGAATTTGACTGTTACATAAATGTGTGGCAAACCTGGCCTCGTGCCCTGACACAGAATATGAAAACCTCATACCTTCTTTTACCAACTCTTCTGCCAGAATGGAGAGTAAATGAGCCACACACAACATTCTTTAGAACCCCCACAGGCAAGGCTCCTTTCAGCAACTTTGATAGCATTGTGTTGACTTCTAATGGGTATT
This sequence comes from Myotis brandtii, assembly GCF_000412655.1. NCBI lineage: Eukaryota > Metazoa > Chordata > Mammalia > Chiroptera > Vespertilionidae > Myotis > Myotis brandtii. Next base: position 10,442,874 of record NW_005356042.1, read on the forward strand.
AAAAACAACAACAAAAACTCTCACTCTTTTTTCTGTCATGGTGGGAAAACACAAGCGACATTTCATATGCATGCTAACAACATACAAACATTCCATATAGCAGTTTCCTAAAAAAATTCCTGGTCTCAAATTTGCAACCAGAGGATAGATACATTAATACATTAATCTTTATGACAAAATGCTGTGCATAGAGCCATATTCTAAGAGAGAGAAAAAAGCTGTAGAAAACAATTAAAAATGAAGAATTCTATATTCAATTGACTAGAAACCTGATATTGCATAAAATTCAAATGATGAAGCAATCAAGCACTTTGAAGTCCCTGATTTCACACTAAGGTGGTGTAATTTGAATGGGAAGCAAAATATCTTTAAAGATAAATGCTACTAATGACAGACTTTCCCCCCATAGGAAGTGGGTAGAGTGGCATGGGAGTGAGAGATAGGAAAGGAGGAAAAGATGAATTTGCTCTACTATGAACAGAATGAAATTAGGTTGAGGTAGTGTATTCTACCAGCCAAACTTTATCATAATTTGTCTAAAACTCTTACTAGTGAACGGCATTGAGAAAATTCTACTACAAAGACTAGATTCTGAACACATTCGCATTCTAAGACAAGTTTTCAAATCCTAAACAGTAGTAAACAAGACTGTGTGTGCTTTCAGACAGATTTTTTAAAAAAGTTTTGATCCCTTTATATTTTGCCTGGACAGTTTTTTTTGTATGTTTTTGTAGTCACAGCAGACCTTTATTATTTGTCTGACTCAGGCCTTTCTTTTATAAAATCTCCTACTCTCTAATGGCCTCCGATTTAGAAAACGGTTCTGATGAACTGAAGGACGAGTGGCACTGCTGAGACCCTTCCCAACTCCACCAGTACCACCCAGAAAGTATGGCATGACGTACCTTAATCTAAGTTAACACAGATTTTAGCAACTTCCTTTAAAGTCACATGAGGGCTGCAACTTGACTCACTCATTTATTGAGTCTTTACATTACTAAGATAGAATGTCACCAAACAAATTTTATCTTAGTTTCAATTCATCATAATATAGTTTAAAAAATATTCTCAGCACAGAATACTAATAGTAAATGGAGACTAGCTGGCATACAGTACAATCTAACATTTTAGGCACAATCCTTAATTTGTTGGGCAGGGTTAGGCATAATATTTCCTTCCAAGTGCAGAAGAAAGCAGTCTTGGTATGTTTGGGCATGTTGATTTGCATATATGGATTTTTGTTTGTTTGTTTACCAAAGCCAGGTACACAGCAGTCAGATACGAGTTCCCTTCAGGGAAAATGCACCTTAGTATTTTAACTTTAGTATTTTCCATTATGCCAATTCTCACTTCCCTCTTCCTTTTGACACTGACTAGCCTCCATTTGTCTATAGACACATCTAACTGGAGGAACTAATTCCTCCCAGGCAGTTTGTCAACAGTTACATGTTCTCCCAAACAAGAGCTGAAGCTCAAGCGTCTAAGCATTATAAAACCACCAGAGTTACCACACAAAGCCCGGCACGCAGAGCAAGGTTTGGCTGCCATCTCTGTCCCCCTCGCATAGAGCCACCTTATGGTGCTTGGTCAGGAGCTCTGCTTCGGCTCTGCTTCCTCTTCAAGGTGAATGAACACGGATACGGAATAAGCCTTGCTGAAGCTGCAGGCGGAAAAGCTTGCAATTTGCAATACGTAAGGCTGCACACCCAGTGCGGCGGAGGTCAGATGGAAGGAGTGGTTTAGTGTGGTGCCAGGTTCCTGTGCTCCTTTTAAACTCACGCACGTAGTCGTAATTGGTACCTAAACCACAGAATAAGCAGCGATGAGAGAACATGCCTCAGAATCACTAGGAAACAGTCCTGACAAAAATCACCATCACATTCTTACCTGTGTCAAGATCTCCGATAACATAAATACTGGCTCCTATGGGTACAGCTCCATAAACAAAAGAGGAACTGGCGGGGATGCATAAATTCTGGTCATTAAGATAGATCCACCTGAAAACAAACAGAAGGACAAGATTAAGGACATCAAAGGATGACCACACATCTAGGAAGACTACAGCGACAATAAAACTTGGTGAGCCTCCAAAAGTACTAGGCATCACACCAGTAAATCTCAACCCTAGACTCCACCACTGATTTGCTTTCTTTTTATTTTATTTTACTTCTTTATTTTTAATCCTCACCTGAGGATATGCTTTTATTGATCTTAGAGAGAGAGAAAGGGAGAGGGAGAGAAAGAGAAACATCGATGTGAGAGAAACATCGATCAGGTGCCTCCCGTACGCACCTGACCGGCGAATGAACCTGCAACCTTGGTATGTGCCCTGATCGGGAATCAAACCTGCAATTTTTTGGTGTGTGGGACAACACTCCACCAACTGAGCCACCTGGCCAGGACACCAGTGATTTGTTTTGTCACTCTAGATATTAGTTTTGCCTGTCCTAGAATGTCATATATATTGAATCATAAAGAATATGCACTTTTCAATCTGGTCCTTTTGCTCGGCACAATGTTTCTGAGATTCACCCATGTGTTGCCTGCATTAATAATTTATTTTCATTTCCAAGTAGTATTCCATTATATGGGCATGCCAGCATGTGTTTACACAGTCACCTGCTAATGCTCATTTGGGTAGTGTCTAATTTTGGTTATTGCAATAATGCCATTTTGGACATTAAGAGTGCAAATCTTTTTTTGCGAGCCTATGTTATGAACTTGACTGGTTATATGGTTAAAAGTATATTTCACTTGATAAAAAAAATGCCTCACTATTTTCCAGTGTGTTGTGCCACTTTGCATTCCGGTTAGCAATGTGTAAGAAGTCCGTCTGCTTGGCATTACCGCCAGTCTTTGTCATTTTATCTGTGTTAGTGGTATGCACTGCTCTGCAGACTAATGACGTTGAACGTCTCTGCATGTGTTTAATGGCCATTTTATATCTTCTTTTGTGAAATGTCTGCTCAAAGATATGCTAAAATTGGGTTTTCTGTCTCCTATTGACTTTAATATTCTTTATGTTTGTGGACACAAGTCCTTTGTTAGATACATACATCACAAAAATTTTTCTCGGCATGTAGACTGCCGTCATTTTCTTAATGGAGCCTTTTGAAGAACAGAAGTTTCCATTTTGATGCATACCAGTTCATCCTTTTTTTCTGTTATAGGTCATGCTTTCTGTGTCCTTCTAGGAAATCTCTGCCTACTCCAAGGCTGCAAATATTTTCCTCCTGTGCTCTTTTCTGGAAATTTCATGGTGCCAACTTTTACATTTAGGCCTTATGATACATTTCAAGTCAATTTTTGTGTATGGTATGAGGTAAGAAAGAGGCATGGTTCTTTTTCTTTTTTGTATATGTATCTAGTTGTTCCAGCATCATTAGCTGAAAAGATGTTTCTTTCCTCTCTAAATGGCCTTAGCACTTCTGTTGAAAATCAATTTAATAACCACTAAAAGGATTTGGGGCTCCCTGAAGAAGTGGTTGGTTCCACAGCTGAGACAGAAAATACAAGATGAGCCTGGAGCATCCTGTGCTGGCAGAGAGGAAGTGCTTAAGTAAGGATGGGGTGTGTCAGAGGGACCCGGGGGCCGATTCCCAATGGCCAGAGCTGGAACAAACTGCGCAACCAAATAAGGCGCGTATCAGATTTATAACTCAGAATAAAATAAACACCAATGCATCCATACTGATATAAATAATTGAATACATTAAAAAATAGGGAGAAGGGACAGGTCTTCTTTAGGGAATTCCAGTTAATAAGTGTAGAAAAAATGAGAGTAATAGAAAAATCACCATAGGCAAACACCACAGGAATAACTATTGCAGGCTAGTCCACTGATGGGTGCTAAATTAGTGGTGAGAGTTTGAGGAAAAACAATGCATGCATATTCATAAATTCTCTCTTCCAAGATATTTATTAATTATAAAGGGAAAAATAGCAACTTCATAGTGGAGAAACCCAACAGACACCATTTTAACCAGGTAATCAAGGTTAGCATCACAGTAATACAACATATTTAAAAAAATTTTTTTTATTGATTTCAGAGAGGCAGGGAGGAGGAGAGAGAGATAGAAACATTGATGATGAGAGAGAATCATTGATAAGGCTGCCTCCGCACGCCCCTTACTGGGGATCAAGTCCACAACCTGGACATGTGTCCTGACTAGGAATCGAACCATGACCTCCTGGTTCTTGGTGGATGCTCAACCGTGAGCCACACCAGCCGTGCAGTAACACGACATATTGACATCATGTTCTACCTGACGTGGTGCAGAGAAGGACACAGCACCACTACTGTGGTATTCCTGCCCCCAAATGCCTAACCACAGCCAAATCACAAGATATCAGACAAACCCAAATTAAGAGACATCCTTTAAAAATCTGACCAATAATCTTCAAGAGTATTGTGAAAGATCAGGAAGACTGGGGAACCGTCATACATGAAAGGAGACTAAAGAAATGCAACAACCAAGTGTACTGTCAGACCCTGAGTTGGATTCTGGAGCAGAGGGAAAAAGACAGCAGGACACAAGCTGGTCAAATTCAAATAAAGTCTGTAGTTTACTTAATAATATACCAATGTTAATACCCTGGTTTTTAGATCTGAACTGTATTTATGTAAGATGTTAACGTAAAAAAAAGATGGGTGAGTAGCTTATGGGAACTCTATTTTTGCAATTTTTCTACAAGTCTAAAATTATTCCAAAATAAAAGTCTGGGTGTTTTTGTTTGTTGTGTTTTTTTTTTGCTTACACACACCTAGACTGCTGAATAATGATGCTCACTCATGGTAATCTAACCAATTTCCCTTTTATAGCTAAAGGCACAACCTGGTCAGATATTAGTCAGACCTTGGAAATGTCTCTAAACCACTGAGAATCACTGAAGTCCAGGCCGACACCCATTGCTGGAGCATACAGATGCACGGGCATTGCTCCTGTTATCCTAACTCTCTATGAAGTGTCTAAAAAGCCAGAGGTGTAGTTGAAAGCATCTCAATGCTAAATAAAAATGCAAAACTATCTCACTGCAAACAGCACCTTTATTTCAATGAATACTATTCCAAGATTGTTATAAAAAAGTAACTTCCATAATTTTGAATTTCAAGAAACATGAAAGCAAATGATTTGTCCAAGAGCCTATACAAGTCAGAAGCAAAGCTAATAAGAGCTGCCATATTTCTAAATACTTCATCTACCATTGAATCATCTAACACCTGAATGTTGACTAGTATCCAATAGTTGGCTGGGACTGGGAACAGTTAATAGGAAAAGTGAAAAATCTAACAGCTTTCACTGAAAAGTGGAAACAGGGACCTGAATAGGCCTTTGAAAGAAAAAGTTTGAAATGTCAAACTACAATAACTAACTGGCTTATTCACATTTTTTGTCTTTAGGGCTAAACATAAATATCTAAACCTCGACATTTAATTTTTTCCCAGGCTCTGAATCAAACAAGTTGAAGAAAATCCCTATGCGTTGTCAGCCGCTGAAACGCACCGCAGGGCCAATCCCAGAGGAGACACACACACAACTTTTCTGAACAAACCCATTAAAAGACCATGTGTGCTTAGCAGGTCAATGTCACTTCTAAATTAAGAAATTATGACTACATTATCTGCAGAAAAAGCACATCAGGATACAATGTTTTGGAGTAATTTTACAGAGTTGAAAACTTAACATAATCCTTCTCTGGAATAAGTAATGCTGAAGAAACTGGTCTATGTGGATGATGTACCAAAAGCAGATCTCTAATTCAGACTTCCTGGGTTTCAGAAAAGTCATCCTAGGTCAGTGGTCGGCAAACTCATTAGTCAATAGAGCCAAATATCTACAATACTTCTTCAAAATAGACTCGCCCAGGACGAAAACTGACTTCTGCGCATGGGCCACGAAGTTTCAATCGCACTGTACGCGCGCCCACACATGGTATTTTGTGGAAAAGCCACACTCAAGGGGCCAAAGAGCTGCCTGTGGCTCTCGAGCCGCAGTTTGCCGACCATGGTTAGGTGATCTATTTTATATAGTGCTGAGGCTTCAAATTTACTAAAACTAACATGAAAACTGGAGCACGTACTTGCTGTTGCTTATAAAACAGATATAAAAGGCATATGGTTTTCCATTTCTTTTTCTACCACCTATCACCTCGTTGACCTGGGACAATTTAGCTAACCCAGTCTTGTTCTGTCATCTTTAAAGTTAGGGATACCAGACACCATCACCAACCTCAAGTGACTGTTGAGAGGATGAAATGAAATTGCCAACATAAAGCACTTTGCATAGTGTCTAGTGCATAGCAGGCACCATTAAGTGGTAGTAGATTTTTATAATGGCCAAGGCAATGTTACGCCTTTAGTTACAAGGTTTTTAAACACAGGCTTATTAGACATGGAGGCTATAATGATGAGTCTGCTGGTAACTCAGGATTAAGAATGCTCCCTGAGAACAACACTTCAAAATACAGCAGGGCTCAATAGCAGCAAGCTTCAGAGAGAGGAGAGCAGGAGGGGAAACAGTCAAGGAGAGGAGAGAAGGAAGGAGGGATGGGGGAAAGAAGGGGAAATCAACTCAGGAGAGAGAAGGAAAGAGGGAATCCTGGCTGGTGTGGTTCCGTGGTTAGAGCATCAGCCCATGCACCAAAGGAAGGGTCTCGGGTTCGATTCCTAGTCAAGGGCACATACCTGGGTTGCAGGTTTGATCCTCACCCCAGTCAGTGTGCACGTGGGAGGCAACCAATTGATGTGTCTTTCTCACATCAATGTTTTTCTCCTCCCTCCCCCCCCCATCTCCCTTCCTTCCACTCTCTCTAAAAATCAAAAGAAAAAATATCCTTGGGTGAATATTAACCAAAAAAAAAAAAAAAAAAAAGGAAGGAAAGAGGAAGCTTTAGTGAGGTTTCTGCTTTTAGGGAGGAAGGAAGTTTTTTTTTATAAACATTTTTATTTATTTCAGAGAGAAAGGGAAAGGGAGAGAGAGAGAGAGAAACATTGATGAGAGAGAATCATTGACTGGCTGCTTCCTGCATGCCCCACACTGGGGACTAAGCCTGCAAACCGGGCATGTGCCCTGACCAGGAATTGAACCGTGACCTCCTGGTTCATAGGTCAATGCTCAACCACTGAGCCACGCTGGCCGGTCAGGAAGGAACTCTTAACAAGCTGATCCTCCTGCAAGGAACAGCTACAGGCTCTGGACAAAATACAACAAACAACTGCCTGAGGGCCTGGAGTGTGAACAAAAGTAGGCAGATTTGGGGAAGATGCTGAAAATTGAACAGGCATCTCACGTGGAGTATTTCCATTCCTTGGTAGCTTTACCAGAGGGCAGTGGCTTGGGGCAGCTGAAACCCCAAGAGAAAACCCTGCCATCTTTCTGGCCATTGGAATCAGGGTAGAGAGAGCAAACAAAATCACTAAAGTAAGTGTGTGTGTGGGGGGGAAGGGGGGGGGAAGGCGGGGATCTCCGAAAGATGAGAGGTAGAGAAGAACCCCTAAATTTATGGGCACTCAATTCTCAAGTCTTTGACCCCAGAACCACGAATGCTTGTAACTAAGGCTTGAAGGATAGACTGTGAGCGGCCGCCCGCTGTGGATGTGACAGCCTGCAGTCTGAGTCTAACCAAGTCCACTGCTTGCTGAAGATCTCAGAGCAGCACTCTAAAGCAATATAAGAGTCCTCAGGGCCTCGACAACGTTCAGTTCACAGCGTCCAGGATGCAATCCAAAATTACTCAACAAAAGAAGAGCCAGAAAAATAACTCATTCTCAAGGGAATAAATAATCAACAGACGCCAACTCTGCGATGACTCAGATGTTGAGATTATCTATCAGGCAGGGACTTGAACGCAGCTACCATCACTCTGCTCAGTAAGGGAGAGGAAAATGTGCTTATGATGAAACACAGGAGGTTTCAGCAGAGAAATAAAAAAAATGAAAAACTCTACCTGAAGAAGCTAGGAAAGGAGGAGCAAAATAAACCCTAAGTAAAAGGAAAGGAACAATATAGACAGAAGCAGAAGCCAATGGAATGAAAACACATGGTGGAGAAATGACCATCAACAGCTGGTTCCTGGGAAAGATAAACGCAGTGGTAGGCTTTGTCAACAGAGGGTGCTGGAGGGACTGCAGGCCTGTCCTGGTGCTGAACATGGTTAGCTCGATTTGGTAAGCAGTGGAGAAACAGGAAGACTCTTCCGCAGGAGACGATAGATCAGAGTGACATTACTCCTTCAGAAGCACAAGTGGGTGAGATGATTAGAGAAGACGGGTTAGGGTTAGGGGCTAATGACGTGCACAGAGGAAAGAGGATGCCTTGAAGTAGGAGCAGAGAAATAAAGGTGGGGTGCATGTAAAACATATTAGAGTTTAAACAAGAAGATAAGACTTGACAGCTGATGAGACGTGAGGCCTGGGAGAGATCAAAGAGGACCTTTTTGAGTATGGACAACAGGGAGGTGGTAGCATTAGTAAAAGAATGGGGGCATAAGGAACAGGAGTAGAGACACTGTCATTCTGACAAAGTCGTTCCTATGACTGGTTTTAACTTATGGCAATTTCTTTGCTCTCTTTCAGTTTGTTTTTTAGTCAGAAACACAGAAAATAATAAGATATGGCATTTTTCCAGGAAAGTTTTAACCTAAAAATAGGGAACAAAGGCAGGAAAGACAAGAGATTATCTAAAAACAATAAATCCGATTTTATACAGATTGTTCATCTGGCAACAGTTTCCAGAGAATGTAAATATAACATACTTGGAAACATCTGATCTTTTAAGGAATAAAAAATGTTATTTTATTTCTATAGATATTTATGGGAAAGCCTATGTTTAGCAAGATAGTATGGGAGCTGAGAAGGCTGACTCTGGGGCCAAAATATCTGAGTTCAAATGCAAGCTCTGCCACTGGCTATCCGTGTGTCTTTGGGCAGATACCTAACCTCTGTGTGTTTTGGTTTCCTCATAAATAATAAAAGGAGCAAAAAGAGTACCTATAACGCAGAGGGTTGTTGTGAAGATTAAATGAGTTGAATGAGTTAATACACGGTGCTTAGAGGTACAAATGTGTTTAGTGTCATCTAAACAAGTAAGAATTCTATATAAACTGACCCCCACACCATCCCCTGTGGATGAAAATCTGTGTATAACTTCTGTCTCTCCCCAAAATTAACTACTAATAGCCTACTGTTAACCAGAAGCCTTACTGATAACATAAACCGTCAATTAACACATATTCTAACAATAAACTGTATTCTAACAATAAACTAGAGAAAAAATGTTAAGAAAATCATAAGGAAGAGAAAATACATTTATATTGCTGTATGTATTTATTGGAAAAAAAAAATCTGCATTTAAATGGACCCACACAGTTCAAACCCATGTTGTTCAAGGGTGAACTGTATGCTATATTAACAACAGAAATTCAGCTTTCTTCTTTCTATTTATGAACTAACATTGAAGAGCTTAGAAATAAGAAAACTAAAGATACATGCATTTTATTTGGAAGTGCTTTTAAATAGCAAGAAAGGAGCAATTCTCTTATGTTTAACCATTATAAGCTGAAAGCAATACACTGACATTTAAAGCTTATCAACTATAGATATGAAACCTGATAGAAATATAAAGGGCAGACTGAGAAACTTTGCAGGCTGATTTAAGTCCTATATACTCAAAACAGGGACAGAAAATGGTAAAATCAAAAACAACCTTGATTATTCCAACCTTGATTATTATAGCTCTCTAGCTTGTACTATCTAAAAAGTAATTCAGCCATTATAAAAAAAAAAGCTTGTATCAATACTTTATCAGAAACCAAACACACTGTCCACTGCTTGTTAATGAAACGGGGCAGACTATCTCAAGATTCATTAGGGCAGGAAATTAATATACTACTTCATACCTTGGACTGTCAACCCTCATAGTAGTAGTATGTTAAGGAAGAGAAATCTAGAAAAGTCTGAAATTTTGCCTCCCAGCCCCACCATAGCAAACATCCTCTAAATTGTTCTCACACTTTGTCTAATAAATTCTCCTAAGATAGTTTACCCCTGTAATTGAAGGGGAAAAAAGGCTATGCAAATACCCTACATTTACAATACATTAAGTTAGGTAATATTTTTACATTTTACTAAAATCTTGGTAAGTGCTCACTGCTTGCTCTAATAAAAAATCATGAGCCCTGGCTGGTATGGTTCAGTTGGTTGAGCAACATCCCCTGCACCAAAAGTTTGCCGGTTTGATTCCCGATCAGGGCACATGCCTGGGTTGTGGGCTCAATCTCTTGTAGGGAGCATGCAAGAGGCAGCCCATCAGTGTTTCGTTATTATACTGATGTTTCTCTCTCTCTCCCTTCTTCTCTCTCTAAATCAATAAAAATTCTTTTTAAAAAATATGAAATTAAACATTATATTATGGCACCCCCTTCTGGTAACAGGACTGAAACACTATCACAAGATTAATTTTAGCATGGCAGCTTCCCTGCAGGATTTGAACATATTACTGCAATAAGAATACTCTTTAGTGGTTATAACAACAACAACAAAAAATATCACAAAAACAAAAACGCTATGAGAGAAGGGAAGAGGGGGGAGGTTGGGAAGAATGCTACCTACTCCATAAGACATTTATGCAGCCTGTCAGAGGTAGTCTCTGGCACAACACTTCACTCAGTTAATTAGCATTTTGCTGAATGTCTAATACAGGCCAGTTGTAAAGCTGAAGGTAGGATTTAAAGTTGGCATGGTTGTACCATGCCCTGATGGAGCTTACGGTGAACAACTACAATCCAAGAGTAAGACATGTACAGAGTATTATGAAATCACAGACAGAGGAACCCAATCAGACCTCTAGAGAGTGATAAATAAGCAGAGTTTTGGAAGAGGCCAAATTAACTGGATAAATGTGGGAAGGGAAATTTTAGGCAAAAGAATAGTATAAAAGCACAGATAATCATGACATATTTTGGGGGAAAATATACTGGGTTGAACAGTAGCAGAAAAAGAAGCCAAAGGTCATATCACAAAAGGCCAAATATGCTAAGTTAAGGAGTTCAATATCTAGTATGCATTAGACATAGATCCTAAAAAGATGAGATAATTCTGTTAACATTGTAATTAGCTACTTACTAATAGGAAAGGAGCAAAGGGAAGGCCAGACATTATAAGCATGGCTATCTGGCAACTTCACCAGGAAGCTGCAATTTTACACTGGGAAGGGGTTCAACAAAGGGGAAGATGGATGCATGTAGAGTCAAGTTGGGGTGACATAAGGAAAATACTGGTCTGTCACTCTAACCTGGGAACAAAGATCATTGGCTTTGGGTAGAGCCAAAGCAAGCCCATGAAAATTTGGGAGTACAAAATCCCAAGACAAAGGAATTCTCTCTCTCTTTGCTCCTGCTTCTTTGCACTTGCCCATGTTCTCTCCATAGCCAGGCCATGCTGACCCCACACACAATGGATTGCAGATGGAAACACAAGCTAACCCAGCCTGATGCTGGACTGTGCAAATATGGAACGAAGGCTCTGGGTTGTGGCTTTAATTCTAACTCTACTAAGATACAGCTGGACTTTTTCCTGTGGGACAAAGGGAGATGGGATCTTGGAAACTCAGGGGTTTAATTCATGCAAATAAGTATCTTTCATTCTCCTATGCAAGTCTCAGAAAATTCCTTTTCTCATGACATCACAAGAAGCCCACTTCCACCAGCAACAGGTGGAAATAAGAGAACACCCCACCAATAACAATTCCATGAAGTAACTTGAAAACAAAACTAAATAAACCTAAAACATGACTTTGAAAGGAAAAAAAAAATTGCAGAAGCTACGTGAAACAATTCATAATTACCTTTTAAACTCATCATGGTAGAATTCAGACTTGCAAGTTACCATCTCGCTACCCTGGATGTCCTCGCGACTTCTGACTCCCCCAAATACATACAGTTCCATGGCAACTCCACAGGCTACAGCTCCAAATCTGAAAGGCCACACAGAGCTGATTAGGCATTTGATTTACAACTCATGACCCAATTCCCTAATTCCTCTTCTGCTTGTTTTAATTCTGCAATATTCAGTGTTTGGTGAATATGCATTCTTCCTTTTTCAGGAAATGGATTATTCATTTAATTTGATATGAACTAAATGCCAAGTCAAATAAAAGGTTCATTTAAACGAAATGAAGAGCAAAAGCCAGTTTCGGGGGAAAGTCCATATGCACATTCTTTCACCTTCTCTCTTTCAGCGGACATATAGCAGTCCATTGCTGGGTCCTTGGGTCATAACATTCCACAGATTCAAAAAGTTTTCCATATGACCCTCCACCCATGGCATAGATTTTCTTTTTCATAGCTGCATAGCAGCCAATCTGAAATAAGAAAGCAACAGTGGGGAGGCAACATTTATTATTAAAGTTAGAGAGATTAATATTCACTTATCTAAGAGCACTGTAAGACTTCTAATAGTAAAACTATGGTGTTTTCCAATATTACAAATGATTTAAAAATGAGAAAAAGAGCAAGGTACTACACATATTATTAATCCTCAGAAAAGAATTAACTTCATCTAATACTATTTCACTAAGATAATTAATAACCCTCTTATTCAGGGAACTTTCCAGTCTCTCTATCTTTTCATCACTGTTAAAGATTCCAAGATTTAATTCTATGGAGCAAGATGTCACTCAATTCTTGCCCAAATAATTTAGTTGAAAGGGCACAGACAGTAAGAGAACATATTATGAGTATATGTCAGTATTTTAAAGGTGGACATACCTACAGCACTGGACAAAACTCTGGTTTGATGATAAACTCACTGCTCTCCCAGAGAGTATAAATAAAGACAGATGCTCTATAGAGCCAATGTGACCATTTGTGTCTTTTTATTCTACCCAGTGAGCAATGGTAGTTCTTTACCTCAAAATTAATGTTTCTCCCTCGTCCTGCATGATGATTAAGAAAATAGGTTTAGAAGATGTGGTTGCTTCCTAAGTTAGTGCACTAACAAAGCATTTATCAAGTGTAGGCCTTGGACACAGCAGTGCCAGACAGCCACTGTTAGGTAAATGCTCACACACCCTCCATTTCCCACCTTGGTGTATGGCTGATAGCAAAGGCAAACTACCAATAGAAGCAGAATTCTGTAACATTAATTCTTTTAACACTATCAATTGTATTAAAAGACTTATGTAGGAAATAAAAAAACATCCACTATAAAATCCAGTTTGTAAACACAAGATATGGTTCTCACCTTTCTAACCATGGTCAAATCAGGTTGCTTTGTCCAGGTTTTAGAATAAATATCATAACACTCCATGGAAATTAGCTCTTTTTCACCATCCTCTCCTCCTAAAATGTAAAGCATTCCATCGATCTCCACAATTCCAAAGTTATGTCTTGCCTGAAAAGACATCAAAGATCTTTGTATACAAAAGGCTGTCATAATGAAAGCCAGTATTATGGATTTAATAAAAATTACAGATATGTTCCAGCAAGGAAGTCCATGCTCAAAACCCTCTCTCTCAAACATTTCTGCTTTCCCTAGCAGCTCATTCTGTCTATCACAATAGACAGAGAACCCAAGCCTAGAAATTTCTCAAAACAAGGGAATTACCTGCATGGTAAATTCTCCGTCAGAATCAGTACTTTTTACTCACAATAGCTCACAAATAGAAAAACACACACATTAACTTCTGGTTCAGTAAGATTCTTTGTGCAAGTGTATCCAAGTTGATGTGTGAAAGACAAGAACCACAGTAACAGGACTGCCTGCAGCAGAGAAGCAGTGTGGGAAACAGGTCTGTGCTAAGGCTATGGCAATGACAGAACCTGGAGGCATTTCACATTCATTTGTCAATATTTTCTTAGTGTCCCCTATGCACCCAGCATTATTCTAGCACGGAAGATAGAATGTCAGCCAAACACAGACAAACTCCCCTGCCATCAAGAGTTTGTGTGAACGCTCTAGTTGGTTTGACTTGGTGGATAGAGCATCAACCTGAAGACTGAAGACTCCCAGGTTTGATTTCGGGCAAGTATCTCAGTTGCAGGCTCAATCCCCAGCCCTGGTCGGGGCATGTGTGGGAGGCAACCAATCGATGTTTCTCTCTCTGTCTCTCCCTCTCCAATCCACTCTCTCTAAAAAAACCTATGGAAAAATATCCTCAAGTGAGGATTAACAAAAAAACAAAAAGAATTTGCGTGAACTTTGCCGTATGTGAGAAGGTGTTACATGGTATGAAGAGAAAGAAGGTAGGGTAGGGGAGACAGGAGAACTGATGGGCCAGAGGCAAGGTTGCCCTGACAAGGTGCCATACGGGCAAACATTGAAGGAAGCAAAGAACATGGGTATCTGGCAAAGATTCTGAAGCAGGAGTATTTCTAGGTCTGAGAGACTGCGAGGAGATCAGACTGAGCAAGGGGATGGCACAGAGAGGAGAGCTGGGAGGGCAGGCACTGGCCTTAGGCAAGGGGGCCTGGCAGGGTTGCTACATTTTTTCTTATACTCAAATGCAAAACAAAAGTGCCAAAGGAAAAAAAAACATGCCGAACAAATAAAAAAGCAATGTTTTACCTCATTCATTGGTGGCAATGCAGTCCATGAATTTGCATCTGGGTCATACTTTTCTCCTGAGCTCAGGGTCTGCTTATTTTCATCTTGGCCCCCAAATACAAACAAAAATCCTTCTGCAAAAATCAAAGGAGACACACAAGAAAGTTGAAACAAATCTTCAATACCCACCTCTGGTTGAATATAAATGCCACAGCTGTAGAGAGAGAATGTGGAGAAACCTTCTCTGATAACAACAACAGATTTGAGATCTTTATCAGATTCCATTCCTTCCTTGGTGAGAGAGGAAGTGAGTCACTGACCATTTTACTTCACTCAGTATGTTTGAATGGATTCCCTCTACCCTACAGCATAAAAGGAAGACACCACCCACTCAACCCACCAAGCAGCTCTGGGTTATCTCAGTTCATCTATTCTGGGAAACTATTCAATCTTTCTTTTAATGGCTTTGAGGGGATGAAAAAGACAAATCTAAACTCCAGGCCCACAGCAAATGTGCCTCTCCGAAGTTTTAACCCTCAGGATGAAGTCCAACCAGAACTAGAAACCAGATTTAAATCTCCTTGCCTATCCAGGAAATCTCAAGATTTGAATTTGATTAATAGTAATTCCAAATTAATACTGTACTCAGGTATACACAGAAACTAGACTCTATGAAGCAGACAATAGGAGGTAGTCTTGCAAAGAATTCAAATTTCAAATATTGAAATAATCAAAAGACTTAAACAACAATGCTTACTATGTTTAAGAAATAATGACAAATTTGAAGATAACTCTTTGGAAATAGGACTAAAGAAGTGACTAGCAGATTTGAAAAAGATTTAAAGAAAATTTCTAGAAATAAAAAATAAAAAACAGATAAAATTAAAAGTTCAATAGATGGTTTTAATGGCAGATCCATCATATTAAAGCGATAATTCATTAAATGGAAGATAAATAAAAAGAAATAATAAAGAAAGCAATACAGTGTGGCAAAAACATAAAAAACAAAGCAATGGTAGGAGGCAGAGGATGGAGTAAAAATGTCTAGCCATGTTTAATCTGACTTCCAAAATCAAAGGAAGAAAGGAGAACAGAGGCAATATTTTGAAGACATAATGAATAAGATCCAGATTCAAAAGGCTGAGCCACAGAGTCAAGATGACCAACAATCCCCAAATATGGTAAAATGTCAAATAAAATGTGCATGTAAGCACACTGTAATGAAATGGCAGAAAACTAAGGAAAAATATTTTAAATACAATCCTGAGAAAAGATAGATTTTTAGGCTGACAACAATAACAGCCAGAAGTTAGTAGAAAGATATTTTCAATGTGCTGAAAAATAGTAAATACCAACCTTAAATTCTATACCTAGCAAAAATATCCTTTAAAAATGAAGGCATGCCGAAACCGGTTTGGCTCAGTGGATAGAGCGTCGGCCTGCGGACTGAAGGGTCCCAGGTTCGATTCCAGTCAAGGGCATGTACCTGGGTTGCGGGCACATCCCCAGTGGGAGATGTGCAGGAGGCAGCTGATCGATGTTTCTCTCTCATCGATGTTTCTGACTCTCTATCTCTCTCCCTTCCTCTCTGTAAAAAATCAATAAAATATATTTAAAAAAAAAAATGAAGGCAAAGTAATGATACTTTCAGACAAATAAATGTGAAGAGTTTGCTACCAATAGAAACACAATGAAGAAAATTCAAACGGATGAACTTTAAAGAGAAGGAAAATTATCCTAAATGGAAGGTCTGAGGAGCAAGGAAGAAAAAACAAAGTGGTAAACATGTGGGTAAGATTACACAATCTACCTATAGATACATATATAAAACAGATTAATGAAACATGTACATATGCAAATATTGTATTTATAAATGATCATGTATTTTAATACTACTAAACTAGAAAACATGAAAAATAGAGTATAAAAGTACTGGTTAACTTTAGGCTTTGATAATAGGCTCTGGTTTCTAAGGAAACCTTCAAAGGAATATACACAAAGAATATAACTTCTAAACTAGTATAGAGGGAAAGAATAAATGACCAAAAAAGTCAATCAATTAAAAAATGCAAGAAAAGAAGAAATGCAGAATGGCTGGGCAAATAGGAACTACTTCAATCATTTCACAACCTCAGTCCATACAACTGAACACAATTCCTCTCCTCATGGTTTAAAGTTTCTGAAATGTCAAACTCTCTAGGAAACTTTTGAAAATTAATGATATAGGAACCTTTGTGATAGGTGTGCATGTGAGAAAATTCTAAATATGTATATACATCATGGGAGGAAAATTTAAGGAAGCAAATTCTGAAAAGGTAGACCAGAGAAATCAGCCCTACATCTTACTGGCTATACCACTCCATCCAGCTGTTTATTTTGACAATAATTTCAATTAACCTGGCACCCAGAAAATTATTCCATTTCTACACTATAGTATAGATTTAGCCATTTCTATAACATGGTATGGTGTGATAAAGATTTATTTATTTTTTTAAATATATATTTCTTTATTGATTTCAGAGAGGAAGGAAGAGGGAGAGAGAGATAGAAACATCAATGATGAGAGAGAATCATTGATTGGCTGCCTCCTGCACACACCCTACTGAGGATCAAGCCCGCAACCCGAGCGTGTGACCTTGGCCAGAATCGAACCTGGGACCCTTCAGTCCGCAGGCTGACGCTCTATCCACTGAGCCAAACTAGCTAGGGCGATGTGATATAGCTTTAAAAAATAAAGTAAGGATCCCAGAAGGACTGCTGACAAAAATTAGAATGAAGTAAAATGGTACTTGTGGGGTGAACCCAAAAGGCAGATCCAAGATTAAGAGAAAGGAGGCTAACAGGGGTAAGGCAGCAAAGACAACCTTTTCTATCATTTCCTTGAATAAGAGCTTTGAATACCATGGAGCTATTTTCAAACTTGTAAAGGTCAACTAAAACATCCTTTCTGTGGTAAAATAACTTTATGCCATTGTTAAGTAATGTCTTCTAGAGTCTCATATGAAATGCCTGCTTTTACAATATACTCTTATTTTAGACACAGTTATATATTGTGATTCTAAATTGAATTTCAAAGATGATGTGACTATCACAGCTAAGAGAAATTCTGTGTTCCAAGTATGGTCACACAGCTCATTGCTCTTCTACCAGTTAGGTCAGTGGTCGGCAAACTCATTAGTCAACAGAGCCAAATATCAACAGTACAATGATTGAAATTTCTTTTGAGAGCCAAATTTTTTAAACTTAAACTATATAGGTAGGTACATTGTTATTAACTTAATTAGGGTACTCCTAAGGCTTAGGACGGCCTGTCTGCACCGCATCTCCCGTTGCCTGACCGACACCCCCCACTTCTTCTAACGCCACTTCTTCAAAATAGACTCGCCCAGGATGAAAACCGACTACTGCGCATGGGCCACAAAGTTTCAATCGCACTGTATGTGTGTGCCCGCACGTGGTATTTTGTGGAAGAGCCACACTCAAGGGGCCAAAGAGCCGTATGTGGCTCGTGAGCTGCGGTTTGCCGACCACTGAGTTAGGTCATTAATATACTAAAGTCTGAAAAATTGCTATGTATTATAATTTGGGGACAACAAGGACTGACAGAAGACACTCTTCTTACCATAGTCTTAAAAGTTAGAAATACATTAAAAATGTCATCACAGAGAGATAATAAAATTGTCTCTTTAAAAGGCTGTCAGCCCTGGTTGGTGTGGTTCAGCAGTTAGAGCATCAGCCAGTGAAGTGAAGGATCAAAGGGTCGAGGGTTCGAATCTGAGTCAAGGGCATCTACCTCGGTTGCAGGTTCGATCCCTGGCCCCAGTTGGGGTGTGTGCAGGAGGCAACCAATTGATGTGTCTCTCTTACATTCATGTTTTACTTTCTCTCTCCCCCCTCCCCGCCACCATCCCTTCTACTCTGTCTAGAAATCAATGGGAAAAATATACTTGGGTGAAGATTAACCAAAAGAAAAAATAAATAAATAAATAAATAAAGGCTGAGTTGTTCTGCACAACCCAGAAATTACACATTACTTGATCATGTGTTTAAGTAAAATTTGCCACAGAACAGTACCTGCTGAGAGCACTCCGTGGTTAATTCTTGGCATGCTTAACGGGGCCAGTTCAATCCAAAGCTGCCTATTAGGGTCATAAAGAGGGCACATGCAGCGCATTGCTGCTGTTGGTTTCCGTGAACTAAAAAGGGAAATAGATTAGCAGTTAATATGTTTTATGTAGTTCTGCTACAATAACTATGACTACAATAACTATGACTAGTTTGCCACTCCAAAAAATGTTTAAACCATTTAAAAAATCTACTGCTATCATGCTTTAGATACTGAAAAATATTATGAATTCTTGCTCACACAAAGATCTCTCTTCCCCTATACCGTTTTCAAACAACACACACCCATACTTACACTCTTTCTTCTCCACCAACGGTCACAATGCACTCTGAGTAGCCCCGGGGTTTGAAACTGGCCAGCATTGCCTCTCCTTGTTGTGGCTGGCTCAGTGGTATATTGCTGCACTCTTTGACAATTTCTCGTACTAATGGTTCATTCAGCATCTGTTCCCGTAAGTAGCTGGAGTCTAATCCTGAAACCCACAGTGCTGACATAACGTCCTTCATGTGGACCTGCAGAAGAGGGTAGAGAGGATGGGGAGGAAAAATGGAGAATGCAATACATAGCTTTTAGAATATGGATTTCTCAACTCATGGAACACTGAAATTGTTGATAGACTATCACAAGGCAAGTTATAAATGCTAGTACTCCGTGAATATGCTTACCAGCCCTGTTCCTTTATATTTCCCATAGCCTTGATTTTTTAAAAAGTTTAATTTAAAAAAATCATCAATTCATATTTATATTTGATGTATCACTGCAAAGTTTCAAGCAGCTTTCTTTACACCCTATAGGGTTCCCATAGCAATAAGAAAACTTGCAAGAACTCTGCTACAATTTGCTTGAATGTGCTGTGAATTAAATCATGTTTATAGAAGTATTATATACAGTAATAGCTTGATACAATATGGAAAACCAGTTAGTGAAAATGTTTCAACATTATTATTATATGAAAAAATTAGAAAAGACAAAGTTTAAAAAAATCCTGAGGACTATATAATTATTTCTTAAGTAATTATTGTTAAACATATCTAACATGTAAATATGAACTATATATTTTTCATGATCCATCATTAAATTTGAACCAAATGATTATAGCATTCTACATACATAAGGTGAAACTCTTTAATGATAGTCTTTCTTGGTTTTGAAATAGTCATTTTAAGGTATACTATTCTATGCCCTGAGCATTAAAAGGCAACAGTTTTTACGGCATCATGTTCAGATTAACCAAAGGATGAAAAACTGCCTCTTGTTTCCCCAGCAGTCAGTTGACCTTAGCATCCTCATCACTTTCCGGCAAGAAGAGGGTAAGGGAGAAACTACTGATAGTGGACTCAGTGAATGGCACAAGCTGGAAAACGTTTTATCTCCTTTCCTAACTTACCCAACTAATGTGGAAAATAGAACATCAACTGTATAACTATGCTGAGTCTACAAGCATAGTTTCTGGACATACTCACAGGCCTACCGAATTTACATAATTATACAGTAATCACTAAAACATAAGTCAATGGTTATCAAGAACTTAAATTAATAACGCAATTGTACATTTGAAAACTACTCTAAAACCTAATGTAGTTTTCACTGTAAGTATAGTAATTGAAGCTAGCATCTAATTGATAAGCACTGGACTTAAAGCCCTGTGACTTTGCTCCCTCCCCCAGTGCATCAACAATTTGGATCTAAAGCCTGATATTCTTGAAGACCCTTCCTTCCCAGGCTCACTCCCAGAACCTTCCTATTTGGACCTGCATTATCATGAAAACTTCAGAGTGCTCTCCTGCTTTCTCCCCAGTGGTGTCAATCACTCCAGGGAGAGCCCATAGCCCTCCCCCCTGTGCCAGAGCTCCCAGTGCCCCCCTTGCCCTGCTGCCTGCATCAGAGTTGCTGAAGAGGTTAGCCAATGATTTAGGGTGATGAAAGTGAGTCTGGGGACACTGCATTTCGATAATCTCCAGCTTAACCTGG
Organism: Myotis brandtii; assembly: GCF_000412655.1. Lineage (NCBI taxonomy): Eukaryota > Metazoa > Chordata > Mammalia > Chiroptera > Vespertilionidae > Myotis > Myotis brandtii. The sequence continues at coordinate 10,463,513 of NW_005356042.1, forward strand.
AAATGCATTTTCCCATAAAGAACAACATACAGAGGACATTATGTTCTGAAACACCAACCACTTTAATGATCCTATGGGAAGATGCTTTACGGAGATCTTTTAGAACGTAACTTTGCAAGTCTTTCACGTTGAAGGAGAAAGACATCGATAATTTGGATTAAAAGTAACTAAATCAATGAAATAAGTAAAAAGGCAAAGTTAGACAACATTATAAACTACAAGTACCTTTCTCATTTCGGTATCATGTGCTATCCATCGAATTACTGCCTCAAATACGTATCTTTCATTGCCAACGTTTAACTTCTCAAGAGAAATCACTTCCTTAAGCTTCTGAGGACTCAGTTCTAGGAATTCTTCTGTGCTGCTGACATCTCGAAAGTGAGTCTCCAGGTATTCCGTGGCAAGGTAATGCACGTGGTGCAGGCAGTAGTGAAGTGCAAAGTCACGGATCCCGATGCAGTTCTCAGCAGCAATGCAGCCTTCTAAAAACTCGCAGCACAGAGTCTTAAGATCTGTCAGCAGGAGCAGGTCCGCTGCCTGGACAACATCTTGGATGGTATCTTCATTTAGCCGGATCTGTCAGAATTTCATAAATATTTTACATTTGAATGTATATATTTAAAACTCAAACCACGAATCTATTAGGCTGAACCACATGAAAGCTCCATTTTTGTAGGTCAAAGATGATAAAATATTGGCAATTTCATATGGTTTAACATTGTACTTTTATCCAAGAAGAGTTTAAGTGCCCCAAGGAACCTCTGAATAACATAAGCAGTGGTGGCTGGTTAACTTTTCCTACCATGTCCCTTGCTTTACCAATATTAACTAACAATAACTCTTCAAGGTGAGCTGTCCAGTTGGCTTACTTCTATACTCAATTTAGAGAAAAACCTTAAATGATTGAAATGCTTAGGAAATTGAAAGTTCTGTATTCTATGGTAAACTGAAGGTGATTTCTTTAAATAGTAGCACCAGGGCTATGGGAAATGTTGCCTCCAATATATTAAGTTCATGCCTTTGCCAAATGGTACGCAAGCTGAATGTAAGCCCCTTGAAGAAAGGGGCTCCATACCGCCTTAGAAGCCTTGTCTGAACACCAAACACTGTACTCGGCTTGGTAAAACAGATACAATTTGGTCCCAAAGCTACTTTCTGGAAAGAATCCCTTTTATAAGACTTTAATAATAATTTTGAACATTTACTTATCCTTAATTTTCTTAGTTTTCTGACTGATGCTTCTTCCTCCACCCACTTGACAGTTTTTCTATTCAACAGTAAGACGACGTAAAGAAACAGGCCTCTAAGATATTGCCATGATCACAAGTGGTCCCAAGAATGGTGTTCATAACTCCATTCGGAAATGGGAGGAGAGGGCTCAGAGTACAGAACAGCAAGAAACACTTTACTACATTTTACACATTTGCACCACAGATTTAAAAAAATGTATAATTGCCAACCACCTTGGAAAATGAGCAACAAAAGTAGGAAGAAGTGTATGGGGTAAGCTACAAGTATGGAGAAATTTCCCATTTACATAACATTAAATTTAGCCACAAGACAGTGGATAGCTGTAGACTATTCAAATGTAGGCATGTAAAAAAACAAAAACAAAAAACCCCCACTAAATTCTATTTCAGTAAAACTAAACTGCCATATCAGGAGTTTGCTATAACTTACCTTGTAACTATGATTTTAAAACCACAATTAATTTAAATTGGGAACAAAATCTGTAAATAAGGCTTCAGGTTTCAAATCTAAGCCTTAATATGAGTAAGCTCTTACTGGCTCATAAGTTGTTACAACTGCTGCTGAATCAATTTTACAAGTTAGGTAAGAGATTGGTCCTAAGCCTGGTTTTCTCCAGGATTTTAAGGGCTGCCCTAAAATTAATTTAAATTCATTTATTTTTAACAATCATACAACACATAACCTTACATCCACACACCCACCACCTAGTGTTTACAGAAACGGAGATAACATCATGAAACTAAACCAAAAACTTCAAAAAGGATGACAATCGCCGAGTTTGACTAGACAGAATGAATATATTTAGAGAAAGTGAACAGCACACTCAGAATATTTAGAAACATGTAGGAGACACAACCTTTACAAAAAGGAAAAGTAACATATGATGAAGAAGGAATAAAGACAGTCAGAAACAAGCTCTCAAAGAGTAAAGATAAAATGCATTCTCACTAACTTCTTCCTGTTAAAAAAAAAAAATGAGCCCTAATTCACACCTAAGATTTTTCTTACGAGTCCTCATGCTATACTTTCAATCATAGCAGGCAGAGGGTTGGAAGAGGGCAAAGAAAAGAAGTCTAACCACATATCACTTTCCTCCCCAGGTTTCATTAAACCCCCGGAAACATAAGTGGGAATAAAGGGAAATCAGAAAGGAAGAATAGGGGTGGTGCAGGGATACTGGTCCTGCTCAGGCAACAGGACCAATCATGAATACAATGCAGGTGCCTGTCATTTGTGAGTCTAGAACTCTTTATTTCTAAATATCCCCCCTGCCCAAGGAAGTTCCCATTTCCATGCTATGGAGACAGAATGAGTTTCTCAACAGAATGGGAAAAAAGCAAAATTGAAATTAAGATTTAAAAACAAAAAGACAGCAGTGAAGGGAGCATTCCACGGTCTTCACATCTCATGCTAGAAGGTGGAGCTCAGGATGTACAATAAAAAACTGGGACTGGGGAAGATCTTGCTCAGTCTGCCTTTCTGTAAAGAGCAGAGCCCCGGAAGAACACATGTGGGCGCCATTAACAGGAGCAGAGACCAGGCAAGCACATGGCGACAGAAGATGAAGATGAAGGTTACGTGGTCACAGAATGGATGAAAGGAGACCCTCACCCTGAGCTTGAGAAGCCTCTACTTAGTCTTCCTTCCTTTGTGTCTCATCATACCTGCCCACTGAAGATGTAATCCAGGATCTCTCTCATAACCATTACCGATATCCCTTCAAGTTCAATCTTATAGGTTGATCCATCATCTTTTGGAGGATTATAGTTTAACTTTGTCCTAAGAAAGGAAAAAAAAATGTAAAATTTCTATGAAAGAACAAATAGGCATAAATAATTATGCACTAAATATTCTATAAAGTTTATGATAATTACCAGTATATGAACCCCACCTAGAAAATTCAGTTTGTTAACTTTAGATTAATATATATATATTTTATAACTTTCAACTCCTAAACATTTGTTCCCGGACTCAAAATGCTACTTCTTAAAAACACACACACAAAACAAACAAACAAACAAGACAACCAGATAAGATCCATGTGAACAAGGATCTCTACTACTTCACCTTGGGAACCTCAGGTCTTTCAGCTTATTTTTTCATGTATTTAATTATCCAATTATTTTTTTAATAAAGTAACTAGGACCCCACAAACCTACCAATCAAAACAAAAGCTATGATGCTGACAACAACCTGCTTCTAACCAATGTTCCTCTTCACCACTCCATTCTTCTACTTCCGCCATCTGAAGTAACTATTACCCTAAATTCTATGTTTAATTTTCCCTTGTGTTCTTTTTGTATCCATGAAATATATATGACACAATATTATTGTATTCATTAAATATATAATATACACATATTTATTATTGTATCCATGAAATATAATAATATAAACATCCATGAAATATATAATATGTAAATAAATGTATCTACATATAATTTTAAGTTGTTAATTTTATGAAAGAGTTTCATGTTGTCTATAATCTTTTGGGGCTTTTTTTCATTTAATATTACATTGCTAAGAGTCATTTATATTGCTGCATATCACCCTGGTTCTCTGTTCTTTCTACTGTACAATGCTCCACTTTCCTGTTGATGGGCCTCTGGGCCATTTCCAGGTTTTCAGTATTGTGAACAGTATTGCTAGGACTATTTTCGTACATGTCTTCTTCTGTATTAGGCAAAACAAATTTCCCTTGGTGGTACCTCTGGGAGAATTATGCTAATTATTCTCCAAAGTATGAGATGATAGTAAATGATTCTCCAAAGTAGTTAGAGCAGTTTATAGCCTCATCACGTATGTGCAAGAGAACCTGTAGACCCACAAATTCTACGACACTTGAATCTGTCATACTTCCTAAATTCTGCCTATCTGGTGAGTGAAATATAATCTCTCATTGCATTGTGATCTGCATTTCCCTCACAATCCAGGTGCTGAACATCTCTTCTTATGTTTGTGGTCACATGTATTTCCTCTTCTGTGGAACACATGTTCAGTTCCAATTTCTTCTTCAGTTTTTTACTGAGTACATTGTCTTCCTCATATTGAGGTGGAGAAGTCCTTTATTATATTCTTGATATTAATCTTTTGGCAGACTTGACACTTAACGTGATGAACGATAATTTTTCATGGTCAATGCTTTTTTGTGTCTTGTTTAAGAACTGGTACCTTAGCCAAAGTCTAAAAGATACTCCTAATTTAGCAGAAGAAAGCTGAGACACTGTCTAAATTGCACTTAAGATCCCCCAAAGGATCGGAATTGGTAGTATGAGGAAGCTGTGAATACTAGTAGAAGAGTAAAAGATGAGCTAAAAATAGAAGAATGGATTGAAAAAGTCTTAAGAAATAGTTGAATTCCCAGATCCTTCTTCCACATATACACACAACTCTCCTGCACAGTTCAGTAAGGCTCTCCCCAGTTCCAATGGAATATAAGTGGTTTATATTCTGAAATATAAAACTGAGGGTGGGTCTGTGGGCAGGATGATATTAGGCTCATTTGAGGTAGGTGTACCATGCCAAAAATGGAGTTAAGAGAGTGTTTATATACTGAATGCTGAGACTACCAATCTTTTTTCTCATCTCTGTTCCTAAAATGCTGAAAGCCAGACCTATGGCCTCCATGCAAGAAACTGGAAGACTCTTTTGAAGGATTTGATCAGCTCAAAAGGAAAGACTTAAAGATACGGACATAGATCTGCCCCTAGAAAACAACCTTGCTTGATCATGCAACAGCGAAACCCACAGTCAATAAGCCTAATTTACAGGCTCTGGGCTTCCAATACATTATGGAGCAGCACTTCTGAAACTTCTTCATGTCACACCACTCGTAGAAAATGTAACCTTACTTTGGGGCAGACAGATGAGGCTGTGCACAGGCCAAGGGTGGACAGAGGCCCTGCCTCGCCAGATGCTGCCCAGACACTCTAGGACTGACACCATCATTATCTTCACACACTTGTAACAGTTTTTTTTTTTGTTAATCCTCATTTGAGGATATTTTTTACATTGATTTTTAGAGAGTGGAAGGGAGGAGGAAAGACAGAGAGAAAGAAATATCGATGTGAGAGAGACACATCGATTGGTTGCCCCCTGCACATACCCCGACCAGGGTCAGGGATAGAGCCTGCAACCAAGGTACATGCCCTTGATCAGGAATAGAACCCGGGATCCTTCAGTCCTTGGGCCAATGCTCTGTCCACTGAGCCAAAACACTAGGGTTCTAACCTAGATTTTTTTTTTATAACCAGCCAGCCTACCAATCAAATGTCAGCAGAGAACAGGCAATTTCAGCTTCACAAGGTCTCAAAACAATTTATCCCCCATGAAACCTTTCTCAGAATGATGCTGGAAAATGTGTCCCAACAAACAAGGCAGTGCATCAAGGCAGTCAGTGCATTTAGTATCCCCTGGATATTAAACAGGGAATAATGAAGGAGGGTGTTAGGATAACAGCTATGTACCAGTACAAGGAAGCCAGTCGATTTTGGTGTCAGTAGAAGACCTTGGAAGACCTCAAAGATGAAACTGATGGAATATATAATGACCTGAAGGTATAAAGAGGATATTCAGATAACTTTGTTTCCTCCCCATATTTCATATCTGCTATTCCTGCCTCTTTAGTTTCTACTGAACTGTTTTACTCAAAAGGTATTTCATTGCTTACTTGTTGTACCCTAGCTCTATCTATATGCCTAAGACTTTCATTAAAAATGAAGAAAAATTTCAGTCAATTCTTAATCAAGAGAGAAAAATAGTGTAAGTGGTATGAATAATACCTAAAACATTAATATTTGGCTCTGAAATGCATCATGTACTATTTTGGCAGCAGATGCGTCTTCTAATAATGTTTCACTTAGGATGTCATGACTATATTTTTTCAGTCACTGTGCTGGTTATCAACGTACCAATTCTCGGATCCAAATTCACCCATTTATTTATTTATTTCAAATAGTTTTTTATTGATTTCACAGAAGAAGGGAGAGGGTGAAAAAGAAACATCAATGATGACAAAGAATCAATGATTGGCTGCCTCTTGCACGCCCCCCACTGGAGATCAAGCCCATAACCCAGGCATGTGCCCTTGACTAGAATTGAACCTAGGACCCTTAAGTCCTCAGGCTGACACTCTATTCACTGAGCCAAACCAGTTAGGGCTTTATTTATTTATTTATTTATTTAACCCTCACCTGAGGATATTTTTCTATTGATTTTTAGAGAGAGTGGAAGAGACAGGGAAAGACAGAAAGAAATATCAATGTGAGAGAAACACACCGATTGGTTGCCTTCTGCATGTGCCCCAACCAGGACCCAGGCTGGGGAGGAGCCTGCAACTGAGGTAGGTGCCCTTGACCAGAATCAAATCCAGGACCCTTCGGTCCATACTGACGCTCTATCCACTGAGCCAAACCAGCTAGGGCCCAAGTTCACCCTTTTTGCAGGCTCTGTGAAAATGGATCTGAGCCTTTAAAAATGATTCTTTTGTCAACTGACAAGATGTTATGGTTTTCAGTAGAGGGAGCTGGAAGACACTGGAGGAGAAAGAGTTCGGCTTCCGGGCTCTGGTACAGCAGCTAGGTAGGCTGCTACAACATAGCCTGCATTTCAGTGTCAGGCTCCTGCTACAACAGTGGTCCTCAACCTTCCTAATGCCACGACCCTTTAATACAGTTCCTCATGTTGTGGTGACCCCCAATTTCATTGTTACAAATTGAACATAATTAAAGCATAGTGATTAATCACAAAAACAATATGTAATTATATATGTGTTTTCCGATGGTCTTAGGCGACCCCTGTGAAAGGGTCCCCCCAATTTCATTGTTACAAATTGAACATAATTAAAGCATAGTGATTAATCACAAAAACAATATGTAATTATATATGTGTTTTCCGATGGTCTTAGGCGACCCCTGTAAAAGGGTCGTTCGACCCCCAAAGGGGTCGCGACCCACAGGTTGAGAACCACTGTGCTACAACATAGCCTGCATTTCAGCAACAGGCTCCTGCTACAACACAGGCTGCATTTCAGCATCAGGCTCCTGCTACAACACAGCCTGCATTTCAGCGTCAGGCTCCTGCAGTACACAGCTACTTCAGTGTCCAGTAGTTTTCCCCAGAATCTCCTTCAGGCAGTTCAGTGGTGGAGTGTTTCTGGTGAGATACCTCTCCATGAACACATTAGGGGGCAGATTTCAGAGGGCTGGTTTAAATCAAGTCCCATCAGTGTGGCTTCTCTGCCATGCAGTGAGCCATGAGCCATGGCTGTGCCTATCCAAAAAATTCTAGATCTCAGCTGGGGATGGTGGCTACTTCTTTTATCAGGGATTCCTGTATTTTTTAGTTTTCTTTATTTGTTAATAGAGGCCCGGTGCACAAAAATTTGTGCACTTGGGGGGGGGGGTCCCTCAGCCCGGCTTGTGCCCTCTCGCAGTCTGGGACCCCTCGGGGGATGTCCACTTGCCAGCGGGGAGCAGGCCTAAGCTGCAGTTGGACATCCTTAGCACTGCTGAGGAAGTGGGAGATACTTCCGCCACCACCACTGTGCTGGCAGCCGTCAGCCTGGCTTGTGGCTGAGCAGAGCTCCCTCTGTGGGACTGCACTGACAACCAGGGGGCAGTTCCTGCATTGAACATCTGCCCCCTGGTGGTCAGTGTGTGTCATAGTGACCAGTCATTCCCAGTGGTTCTGCTGTTAGGGTCAATTTGCATATTACCCTTTTATTATATAAGGATTAGCCAATCTCTCATTACTCCAATCTCCTGTTGTAGTTCATAATTCTTTTTTTTTTTTAATCCTCACCCAAGGATATTTTTCCATTGATTTTTAGAGAGTGGATGAGAGAGGGGAAAGACAGAGAGAAATATCAATGTGAGAGAAACACATCGATTGGTTGCCTCCTGCATGCACCCTGACCAGGGCCCAAGCTGGGGAGCAGCCTGCAACCGAGGTATGTGCCTTTGACTGGAATCAAATCCAGGACCCTTTGGTCTGTTGGCCGATGCGCTATCCACTGAGCCATACTGGCTAGGGCAGTCCTTTCCAATATTAGATGGTAAGAGTTACTCAAATCAATCATGAAAGCCCAGCTGGTGTTGCTCAGTGGTTGAACATTGACTTAAGAACCAGGAGGTTGAGATTCGATTACCAGTCAGGGCACATGCCTGGATTGCAGGCTCAATCCTTGGTGTGGGGCAGGCAAGAGGCAAACGATCAATGATTCTCTCTCATCATTGATGTTTCTATCTCTTGTTCCCTTTCCCTTCCTCTCTGAAATCAATAAAAAAATTTTTAAAAAAAATTTGTGAGTCTTGGTTCATACCTATTGTTATTCATAGTTACTTCCTTCTTTCATTTCTTATTGTGAGTCTTGGTTCATACCAATTGTTATTCATAGTTACTTCCTTCTTTCATTTCTTAGTCACCATGCCTTTCTTATTTAGTAACCTCATAAACTTGTTTTATCCTCCCTTTTTGTCTTCACTTTTCCCCCATCCCTTTAGTTTTTGTTCCATTCTGTTTTACATTTCTTTCCTTCAGTGAATACCCTAATTTTTATATGCTATTTTTTCCCCAATATCTACCAGGTGGCTATCCTTAGCACTCCTCTAGCCCAATACATTCTCTCCATAGCTTTTACCTTGCACATCCTCTCTAGCTCCTCTGCCAAATATAACTGAGAATTCAATGAACTGGACTGAATGAGTTAATGAATTTTTTTTAAAGCTAAGCTATATGGGCTAACTCTTCTTTTCTATGTTCTTCCATCTCTGCCCCAGCAGGCTATAGAGTCATATGTAAATAGCACAATATCTTTGTTTTTATTATATGATTGTCAATTTACAAACTCCCTCTTAGAAAATGCAGCAGTCATAAATATCACTTTCAGAATTTCATAGCCCTCTTTGAAAAAATGAGAAATAATTAGGAGTATGGTAAAATTGGGCCTCAGGTATTCAGATATAAATATCCATGCCTATCACATTCTTCCTCGGTCTTCTGTTTCTAGGGCAAGACATTCCCCTCTCTGCCCATTTTCTCATTTGTAAAAAGAAGAGGTAAAATGAGGTGATTTGCGAGCTCTTCCTCCCTGAACATTGCTGGACTAACCTGCTGGAACAGGCTGTGTGCACTTACTACAGAGATTGCTCCGGAGACACATCCTGCTGAGTCCTAGAGGACAGGGTCCACCCAACTCAATCAGTTATCTAGGATTTATGCCTTCTATCGGGCATGGGGTAGAAGTTTATTATTTTCCATTAAAGTTGAACAGAGGTAAAACAAAATCAATTTTCTTTCTTTGACAACGCTAAAAAGTGGTTTTGTAAGAAAAAAGTTGTCAGCTACTAGCTGGTAATAAAGCTGGTATTATTTGAAGTTTTACACCCATGAATGAGGTCTACAACTTTGAAATACGTATAATAGAGCCAAAGTTCTGTTGGTTATATATACAGTCCTGTTATTACTGGCTTCTAATTCCTGAAAAAGTTCCATGTGTCTAAATGCCATAACAAACACCCCAGATAATCAGGCCTGGTTGTTCTCTTCCAAGAATCACTTTCCAGTGGTTCTCAACCTTCCTAATGCCGTGACCCTTTAACACAGTTCCTCATGTTGTGGTGACCCCCAACCATAAAATTATTTTCGCTGCTACTTCATCACTGTAATTTTGCTATTGTTATGAATAGTAATGTAAATATCTGATGTGCTATATGTGTTTTCCGATGGTCGTGACCCACAGGTTGAGAACCGCTGCTTTAGACATTACTGAATAGGATTTGATGTAACAGTGAACAAAGAATAAGTCTAAGCAACTTTTCTTCCTCTCTGATGCAAAAGCTTGTCTGCAATAAAAGCAAGGAAACATAATCAGAGTGAAAGAGAATGTAACGTTCAAGAAGTCAAGGGTGATTTGTAGCATTACTCATACAGTTTCAAATGATTCCTATCACATCAAACTATGTAGCTACCAAGAGCAGGCTCATTGAGACATGTGCAGAGGGGCTTGGGCCCACCACTCTATTTGCCCAGTTAGGCCTAAGTAATAATTTATGTTCCTGTGGGAGTCTGCTTTACAGATGCCCCCGCCTCCCTTTGTCTTCATGAGCTCCTAAAAACTGTATCAAAAAGGATCTTCAGGCCCTAGCTGGTTTGGCTCAGTGGACAGAGTGTCGGCCCTCAGACTGAAGGATTCTGGGTTTGATTCTGGTCAAGGGCACATCTCGGTTGCATGCTGGATCCCCGGCCCCGGTCAGAGTACGTGCGGGCGGCAACTAATAGATGAGTCTCTCTCACGTTGATGTCTCTCTCTCTCTCTCCCCCTCCCTCCCACTCTCTCTAAAATCAATGGAAAAATATCCTCTGAATTAACAACAATAGAAAAGATCTTCAGGGCAGAGGATTTTTAGGGCAGTGAAACGCCTCTGTATGATACCATAGTGGTGGATACATGTCTTTATAGTACATTTACCCAAATCCATAAAATATACAACACCAAGAGTGAACCCTAATGTAATCTATGGACTTTGGGTGAGTGTTGGATCAGTGCAGATTTATCAGTTGTAACAAAGCTACTCCTCTTGTGGGGCATGTTGATAATGGGGGAGGCTATGCATGTGAGGGACAGGGGTATATGGGAAATCTCTGTGCCTTCCTTTCAATTTTTCTGTGAACTTTAAACTGTTCTAAAAATAAAGTCTATTTTAAAAGTGTACTTCTTTAGTCCCCATTCAACTTAATAAAATAAAAATTTGCAGGTAATATTTCCATCAACAGATGGCATCCTCTCATGTCAAGGCTTTTTATGGCCTGCTTTTTCCATCGATCTCGCAGTTCCTGCCACCCAAGAACTCCATCTACATGAAAGAAGAGCATTTACACGGCTATGAGACATGATCGGGGCCCTAGAGGAAGGCCCAACGGAGCCCCAGGCACATGGTGGGATATGAACCAGATGTTACAGACTGACTTCTAGGGAAGCTTCCCTTCCATAGCACCTTCACCTACTCAGGGTAACTAATCATTGAGGCTCTCTTCCTACAGGGCCAACCAAAGCCAGGGGAGCAGTGAGGAGAAGGAACCACAAGAAAGCACAGGCATTATGATAGGTGACCCATCTGTGTCTGTCACCAGCCTAGTGTTGATACACTTTAGATCAGGAGGTGGCCAAGAAAAGGTACAACTGGGGCTACATTCCTCCTATTACAACTCTAGGAGTTGAACTTTATTACAGAGTAGAATTATAATGGAAATTCCATACTATTTCTTTTCCTTCATTATTATTTTTTTTATTTTCCTCTATTCATGTCTCTCTGCCTCCAATTCTTTTCACCTAGAGAGATTACGGTTTTTACTTCTTTACCATCAAAACTTTTCCCTCATATACTAGTAGATCCTGGAATGACTCAGAAGTTGAAAGGGTTTTAAGAGTAGCTCCCCAGCCTGGCTTCCTAGAATGTTCTGGAGAGCTTTTCCAGGTCTGAGTCCAATCCCAGACAAACTAAGTCAGGTTCAGGACTGTGTATATTTAAAAAGTCCCCAGCTAATTCTGATACATTCCCTCCTCTTGGAATGTTCTCTCCATCTCCCACTCCCCTATTACCTGGTTTAACCCTTCACTGACTTCAGGTGAATGCTCTAACAACACCTCCAAAGAGCAGCCCAGGCGCCACACTATGTAAAATAACACCTATACTCCCTTCCCTGCTTTATTCTTCTTCATAGAATTTATCACTATCTAAGAAACTGCATTTGTTTAATGTCAATATCCAGGAAACAGGGACTTTGTTTTACTCACTGTTCTAGCCCCATTCACTTCTGGCACTGAATAGGCACTTGATAAATACGTACGGACATGGTCACAGCACACAGCCAGGTTCGGAACCAGTGGATTTTAACCCTGCAGCGTCAGTTACTGAAATAAAGTGGCCCTCAAACAAAATGAGCACAACTGTTTAGAATGGCATCAGTAACCAGCAGAACGGCTGTGAGCTGTGAGCTGCCCTACACTGCATCCTGCAGGTTCGTCCACACAAGGGGGAGATGCTTCCCCATGGCACCCAACCCAGGGTGTGTTGTAGAGCCAGCAATTCAAGAACTGGATGTCAAATGCTCCACTACTGCAAAGCCACCCAAATGACTGTGATGCACTAGTCGACCTCCATGCTGAGGCCAACTGGACTCTAAGGTTGGTTGTCGAGGAGGTTTGTAGTCTGGGAATAAACCTAATTATCCAGTGGGCCATCTCACTTGCTCCGTTGCCTTCTACTCACCATCACCAGTGCACTGCATGGGAAAATTAGGAATGTAAGTGATGGAAAATTGCAAGGATTAGGAAAGGTTTCTGGAAAATCAAGGGTTTACTGCCCAGGTATTATCCCACCAACCAACCCTGTGATAATGAAGCTGAAGCAGAGCTGCTTCTCCATAGAGGATGCAGAATCAACTACTCCAATGAGGCCACGTCCACAGCTTCCCTGGCAATCTCCCTGCCCCTGACTATGCAACACAAGAGGATTCATAAAGTCTTCCATTTTCTCTTGATATCACATCATCCACTCGTAAGAAGAAACACAGCACTTTGTATTTTGACCAGCTCCAAGTAATCATGTCCAAATACATCAGTATCTAGAAGACATACGAGAACAAAAAGCATATGCTTTGAGAGTCATGTGATTTGAACAAAGGGGCAATTTATCTGAGGGGAGGTAATGTTTTCTAAAGAGAGAACATGGAAAGTGCAAATTACATCTTAAGCAGGGAACAGCTCAAGGAAACTAGAGTTTGTTTTTGTGTTTGGGGGACCGGGAGGAAGGGAGAGGAGGCAAGACACACAGAATATCACAGGGACTGGATATGCACAACTACAAGTGACGTTAATTACACCTGGCAGCAGCACAGCATCCCTGGAGGGAAAGGACAAAGTGTGGCCAAACCAATAAAAACCGCAGTGTCCAGGCGCAGTATTAAGTACTGTTCTAGGGATGGACTCAGAAATTGGATCTCAACTAGCTGGTGGTCCCCACCTCTGAGGAACTGGCAAGCCATCACTTCTAACCATGCGTTTCATGTCAGTAAAATGAAATGTTGCAGCCATTTCTAGTAGCATTATGTTCCAGGACCTACTGCCTGTATGTCCCACAGTAATCCTGTTTTCCCAGCTTGCCTCAACCTGAAAGCCTATTTCTTTTCCCACATTGTCTCCATCTTACTAGGAAATGGCACTATTTTCTGCCCAGCTGCTTAAGCCTAAAATTTAGGAGTCCAACTAACAAATCACAAAAGGAATGATTGAGTTACAAAGTGTAAGTGGATGCTAAACCTACCGAGTGAAAGTTGATGAGGAATGGAATACAGGCATGTTTCACTTCATTGCACTTCACCAATATTACCGTTTTTTACAAATTGAAGGTAAGACCATCCACCAGCAAAACAATTATGACTCATTGAACACTCAGATGATGGTTAGCAATTTTTAGAAAAAAATTATTTAATTAAGGTATGCATATTTTTAGACACAATGCTATTGCACACATCCTAGACTACGGTACAGTGTAAACACAACTTTCTATACATGAGGAAACCAAAAAATCTGTGACTCCCATTACTGAGAATTCACTAAACCTGCACTATCTCTGAGGTATACGATATTCACATAATCTCAAAGTATTGCCCCATAATTTACTTATTAATTACAAAGAGAAAAGTAGTGGATTAACCCGGTGAATACCATCTTTACCCACATGATCAAACTAACATTACCAATGTTGGGACAAAATAACATCATGGGCCCCTGACATAATGCACTGAGGGGGACACAATGTCCTCCTGTGTGAGTCTTACCAAAAATGCATCCATAACCTCAATCTAATTGTAAGAAATCAAACAAACCCAAGTTGAGGGACACTCTACAAAATAACTGACCAGTATTCACCAGTGCCAAGGCCATGAAAGACCCAGGAAGGCTGACCAACTGTCATAGACTAAGGAAACCAAGGGTCATGACAAGTGAATCATTGTAAACTTTGAAGCAGGTGCTATGCAAAGTACCAGGGAGTCAAAAAGCTCCCTGGGGAGACCTGGCAGAGAAGGCTTCACAGAGGTGGCACCTGATCTGGGTCTAGCTGAGTATTTTACAGGCTTATTTACAGCATTTACAGCACACCAAGAAGGGGGACAGCTAAGGCTTAGAAGTAAAGAGCTGTATATTCAATGAATGACAGACACAAGTCCTTTAGGAAGACAGGAAGGGAGAACAGAGATAAGATATATGGGAGAAGGGAGTGGAGAGGGGCCGGCTCCTGGAGGACCTGCACACCACAGAAATGATTTTGGATTTCAGCTTGAGGGAAATGGAGCTGCTCAGGATGAGTTTTAGTGTTTTAAAAATATTTTTATTTTGTGCCTGCCTGGCGTGGCTCAGTGATTGAGCATTGACTTATGAACCAGAAAATCACAGTTCAATTCCTGGTCAGGGCATATGCCCGGGCTGTGGGCTCGGTCCACAGTGTGGGACATGCAGGAGGCAGCTGATCAGTGATTCTCTCTCATCATTGATGTTTCTTTCTCTCCCTCTCCCTTCCTCTCTGAAATCAACAAAATATTTTAAAAAATAAAAATATTTTTATTTTGAAATAATTTTAGACTTACACAAAAGTTTTAAAGAACTAGAGTTCTTGTATACTCCCATCTAGCTTCTACTAATGTTAATAGCTTAAATAACCTTAAATAGTACAATTATCAAACTAAGAAATAAAGGTCAGTGCAATACTATTAAATAAACTATGGACTGTTCAAATTTCACCAGTTTTCCCCAGAATGTCCTTTCTCTGCTCTGGGATCCAATCTAGGGTTCCAAACTACCTTTAGCTGTTGTGTCTCTACAGTGTGATATTTCTTTAATCTTTCTTCATCTTTCACTTCAAAGACCTTGACACTTTGTTGAATACTGGTCAATTATTTAGTCCCTCAACTTGGGTTTGTTAATAACTTATGATGAACTGAGCTGATGCATTTTTGGCAGAAACAATATTGAAGTGTTGTCATGCCCTCCTCCACATCACATCAGGGAGAACATGATGTCAATATGCATTATTACTGGTGATGTTAAACTCAGCCACTTGGCTATGGTGATGTCTGTTGGGTTTCTTCACTACAATGTGAAATTTACGATTTCCCCCTTTGTTACAAATAAATAGTATATTGAAGGAGATAATTTGAGAATATACAAATGTCCTTTTTCTCCTCACACTCTGGCCCCCTAATTTTAGTATCCACTGGTGGATCCTGCCTACAGTTATTACTATGGTGTTCAAAGGATGATTTTCTGTTCTCTTATTCCTTCTACATTTATTAATTGAAATTCATCTGTAAGAGTAGTCTCTTCAACCCCACTTATTTCTTTATTCATCTTTCATTTATTTATCCCTAGATACATGGGTGTTTATTTTATTCTATGGATTATAACGCAATGATATATATAATTGATTTCAGAGAGGAAGGAAGAGGGAGAGAGAGAGAAACATCAATGATGAGAGAGAATCATTCATTGGCTGCCTCCTGCACGCCCCACATTGGGGATTGAGCCCAGAGCCTGGGCATGTGCCCTGATGGGGAATAGAACTGTGACCTCCTGGTTCATCGGTTGATGCTCAACCACTGAGCCATGACGGCTGAGCTGCAATGTTATTGATACTCATTTTCTAGCTCAAATTATTGCAGGGGTGGCCATTGAGAGTTCTTTAAGATTGGCTTCTATGTTGATCTTCTTTCGAGCACCTCCTTACTTTCTGGCACAAATACTACAGGTTCATGGTGTATTTCTCCAACCATGTCTCCAAAGACATTAGTTTTAAGCATGATCTAACTACATTCTCGAAACATCACTCCGGCAGCAGCAGGGTGGAACTGAGCATGAAGGCAGACCAACCAGTATTATCCTATCATAATTCAGAACTAATAAAAGCTAGAACGTGAGCACTGGCAATGGTGAAGAAGAGACAGATTCCAGAGAGTTGAGAGGTTGAATGATAGGTCTTAGCAACAGTGAGATGCTGAGGAATGGAGGAAGAGGTGACATTCTCAAGGATCCCACATTTCTCCTGGGGAGCCTGGTAGTATATTACCCTCCTCAGTAAATGAAGAACAACCTTCTTGGGGGCAGAGGGAGCTGGGCCTGCCTGAGTTTAGAGTGGCCGTGTAGTGGGCTATCTATAATAATAAAAGGGTAATATGCTAATTAGACCGAACATCCTTCTGGGTGTCATTCCAGAAGAAGCCGGGGCCGGAGCAAAGCAGTCTGGGTCCCAGGCACCTGCCAGCAGCGGCTACCAGAGGGAAGCAGCCCGGGTCCCGGATCCCAGGTGCCGGAGGGAAGCCAGTGCCGGCAGCCGGGGGAAGGAAGGCCTACTCTTGCACGAATTTTCGTGCACAGGGCCTCAAGTTGGAGCTAAAGGCTCAGGAGAGAGGGGGAGGTGGAGGCAGCTTTGGGGTGTATGAGGTTGTCATGGAGAGTAGAGGGCGAGGACAGAATCTTGTGCCACACTGAGTCTAGGGACAGATAAGGAGGAGAGTAAAAAAAGCAGACTGTAGGGGAAATGGGTCAAAAGGTCAGAGAAGCCCTGAGAGTCCAAGTATCAAGAAAAGGACCAAGAGTGACAAATATAGTAGACAGGTCCAGTAAGATAAATACTTAAAAGTTTTCACTTGATTTGGTGATTATACTTAGCAAAACTTTAAAGAACAGTTTTAGTGGAGTGATAAGATAGGAGTCTAAGTACAAAGTGAAGGAAAAAACAGAAAGTGAGACTGTGGACAAGATAAACATTTCTTTTAAGAATCTTGCTTGCAAAGTGAAGGAAATCATGCACTTAGGAGAGGACACAGAGGCTGCTTGCTTGTAACAGATGCATTTATTCAACATTTGCACATTTCCTAAATGCCAGGCACTGGAAAAGACTTAAGCATACTTTTATGCTACAGAAAGGAGCCAGAAGAGAAGGGAAAAAAATAAAAAACACCAGAGAAGGATGAGGATATACGACAGAACAACATCCTAGAAGAAAAGGGAGAATATGGGTGGGTGAGCTGGGAGGTAGGGTGGGGGGAGGGTCAGGGAGAAGTAGCCCTGACTTCCTGCTCTACAGAAGACTGACATGCAAATCATTACATGACATTTAAACAGCATCAAAGTTGATCTTCAGAGTTAAAGTTTTTAGACCGAAATTTTTAAAATCTAATACTCTAGATCAATGGTGGACAAACTACAACCCACAGTCTGTTTTTGTATGACCTTTGAGCTAAAAATGGTTTTTATATTTGTAAAAGGTTTTTAAAACCAAAACAAAGAATGTTTGATGGAGACCACATGAGGCCTGGAAAGCTTAAAATATGTCTGACTCTTTACCGAACAAGTTTGCCAAACCCTGCTCTAAATGTTTCTACAATGGCAAACACACATTTTATTTTATTTTAATTTTTTTTAAACATATTTTATTGATTTTTTACAGAGAGGAAGGGAGAGAGATAGAGAGTTAGAAACATCGATGAGAGAGAAACATCGATCAGCTGCCTCCTACACATCCCCTACTGGGGATATGCCCGCAACTCAGTTACATGCCCTTGACCGGAATCGAACCCGGGACCTTTCAGTCCGCAGGCCGACGCTCTATCCACTGAGCCAAACCGGTTTTGGCGGCAAACACACATTTTAAAATCCAGCCCAACAGATGTGCAAAATAACAACTTTGAGAAACCACTTGCAAAAGTGACAAGGCAGTGGTGAGAGATCTGAGAAAAAACATCAGATACACACTGTAAATTCCAGATTTTCTACTCAGATATGATTTTTCAGATGCCACTCATCTTATAAACTTTATATGATAATGTGTCTTTCTAGACAATAATCTGATTTCTTATCATGAGAAGTCTGTTTTCTATCTTCAAAAACAGAGGTACCTGGGACACAGACCCCAAAGTCGGTTTCCTGGAACCCACAAAAATACAAAGAAAATATACCCAAAGTTTTTTTCTGATTTGTTTCAGAAGAAAAGAGAACTGGAAATTAAAATGTCAAACCGGGGAATGATGAAGCAAATTATATGGAACAGCAATATGATGTAATAACAAAGAGCTATTAAAAATGATTATGGACATTACATTGAGATACAGAGGGATATGAAATGACTTCAAGTGAAAACATAATGTGTATATAGATCACAACTCTAACAATATATTAAGTACACTGTTCAGAACCAGAATTTTTGGTGACATAAATAATTGAACTCTCCTGTGATTTCCCATAAATTTTTTTTGTAAAAAAATAGATGCTTAAAATTTAAATCTAGTTCTTGTAATTTTTATAGTAAAGCAGTCTATAAATTTTATGTCTTGAAAGACAAGGTCTGAAAATGCATGTTAAAAATTTTAAGATGAGTTCAAAGACAGAATCATGATGCAGCAACTTGTGAAGCAGAAAATTCTTCTAGAATGAAACAAGCCCGGTTCCTTGTTCTGGTCACACCCTGACCTTTTGGAAATAGACATAAAAGAAAGATATTCATGCCTCGACCTGTCACACAGTTCCAGCTTTTTTACTTACGTATGATTTTTCAGATGCTATAAGGAGGCTCCTTCTATAACCTTAGACCCCATGCAAAGGATCATCTCTAAGCCCCTTTTATTTGGGGGCACTCTTATAAGTCTTCTAATTAAAAACTGGCTGATCTGGTTCTTTTTGCTGCTCTATACAAATGGCACGAAATACTACAGAAATTCCGTATTTCAGAAGTAGGTCCATATTTCTACGCATTTTCCATTCTCTCTTTCCCAATGTAGAGAGTTATAAGAAAGGTTCAGGCCCTTTCACAGGCAGAGGAAGTAGAGCTCCTGAATAAATTCACAGAGAAAGTAAGAATTTATATGAGTTTTTTGTTGTCTTTGAATTTATCCTTTCAAAGCAGCTCAAATCAAAGTATTAAGTGAAGGTTAAGAAACTATCTCTTTGTTTCTTTTAAAAAAAGGAGAGGTGGGAGTAGGGAAAATAAAACCCCAAAATGGGGGGAGAGGGAGAACAAAAACTACAGCTGAAGCACACCCCTTTCAGTTCCCTTTAATAAATGAGAGCAGCTCCTGCTTCAGCTTCACGTTAGCATTTTTAAACTCAATCTTAAAACCACCTTTTTGCTTCTGGCACTCCTTAATTTATAATCTACTGTCATAAACTTCTCCAAACAACCTGAAGCTGGAAAGTGCCTTCCAAAGTGTTGTCAAGGGAATGAATGCTTCTCAATGAATTCTTTAGTCGTGTTGTAACAAAAGCTCTCTCACTGGAGCTACTACTTCTGAATAAAGAATTTGGTCCCTTCTTCTCCCGGTTTCTTGGCACCAGAAATGGACTTGGTTGGAGCTGACTGTACCATCTAAAACAGCCCCAAAGTGAACCCTCTCTTGTTAGATGGGTTATTTTGTCCCTCTCCCCCAGTCCTCAATACATATTCAGCTACTAAAATGTTATAGCAAAAAGACTGATCCTATTTAGAAGCAGTGTGCATATAGCATCCTGAACTCTGATCTTATACTTCATCAGTACTTGCAAACTGCAGTCAACTCAACTCTCTTATGTACAGAATTTCACTAATGGATTTGGTGCCTCTGGCCCTGAGATAAAAAGATGGGCTTTAAAAGCATCCAGGCCATCTGTCTGTTCTATTTCTCCTCCCTGAATAGAAGACTGATCACTAAGGCACACTGAAGGTACACAAACCACTCAAGGAGCCTGTGGGAGGGATTGATTGTTTCACAGAATTGGACAAATGTGACAAAGGAAGGGATATTGGAGCAAGGTCCTGAAGGATGAATACAAATTGATATGCCAGAAAAGAGCAGGAGGTCAAGAAAGGCAGAGAGAAGAAGAACGTGCAAAAACAAACACATATTCATAGATACATGAAATACTGCATAGAATTTTCAAGAACTAGAAGAGTATAATTAAGGTGTTTATACAGCAATTGTCACCTCAAATTTAACACATCAAAGACAGGTTATCTTCCTCACTTTCCTTAAGCAGCCAGGTTCAAAACCTGTTATGTCTTCCTTCTTCCTCATATGCAAATAGCAGACAGTTGCTTTCTTCCCTAACCCCAGATATCAGCCATTGGACTTTGCCATGCTCTGCTAATCTGAATTAGCAACTCCAGTCTCATCTCCTCCCAGTCCTGAGAACAAACAAGTTACCTTCTTAAAATAGAGCTCCATTCACATTAGAGCACTTTTGTTTAATAACTGAATAAAAATCTAAGTTAACTCAGCACTCTAGAACAGCAGTCGCCAACCTTTTGGACCTCATGGACCACCAGTGGTCCGCGGACCACCGGTTGGCGACCGCTGCTCTAGAATACTGTTCTTACCTGCCCGCCCATACACATTTCCCACGATTCCTGTGCAAGCCTCTAGTCCAGTCCAGTGTACCTACTGCCCTATGTTCCTGCACTTACACCTGTGTTCTACCTGAATGATCCTCCTTGCCCTTCTCTTTATCTACCCCCCACCACTTACTCTTCCTCTCAAGGTCTTGTTCAAATTGTTTCCTCCAGGAAAGCTTATGCAATCACCCAAGTAGTTCTTCCTCCTCAGAACTCCCATAGCTAGAACTATCCATACAATTAAAATAGCTTTTGTTCCATAATTTGTTTTTTCACAATTAAGCTCTAAACCTTAAGAACAGGTTCTGGACTTCACAGAATATCTTTTACACTGTCCCTAGTTTAACACTCCCAGTAAGTGATGATAAGCATTGCTTACTGGTGATAAAGAACTTGGTGTTCCCTTTCTCTCACTGACAAGTCCTACTGCTAACATCTATAATCCAGTCACTTCACTCCAACTCCACTGACAAACCGTCATCCAAGGCATCCTTATTTCCTGTCCGAATGACTGCAGTACCCTCCTAATAAGACTACATATTCTTCTGAAAACCCGGAAATACCTACCCATAACCCTTAAAATAAAACTTACACTCTCACGCAGACTAAACTAAGTTGGAAGATTTATATGGGTCCCTTTCCCACATCCCACCAGGTCCCAATACACATTCAGCAACTCGGAAATGTTCCAGCAAAAGCTGAAATCTCACTGGGGAGCACTGTAACCTGAACTCAGGACTCTGGGACCCTGCCCACCCCTCTACTCCTGTTTCATGCCACTCTACCAACTGCTCGCCATCCTGTCATGCCTCCCTGTGCCTCCCCCACACCTTCCCAGCCCAGTTCTGTTCCTCCTCCCTTAGATCTTCCTCTGAGCGGTGCTCCCCTCACCCAGTCTACAGCAGCAACCATGTCCACTCCTCACACTTTTGTAACTAGACTTCTCCACTGTCTGCCTCCAGAGCAGGATTCCATGCATGCCGAAGCCGTCTGCTCAGTGCACGGCAGTGCCACACATAACCACTCAAGGAAAGGTTAGTGAATGAACGAGCATATTAGGGAACCTTAATCAAGAAACCTCTGTTCTCTACTTTTAAAAAGTTGCTTCTATAGCCCTGGCCAGTGTGGCTCATTTGGCTGAGTGTTGTCCCCATCCTGTGCATCAAAAGGTGGCCAGTTCGATTCCCATTCAGGGCATGTGAATACGGCTCGATCCCCAAACTGCAGGAGGCAGCTGATTGACGTTACACTCTCAAACGGATGTTTCTCTCTCTTTTTCTCCCTCTCCTCTCTCTGTAAAAATCAATAAAAATATTTTTAAAAGTCATTTCTGTAAATGTGATTCGTTGGGGTTACTAATATAGTGATGAATGATCAGATAAATCATTTAAATATACTTTTAGAGTACAGTTTAAGAGTGTCTACTCCAAAAATAACACTAATCTATTCTTCTTTCCCCCATTATTGAAATTCTGATATGACTACATAACACCAGGAGATATATACAGTATTGAAAGATTGAGTGAACATCAAAATAATTTAAAAACCGTTGGTTTTATATTTATTTCCTTTCCTAGCCCCATAGAGGTAGAAGAAATAAGCTGAGTGATTTAGGTCTCCACGGCCTCAGTTCTGACACTGTTGGTTAAGATAAAAATCACAAGCATCAAATGGTTTTTAAAATCATCCCTAAAAAGATACAGAAATACTTAATAGTTGAGAGAATTACAAAATACCTATGAGCAAAATTATGCAGTTAAGGTTTATTCAACAGTCTATTTTTTAAAACCAGTCCTTCCATCTTCCATTTATGATATACCCTGCTTCTCAAAGCTTTGTTGCTTGAAGGCTAACTCTTTTATCTAACAAAACATTCCACCAAGATCTTCCCTAAGTCTTCTATTTCTAATATCTCTCAATAGAGTAAGACATATTATAATGTATTCCCACAGAGAAATGGAAGCAGCAAACATTAGATCATCATTTTATGGCTAAGTCACTCTTTGGCAATAAATACTTAAGAGGACTTCACTCTGCTTTTCTGAGCACAAGGGGTCAAGAGCTACAGCTGAGCCTTGAAGGGCATTTAGATGGACACATGACCTTTACCCTCCATAGAGCTACAACTGTCGCCTTTACCTGAGCCTTTGATGTCCTTCCTTCTTTGGACTCATCGTGTTTTAGGAGGCAAAGAAACCATGGGAAGCACTCAAATTCAAGGTTGCAACCATAGCCTTGTCACACCCCGCAGCCCTACATCTCCACCCTTAACCTAGAATTCTAACTTACAAATTATTCATTTCTATTGTACCTTTAGTACACAAATGATAGACCCTGATACAGCTTCCTAAAGGACTTAAGCATGGTACTCATAAGCACAATGACTCCTTATTTGTCCTAATTATGTTTTCTTTATGGATTATAAATAGATTTTAAGCCTCGCTTTGATATCATGAGTTGAACTGATAAACAGTTTAAACAATGGATAAAGTGGTTATGTAATCTGGATGCTTAGTCTACATCAGTGGTCGCCAACCTTTCGGACCTCATAGACCACCAGTGGTCCACGGACCACCGGTCGGCGACCGCTGGTCTACATAACGCAAATCTAAACCCAAAGACCTAGCGTTTCTATGTGGAAAAGCACTTTGCTTGACTCTCTAAAATACATAATAAAAATGACTCTAAGAACATTTAAAGGACTTGTAGGGGAAAATACAGATTCAAGAAGAGGTAGAAGTGTAAAGGCACCGGTAGAAGAGTGAGGACTTACCAGTTAGTATTCATTAGAGCTAGGTATTATTTTTATCACATTATTATTACTCAAAATAATCCTCAGAAAAGTTTTTCAATAAACCTAAACATTCAATACTTCACTTTCTGTTAAATTCACTTCCTTCTTTGGACTCATTGTGTGTTAGTCTAACAAGAATTTTATTGATTTGTTTCATCATTTTAAACCTTCCAAAAACCTCTCCAGAATTAGAGCATTTGCTGCTATGAACTGTGGCACCACAATCTTGTGTAAATAAACAAATAATTGAAAGCTGAAATGAGTAACCTATATTAAACTTAGAGCTCCAATTTACAAGTGCTTTGTTTCCTTAGAAGCCCAGAGAGAATACTTCTTTGATCTTCTGAAAGGGAACATACTTTAATATCACTTTTGAAAAACTCACATAAGAATAGGGTTTAATCAAACACAATTGCAAATACTAGAAAAAAGGTAAGGAGGGGGGGAAGAGAAAAACTAATTTTCAACCATGAGATTGTAAGCCCTTCAGGATAGATTTCATCTTTTTAAGCAGTTGTTAAGGATGCCTTGCAGTAGGTGGATAAAAACAAACAAGGCCCAGACCCATTAAAAGATAATCAGGCTCCACTTATTTCCCATCACCCTAAGAGTACAGTAAGAGACAGGTATAGTCGATTTATTTTATAATTTTATTTTTTATTAAATTTAATGGGGTGACACTGAATAAGATCATATAGGCTTTTAGTGTACATTTCTATGATACATGATCTGTATATTGTGTTGTGTGTCCACTATCCAGTCAAATGCAAGGGTCTCAGCACCTGGAGCTTTGACCTGAGCCCTTGAGCACTAAGAAACTTAGTTACAATCGCTATGCAAAATCCTCTTGACAATCACCTTTGGGCTGGAACCACCATCTTCCAGTAATTGGCCAAAATGACCAACACAAAGAGAAAGAGGAGAGGTACCCACTATATGTTCACTAGGCCTTCTAAAAAACATGGAGTTGTTCCTTTGACTACATGCATGGGAATCTAAAAGAAAGGTGATATTGTAGACATCAAGGGAATGGCACTGTTCAAAAAGGAGTGCCCACAAATGTTCCCATGGAAAAACTGGAAGAGACTACAATGTCACCCAGCATGTGGTGGGCATTGTTGTGAACAAACAAGTTAAGGGCAAGATTCTTGCCTGGAGAATTAATGTACCTATTGAGCATATTAAGCCCTCTAAGAGTTGAGATAATTTCCTGAAACGTGTGAAGGAAAAGATCAGAAAAAGAAGGAAGCCAAAGAGAAAGGTACCTGGATTCACCTGAAGCGCCAGACTGCTCCACCCAGACAAGCACACTTTGTGAGAACCAGTGGAAAGGAGCTGAGCTGCTGGAACCCATTCCCTGTGAATTCATGGCATGATAAGTATAAAAGACATAAATAAAAGCCTTCTGTACTGTTAAAAAATTCCTATGACAATCATTCAGGAGCTGCTATCTACACAAGGTGACATTAAATTCAAAGCACAAGTGGAAGAAAGGGGACTTGGGGACTACTAGCATGCTCTGCACACAGCGTACAATACCAATGGACCTTGGTGCCCATCAACTACAGGGCAGATTTCAGGTACCCAAAGAAAGGATGATAATTTCTATGTTACTATGAAACTTGGACTCCTAGAGAGATCATATTAGTCTCCTTAAGTAGTTTCATCAGCATCATCTATGAGTCAACTTTATATTTAATATAGGCCCTGGAACACATCCAGATTAGCAGCATAAAATAAATGCTTGTTACAAAACAACTCTTCAGGGCTGGGTTTATATAGCAGAGTACCCCACCAAGAAGGCCTACATGACAGGGCAAAGGGAATGCTTTAATGTCAATGTATAACAAAACTTAAATGATACATTTGTTACATATTTGTCAATATATAACAAAACTTAAATATACAATATGTAACAAAACTTAAATGAACAGAAATAGACCCCATACACACACAAAACACAACAAAAATAGCCTAGAGCCACACAATTTAGACTTACAGGGGCTTTGCTATTCCTGTAGCCCAACCAACCTCACTCTGCACATGAGGAAACTGAGTCTCAGAAAAGTTGTCCAATATGACTTAGGTTGGATTCTAGGCCCAATGTCTCCCCTCCACTCTCATCAGAACAGCTTTCTATAAAAACCTTGAGCGGGGGAGGGGACTGCCATTCTTGTTGTTGGCTGACTCATCAAAGGATCTCAAGATCTTGGGAGTAGAGGAGATCTCTCCTTTACTCTCCAGTACTAAAAGCTAAACATTCCCCAGAAAAACTGAAATTCTCAAAAGCAAAAACAGGGTTGGAACCTGCACAGAGCCACTATGTTACTGCAGAATCACAAAGCAATCCACTTTCAAAACCTTTTCACATACATTACTCCCCAAGAACCACAGCTCACAAGAGAAAGGAGTCTGAACTCCAAATCAGATCTATGGGATTGTGCCAGAGCAGAAGAGCCTCGGACATGAGCAAACTTTGCAATATTCAGAAGAAAGGGAAATTTCCTGTAAGCCTCAGGGAACCTTTCCCAGAAGGTCTCAGAGTTGCTGAGAATGGAAAGATTCTGTGGGTCGTTAGGTCCATGAATCAACTTCGTCATTCTTAAAGGTCATCAGCTACGTTTAGATTTCATTTTTCCCATTAAATCAAAGGAAAAATGTCATTCAGAGATCAGAATGAGGAGAAGCTGGGAAGTGGGTATGTTGGGAAAACAGCATCTCACTTACATGATGGGCTACACAAGGTCCTGCCTGACTTCCCGTAGCATCTGTATCCTAAGGCTATATGACATACTCTACACAACCTTTTTTCAGGTTATCAATTGGGTTCTGTTGCTAAAGTTGAGTTTTCTGTTTTTTTTCCTTTTATACCGAAAAGCCTTTCTAGTGCGGTTTGATTGTTAAGATGATCAAGAGGAAAAACAAATGCTAAACTGAAGAAAAAGCACAGGAAAAGATTAAACCAGTAAGTTAGGTGAAAAGACTTTTCTATAGTAAGTAGAAAGTATGCAAATGAGTTGCTTTAATTCCTAGTTTACAAAGTTGGATTGTATAGAAGCAATATACAACATTGTTTCCAAAACATATACCTTCAGAAGCTTATGACAGTTACTAAAACTAGGCTAACTATAGACTTTAAACAAAACTCAGATTTTTATAAAACTTTGGAGACTAGCAAACTTTTGAAAACCCAATCCATATATTAATAACATCACAGACCTAAATGCTTAAGCTTCAAAAGGGAAAGTAAGAAACATCAAATTCTGGAATATACAAATTCATTTTGTTTCAATATAATTATTTAAAGTTCTGTTCAAACAAAACAGATCTATCTATATCTCTATATATCTATATCTATCTATATCTATATCTATATCTATATCTAACACCCTAATGTGCAAATAGACCAAATGGCGGAACAACCAAACAACCAATCACTATGACATGCGTTGACCACCAGGGGGCATGCGTGGAACATGGCGGGCGTTGGCAGCAGGTGGCAGAGCGTGGAACATGGCGGACGTCGACCGTGGCGGGATAGTAGAGCAGGTAAGCGGGGTGGCCAGACCAAAGTGGGCGAGCCTCTGGTGGTTACTGGAAATTCATTGCTCCCGCCTGGCACTCGCACCTGCTACTTGCGCTGGAGCCACTGCTTGCACCTGCTGCTGGCGCCTGGTGCCAGCCCTGATCACTCAGCACCAGCAGCGGGTGCACGAGTGGCAGCTACCAGCCCTGATTGCCCCTCAGGGCTTCTCCACCTCTCCCTGCTCCTGAGAGGCAATCGGAGTCAGCAGCCGGCACCGGCCCCGCTTGCACCCACTGTAGGCGCCTGGCACGGGTCCTGATCACTTCGTGCCGTCAGCAGGTGTGAGCAGTGGCTGCTGGCCCCAATCTCCCCTGAGGGCTTCTCCACTTCCTTCTGCTCCTGAGAGGCGATCGGGGCAGCAGCCACTGATGGCGCCAGCCCCGCTTACACCCACTGCTGGCGCTGACCCCAATCGCTCTGTGCTGTGAGCGGGTACAAGCGGGGGCAGGGCCAGCACCATCAGCATGTGGGAGCTGCAACGGCAGGAGCGGGGCTGCCTGCAGACAGGGGACCGGGGCCACGGTGAGAGGGGCTGGGCAGGGGCGCAGAGGATGGGCTGAGATCCGCCCCTGTGCCCACTGCAGCCTTGTGGCCCATAGTTCCTTTCAAGGTGCATGAATTCGTGCACTGGGCCTCTAAAATATTCTAAAAGCCCAATATCGTTAATATCGTAAAATTACTAAACACTTTGTTCCTAAGTAATACAGATTAGTCAAATTACTTTTAAGTGGCCTTGAGATTAATAATTTTAAAAGACCCCCCAAGAACATTCTACCACTTCAATAGCCAAATAAACTTCGAGCAATTAGTCACTGAAACACACACATACATTGACTGATTCATGTTTATCTGCAAAACCTCAAAAATATCCACCTGCCCTACCTACAGCACAAGATGGCTGAAAATAAAAATCAAGGTGTGGTCTTCCTCCCAAGAGCACGCCCACGCTGCCCCTCACCCCATTTCCCCCACAGGCATGCATCTCCTAAACTCGGAGACCCCATGATGGGCAGCAGCAATTTGTCCCAGACAAACTCCCTAAACCTGTTCCCAAGGCCCCTTTTCTCTGACTTAATGAGCCAAAGCAGAGCAGCGTAGGCTCATTTCCCCAGTCCTTCCTTGTTTCACTGTCCCCGGCTTTCATAAACGTCTTCTAAAATTCATAAAAAGAAAAAAGAAAATCAAAATGAGACAGTATATGAAAGTACTTGATAAGCACTTGAAATCATAACACAGTATATGTCAGCAAGTAGTAGAGTGTACACAAAGAATAAGTAAATACAAGTAATGCTCTAAGTTGGTATAGTAAATGAGTAGGAGACATGGTGTCATTAGCTTGGCATCTAATCTTAGTTCAACCATTAAGCACCAATAACCTCGTCGTAAGACAAGTCACTGATGTCCACTGAGCCCCATTTTCTTGTTGTGGAAAGTAACAGAATTGAACTGGACATCTGAAGTCCTTTCCGGCTCCTCTACTTTGATTAGTAATATTTCATACCTAAATTACTGTATTAAATAAATAGCATTTCACATAACTAAATATTCTCATTGTGTGCCACCATGTCACAAGTGGATACTCCAGCTTTCATAATTCAGCAGATAGAGTAGAGAATACTACCACCTTTTATAGACTTATGTACAGACCTGTGCCATGTTCAAAGCATTATTACATATTCCTTCACAGGATGGATCGAAGATTAAATGAGATGAAGACACATTTTATCCCTCACTTATCAGACTAGTGAGCTGAAGCCAAGATCAAGTCATCTACAACAACGCACAGCTGCAAGAGTAAAAGCTGGAGGGAGAAAGCAGCTCCCATGCTCTTCTCAGTCAGGGATAACTGAGCATCTGAAGTGGAAATGTAACAGGGCCAACCTTCCAATGTCCAATCGGCTGTGGCAGAAAAGCAGGCAGTCCCTCCTTCACATTCGCTAAACCACTAGGCACTTGTTTTCTGGCTGCCAGGGACACAGTAATGAACAAAAGAAAAACCCCTGGCCTCACTGAACTTACATTGTGGTTGGGAAAGAGCAACAAGGTAAAGGAGTAAAATATAGGTTATATTACAGTGATAAGTGCTATGAAGAAAAATAAAACATGAAAAGAGGATAGAGAGCATGTGTTTGGGGATTTGATTTTCTTTTAAGCTGGCTGGATGCCACTTAAAGAACTACAACAATAATGCATCGAGTTTTTTTTCCTAAGCATTTCCCCAAACAGGGAACACTTCGGATACCGGGAAGACTCTGGCCACTGATTCCAATTTGAGAATGATTGCTCAAACCTCTGAAATGCCAGCTATGAGTTGTCATATCAGCAATCTAAACACCCTACTAACGAAGACTCCCACCACAACCCCAGCTTTAAAATCAGAGTGAAAAGTGATTTACAAAAGAGCCCTGAGAAGTTACAAGAGCATTGAACTGCTTGTGAGTTAGCACAAATGTCTCCTTATGCAAAGATTAAAATGTAGTTTAGATGCTGAGTTCTGCTAAGGCAAAGCACTAAGAATGCCGTACGCATCATTTTGCTTTTTCTGACTTGTCAATTCTAGTGAGTTCTCTACTATTAGTCTATATTTAACCAGCTTATTGGGAAGTTTCTCCAGCTTTTAGCATTTTTTTCTCTTTTATTAAAAGAGCAACCTAGTTTGCAAGAAAGTTGCTGTAAGAAAGTAAACAGCCCCCCCCCCCCGCAAGATCTGATACACTTGGTTAATCACTATCTCATCAACCTTTAACCAGGTTAGTTGGAATGGCAAGTCAGGTTAAGCTTTGTTTCACTGAAGTTTTAAAATGCTTTCTGAGTCGCTAAAATCGCTTGGTCCTCGAGCTGTAATCGCATCCTGAGAACTGCAGTCGTCTTAAAATTCCCTATAGCTTACTTGGACCTGTGTGTCTATAACGCACAGACAGCTCTTCCTTTAAACGGAGTTCCCACAAGGAAGCGGAAAAGACACATTGGACAGAACTTCAGCCCTGGCGGTCGGATCGCCAACCCAAGGAGAAGAGCCAGGACCAGAGGGTTTTCGCTCAGCCCACACCCGGCGTGGAGCTTGTTTGGCTTCTCAGCCT
>NW_005356042.1:10494371-10518943 GCF_000412655.1 Myotis brandtii
AGAGCCCTCGGACCGCGCCTGCGCCATCCTCGGCGCGAGGGGCCGGTACCTTTAAGGAGCCGCGGCATTGCGTCATTTTTCCGCGACGCCCCCACGCTCTTGCTCCCGCCCTCTCGCCCGCCATCGCTGGATGCAGCCAATCAGAAGCGTCATTCCCCGGTAGGGCCCTCGGGTGCTGCCCCCGCGCCGTCAGAGGCTGTCCACGGCCGGGAGGGATCGCTGCGGCGCCGGAGGGCTTTGCGGCCGGCGGGGACTCTGTGGTGGAGCCGGTGGCCTCTGGACCCCCGAGTCTCGGCTCCTGCGCTCTAGCTGTGGCCACGGGCACGGTGCCCATCCTCACCTCTCCGTCTGCAGCCTGAAGACGATGACTTCTTAGTGTTGTGGACTAGCCTGTGAGCAAGGACGCAGTAGGTGTAGTTCTCATTCTGTTTGAGAGAAAAGCCGCTTCCCAAGTAAGAGCCGAGACGCGAGAACACAGGCTCTGAAAGAGCGATTAGGTTGCGGCCTAGGGAGGAGAGATAGCAGAGGAAGCTGGAGAAGGAAGCGGCAGGTCTTGCGTTCTGCAGGGCCTCCTTGGCCGTGGGAAGGGAGTTGGTCTTGGTTCCTGCAGGTGTTAGGAACCGAGAAAGGGCTTTGAGCGGGTGGTGGTGGTTGTTATAAAGATCACTCCGCGGCTGCATGGAGAGAGAGAGAGAGAGAGAGAGGGGGAGTGTTCGTGTGTTCCAGAGACAGAATGATGCTTCTGTATTGCAGTACTTGAGGGAAGGGAACGGTGGCCTAGAAGGAAGGCTGATGATGGCGGTGGACAACAGTGGATGGCTTGCAAAGAGTAGACAGGATTGTGAGGGAGGGGAGTCCAGGATAATGTTCTGGGTTGAGTAATTGCCTGGGTGTTGGGACCTTTCAGAGAGAGAGGCAACGCTGAAGGGGCGGAAGCGAGAGAGGCTAGACATCATCGGTGACAGGAAGCCACCCTGGGTCCGCTTGACTGTTAGGGCGAGCCCTGTTCTGTCCGAGGTTTGCCCGGAGGCTGCTAAGGGCACGTGGGAATGGGGAATGTAGCCGCCAATTCCTGCAAACAGGTGCTCAATAAGCTTCTAAAGAAATCGCAATTTTACGAGGACCAAGGGCCAGAAGAATGTGACCCGCGTTCCAGATAAGGCGGGATGTGGTTCTCAAGGGATCAGCTCAGCCTTTTCTTTCAGCCCAAGGCTCCGATAAAGTCTTGGGTCTTTACCCTGAATCAGCCAAGGCTCTGCAGTTGCTGGTAGGAATCAGAGTATATAACTCCGCTGGAGTCACTGGCAAAAGGATAGATGAGAAGAAGGATGTTACCCGTGAAAGATCCAGAAATGCACAGTCCCTTCTTCAAACACAGCTCAGTATTTATGGGTGAAATGACAAAAATGTTTAGCATTAGCTTCAAAACAAAAGGAAGGGATGGAGGGAAGCAGGTGGGGGTACAGGTGAATCAAAAGTGGCTGTGAATGATTGGTTGTTAAAGCCGGGTTATGGGTACATGAAGGTTTGTTGTACTAGTCTCTGTATGTTTATGTTGTAAAATAAGTAAAAAACAAGATAAGCAACTCAAGCCTTTCTTCACCATGATACCTGCCCAGTATCCCAGGGAGCAATCAACACTGTTCTCCCAAGTTGTTGCTGTGTTTCGAACATTGCTTTGGCAGGAAACTTATTGTAATGAGTTTATTTATTCATGTCACCTGCTAGCTTGTGTATTTTAGTGTGTCTCTGTTTCCAAGTGCCAAGTACAGTGCCTAGTAGTGCTCAGTGAATGTTGGATGGAGGGATTACTATTTTTTAATTGATTTTAGAGAGCGAGGAAGGAAGGAAGGAAGGAAGGAAGGAAGGAAGGAAAAGAGAACATCGATATGAAAGAGAGATATCAGGAGGTTGCCTCCTGTATGTGCCCTGACTTGGAATCAAATCCACAATCTCACAACCTTCTGGTGCACGAGACAACACTCCAACCAACTGAGCCACATGGGCTAGGGCAGGTAGATGGAGGAATCTAAAAAAACTGTGAATACCAGGCACTTAATAAATGTTTTCTGAATCGCATTCTATATTTTTAGTGTATTTGTCTTTTTTTCTCAGCTGGGTTGTTTTTAAGGTCAAAATGATACCCAGGACAGAGAGAGTTCTCTATACCATGTAGACATTTGATGGGTTCTTATTGATTCATTGCTTGGAATGCTGGTCTACTCTTCAAATGTCAGAGGTTCCAAAACAAAACAAAGAGCTCAAATAACAGAATCACCCTCAGGTAACCAGTTATCCCGGAATGGGAGTGTTGCCTTAATTGAAGAGGTGAGTGGGGATTAGTCAGGCAGGCCCTTCCTGGTAAGGATGAACCTTCTCTGATGTTTTGACAGAAGGAAGGAATGAGAGGGCCTGGTTAGAGGGTTGTAGACAGACCAGCATCACTGAGGTGCAAGGTAGTTGCTGGCTTCAGAGGGTCACCCATGCAACAGGCAGCTAATCAGCAGAAGAACTTGTATATGCTTTCAATACCACCCTCACTGCAGTATTCCCCACCAACCCACCTGCCTGAATAACTCACATTCATCCTTCAAAACCCAGCTCAAAATGACCTTCAGGGAACCTCCAACCAGCTTCTCATGGCAGAGTCCCCATGCTATGCCATGTTCATGTGTTCTGTGCTGCATTGCCTTCACCGCACTGTAATTAACTGGTTTATAAGTTGGTTTGTGTGCTTCTCCAGAGTGCTTAGTGGGTGCCCCCTCGTTCTTTTACTTAATTAGTTAGAGGTAGCAAGTTGAGTAATTGAGCAGGAGAGGCAGGATATAACACAATAGGGGTAGGTGGGATTACAGGGAGCTGAAGGACACACACCCGTCTCAAGTGGGAGGATGCTCCTCAGCTGATTGCACGTGCCCAGTGGTGCCAAATCCAGCCATTTTTCAAGAGATCTGAACATTTAGATTCACATATTGGATGTTTTTTCCAACATTAGCCACTAATTCCATTTGGGAAATAAAGATGCAGCATATGTCTGCAGGCAGGATCTGGTTTTAATTCATTCCCAGAGGTAATCAGAAACCCATCTCGGTTTACTGAGAAGTGAGTTAACAATCAAAAGGATGCTGAGCT
Organism: Myotis brandtii; assembly: GCF_000412655.1. Taxonomy (NCBI): domain Eukaryota; kingdom Metazoa; phylum Chordata; class Mammalia; order Chiroptera; family Vespertilionidae; genus Myotis; species Myotis brandtii. The sequence continues at coordinate 10,497,504 of NW_005356042.1, forward strand.
CTCAATAGACATTGTTGAGTTGAACTCAAGTGCCCCAAGAAAACTCATCCTAGTGTTCTAGGAAAGGAAGAAGGATTTTGGGGAGGGGCAGAGCCTACCCTCCCATCTGCTGTAGGAGCCACTCCTGGTTGGGCAATGGACTGTTTTGCAGCCTTTCTTGATATTGCTCAAACTGAGCTGGCTTTGATATTGTTTATGGCCATCAGAATGGTGTATTTGTTGTTATTGTCTCTCTACATTCCATAGATGTAAGACACCAGCTATTGTGAAACATATAATCTAAGAGATCCAATATCATCCCAGCAGTTTCAGTCTCTGGTGACTATAACTGTCCCCTTCTGGTTTAGAGGCTAAACAACCCCCAGAAATAGGACTTGTTTTTGTTTTGTTTTTGGTTTAAAGGATGTTCACAAGATATTAACAGTAGTCACTCATTCAACAGATATTAAGCACCTTCAGATACAATGATGGTGAAAACATAATTACCTCAGTGGTATCATTGTAGAGATTTTTTACTCTCTGTGCTTTTCTGATCATGTATCATTTTTTACAATCAGAAAAAAATAAGAAAATAATTTCACTCGCAAAAAGAAAAGAGAACAGTTTTGCTTTGCTTTGAAAAAATGATCCCCCAAAGAAGAGAAGAATCACCCTGGGGTTTTATTTTTTAATAAATGTTAAAAAGAGGAATGGGAATCCAGTAAAAGAACTAATACAAAGGGAAAAAAATGAATAGTTTGAAAGCTCCTTACAAGTCATCAAATCCAGTGGATTTATTTTATTGAAGAGAAAACTTAAGATGAGCACACAGCTTGGTCAGGGTCATACATGTGACCTCGTCGGGCGGAACAGACAGCCCCAGAGCTTCTGCCTCCCAGCTCTGTAAGCTTTTCCATTACACCAACTTGACTCTTTGTAAACATTAATTTGGTTGAGACAGTCTCTTCTGATTCATTTTAAGGCGGTCTGCATATATTTTATTGGGTAAATCTGCCATTTATCCAAATCTATATATAGCCCATTTCTTTCCAAAAATCTAAGCTCTTCCAAATTGCTGAGTCAGAGAACATCTCAGTATTTATAACCCTTTAGTTGCTTCTTTATATTTAGACAATATTCAGAGAAGTGTCTCAGAAACCAGTGAACTAAGTTGTAATGAAGGTAGTGACTGTTTCTGTCGAAATCGATGCTATACTCCTTAGCACCCAGCACAATGCCTGACACATAGTTAGGTGCTCAATAAGTACTTGCCAAATGAATAAATGTGAATGGGTAGGAGAACTGAGATTTTTCTATCCATAAGGGATTACTTAAGATGTTGTTTTCCATAAGTCCCCACTGAACTCCAAGCTGGTACAGCTAACAGCCTACCTGACATCTTCAGTTGAATATCTAATAAACACCTGCAACTTAACATGTCAGAGTTAAACTTCTGATTTTACCCCTTAAACCTAATCATTCTCCAAATAAATGGCAGCACCAAAGGACAGAAACTTAAGGACAATCTGGACCTCTGTCTCTCACACCTTTCATCCAATTCACCAACAAACCCTGCAGCTCTTCCTACATACAGACTGTCTCCTGAATCCTGCCTTGTCTCACAACCTCCACCAGTACCACCCTGGTCCAGATGCTAACTCCACCTGGACTCCTGTAATAGCCTCCTAGCTGCTCTCCCTGATTCTCCTCTTACCCCTTTAATCAGATCGAGTTAATCTGTCATTCCCCAGTGCAAAACCCTCCAATGGCTTCTCATCAAACTTAGAAAAAAAATCCAAAGTCCTTACCATGCCTTACAGATCCTATATGATCTGGCCTTGTACTTCCTCTGTGACCTTGTTTCCTAACACTCCTCTCCCTCCGTGTGCACTAACCAAAAGGGCGAATTTGCTCTTCCTTGAATAGGCCTTGCATATGCCCACCCCAGGGCCTTTTCATCAGCTGATTTCTCAGCCCGAAAGTTTCTTTCCTCATTCTCATAGCTTGCTTTTTCCTTCTACTTAGATCAGAGCTCAGATGTCATCTCATCAGAAAGGCCTTCTCTTATCTTGTATAATGCCTCCCCTTAACCTGTTCCATTTTTCTTCATTGCATTTAATTACTACCCAATATACATGTTTATGTATTGTGTGTCTCCTACTATAATACAGGTTTCATGAGGTCTGGCAGGAACTATTTTGTTTATCACAGCCTTTAAAACAGTGCATGGGATATAATATGTACTCAATAAACATACTGAAAAGAAGGAAGAAAGAGGAAGAAAGGTAGGGAGGAAGAGAGGAGAGGAGAGGAGGGGAGAAGAAAGAAGAGAGGGAGGTGAGGGAGAAAGATAAAGCTTACTGGACCTTTTCATCCCTTGCTGTCTAACCTGACATTACCAATCTTACAGGAAGATGAATTATCAAGAATGATTCAAAGGACCTGAAAGGAAACTTCCAAACCTTAGAAGGTTACAATATAACAGCCCTGGGCATAGGTTGCCCCAATAATGTCTTCCAAACTAAGTCCAGTGCAAGGAACTTTATTTCACTTCCTAAAGGTACACCACTTTGCACTTGTACTCTGTAAATTTGATTTGGGTGTTGGATATTGTTTATATACCCAAAAGCATGTAAAAGATAGTGAATTTTTGTCCTCCCCCTAAAATTCTAGCCAATACACTTAGATCTGTTTAAACATCTGTGAAGTCATTTGAGTTTTTTTAATTCATTGGTTTTCCTCACTGCCTCCCCTCTCTTTCTTCTATCCTTGGAGACTCTGACTAAGTTATTCCCCTTCTTCAGTCTCTTCTTCTGTACAACTGGGATAATCATAATAACTTCTAGAGCAGGGGTGGGCAAACTTTTTGACTCGAGAGCCACAATGGGTTCTTAAACTGGACCGGAGGGCCGGAACAAAAGCATGGATGGAGTGTTTGTGTGACTAATATAAATTCAAAGTAAACATCATTACATAAAAGGGTACGGTCTTTTTTTTTTTTGTTTTATTCTTTTCAAACGGGCCGGATCCGGCCCACGGGCCGTCGTTTGCCCACGGCTGTTCTAGAGAGTGGTTGTGAGGATTAAATGAGAGGATAGGAGTAGTGCTGACAACAGGGTCTGGCACATAGTAGGTGCTCAATAAATGCTAAGTGTTGTTATGTTTATTATCAATCACCATTCTTGCCCAGCTTCTAGTTTACTTTCAAGTAAAAAATCTAGTCTCTTCACCTCTACAGTCAGGGCCCTACCAGCTACATCCTCTCCAGGTCTGAGTTGACAACCTCACTTCTTGTTTCTCCCTGACATTAATGCTAGGCTTTAGGTGAACTTAATTTATTTTCTAACTCCATCTGACATTTAAATTTCCTACTCCAGTCCTTTAGACATCTCATTTGACTCCTTTTCTTTCATGCTCCAGCCTTTAATTTTATTTTTTAACATTTAAATTCATCTGATATTTTCTGAAATATGTTAGACCTCTTTAGCCAGCAAGTTTTGAAACTAATTAACTTTCACATTTTTAAATGCTTTTTAGTGATTTTACAGAGAGGAAGTGAGAAGGAGAGAAAGAAACATGGATGTGAGTTGCCTCCTGTCAGCACCCCTACTGGGGACCAAACCTGAAACCTGGGAATATGCCCTGACTGGGAGTCAAACTAGCAACCTTTTGGTGCACGGGACAATGCTCAACCAGATGGCCACACTGGCCAGGGCTCTTTTTAAAAAAAATCTTTAAAAAAACATCTTTATTGAGATATATCATGCAGTAAATTGTTCCATATGGATACACCTGTGAAATCACCAAGTGATTCACAGATCAAGATAAAAAAACATTTCCAGTAACAGAGAAGGTTCCCTCAAGTCCATTTCCAGTCAATACCTCCCAAAGGAAACCACTGCTCTGACAATATTGCTATTGATTAGTTTTTACTGTTCTTTAGCTTTTCTCACTCAATACTACATCTTTGAAATTCTTCCATTTTGCTGCTTGTGCATTTAGCTTTTCTCACTCAATACAGGGTCTTTGAAATACTTCCATTTTATTACTGGGACTATACCATTGTGCAAATATGCCACAATTTACCCATTTTTTGTTGATGGATATTTGGATTGTTTCCAGTTTGGGGCTGTTATAATAAAGCTGTATGAACATCCTTAAACAAGTCATCAGGTGGATATAGCGCTCTTTTCTCTTGTAGCTGTGCCCAGGTTCAGTTGCTGGATCATAGGGTGAGCATATGTTCAGCTTTAGCAAATCCTGCCAAACAGTTTTCCAGAAAGATTGTATCAAATTATACTCCCACCAGTCACATGTGAGAGGTCCAGTTGCTCCACATCCTTAAGTAATTGATGGTGTCAGTCTTTTAATTACCATTCTGCTGGGTGTGAAGTGATATCTTGTTTTAATTTCCCTGAGAATAATGATGTTGAGCACCATTTTATATGTTTTTGACCACTTGGATAACTTTTTAAAAAGTATTTGTTCGAGTTTTGCATCATTTTAAAAAATGGAATTTTAATTTGATTTTTAGGAAGAGTTCTTTATTATATATATATATGGAAACAAATTTCTCCTCCCAATCTGTGACTCACTTTTTCACTCTCCTACTGATGTCTTTGATGAACAGACATTATTTTTTTCTTTTTGAAAAAAATTTTTTATTGAATTTATTGGGGTTACATTGGTAAATAAAATTATATAGGTTTCAGTTTTACAATTCTATTAACACATCATCTGTATATTGTATTGTGTGTTCATCACTCCAGGTCAAGTCTCCTTCCATCACCATTTATCTCCTGCTTTACCCTCTTCTACTCTCCCAGCCCCTTTTCCTCTGGTAATCACCATACTGTTGTCTGTATCTATGAGTTTTGTTTTGTGCGTAATCCCTTCACCTTTTTCTCCCAACCTCCTAACCCCCTTTCCCTTTGACAGCTGCCAATCTGTTCTCTGTATCTATGAGTCTGTTTCTATTTTGTTAGTTAGTTTATTTTGTTCACTAGATTTCACATATAAGTGAAATCGTATGGTATTTGCTTTTCTCTGGCTGGCTTATTTCACTTAGCATAATACTGTCCAGGTCCATCCATGATGTATTTTTTTATGGCTGAAAAGTATTCCACTAAATGTACCACAGCTTTTTTAATATACTTATCTACTGATGGGCACTTGGGCTGCTTCCAAGTCTTGGCTATTGTAAATAACACTCCAATGAACATAGGGGTGCATATATCCTTTCAAATTAATAGAACAGTCATTCTTAATTTTAATGAAGTTTGATTTATCAGCCTTCTCTTTTTAAAAATATGTTTTCTTGATTTTAGAGAGAGCGAGGAAAGGAGAGAGAGAAAAACAGAGGTGGTGCTGGAGCAGCGAGCCTCCTTCACATCCCCACTGGGGATCGAGCCTGCAACCTGGACATGTGCTCTGATCCGGAATCAAACTAGTGACCTTTTGGTGCATGGGACTAAGCTCAACCAACTGTGCCACACTGGCCAAGGCTCAGCCTTCTCTTTTATGGTGAGTTCTGTTTGGAAATCTTTGTAATCATGATACTATCCTCCTATGCTTTCTTCTAGAAGCTTTTCTTTTCTCTTTCACATTTAGGTCTATGATCCACCTCAAATGCATGCATTTCTTTAAAAAACAACAACAACAACAACTCAGAATTCAGTTTTTCAGAGACTCACTCATTCATTCATTCATTCATTCCTTCAATCACTTATTCATTTAACAGAATTTTTAATCACCTATCATATATCAGGCACTTGTGAGAGAACAAAAGCAATTAGAGTCAACATTTAAGGCACTTATTGGCCAGCAGGGGAAAGGGTGAGACTTGCACATAAACAACATCTAGAAAGTAGTAATTTAGTTGGAAAATATGAGATGGCCTAATTATTCAGATGTGCCGCCCAGAGTCCTTTTCTCTTTGAACACAGGCAGAGAGATTACATTTCCTACATGCCAGTGATCCTGTCTTTCTCGTCCTTCATTGGCCCCCATGTCCTCCAAGTAAAAGCCCTAGTCCCTGTGCTTGGTACATGAGGTGTCCCACCATCTGGCCCCTCCTCACTCCTGACCCTCATCTTCTAGACCCCTCCATCTCCATCCCACAGCCTCTGCACAGACACCTGAACTCCTGAGCAGAGCGAGCTGTTCATCCTGCCAGCTCTTTGTCTCTGCTTTCCTTCTGCCTGGATTCCTCCCATGACACTGATGTCTGAATATCTGCTCACTGCTCCAGCACCACCTCTGTGAAGCCTCTCCTGGTTCCTTTCTGTCTCATTGTTTGTGCCTTGAAGTCTACCTCTGGAGCCAGACTGGTAGGTTTGAGCCCCGCTTGTCACTTTCCAGCTCTGTGACCCTGGGCATGTTACCTAAACTGCCAACCAAGTCTCATGTTCTTCAGTGGGAATGGTTGTGGATCCTGGTATGGATGGTTTTGTGCAGAATAAATGAGATTATCCAGGTGCAATTGTTTAACACAGTGTCTAGCACATAGTAAGGGCTCAGTAATTATTTGCTTAAAAAACAATAAAAATAGTTCTAACCATCATACAAATGACGTTTATCAGCTAATATATTGGTCTTTTCAGTAGACAGGTGTTTTCTTTAGATTATAAATCACTTCCTTAATTTTTCTACAATTGCCACTGGGACTAGTACCCACCTGTGGAGGTCCTAGTGCAGTTCTCTATGCAGGGAGCTTTATGTCCATTACCCCAGTGAATCTTTACAGTAACTTACAAGGTAAGGACTAGGATCTCCAGGCTATGGTTTAAAAAACTGAGGTTGAAACTCTGTCCCGTGTCCCTCAGCTGATTTGTTGAGGAACCAGGATTTTGACTCCCTGCTTCATTGCAAAGTTTGTGAGCTACTAATTACATATCCCATCACATCACAGTGAGCTCACATTTGATGAATAGAATGGAGTCTAATAAACCCAGAACCTACCCAAGTTTGGTAAAAGGAGCATGGGCTTATCTGCACTGCTAAGTCTCGAATGTGACCATCAAAGGTCAAGCAACCAGAGGCTGAGACCCTCCCGGCAAACAGATAGCATCTAGAGCAGGTGCTTTCCACTTTTCCCTCTTGGGAAATGGCGGTTTCATCATCAATAATTTATACTTTGTGACTTCAAGGTGTGCTCTTTAATTGACACAATGCTACCTTTCCAGAGGAACAGGTTGTCACTTTTCACAAAATTTGCCCTATTTAATGAAACTTTGTTGTCTAATTACAGACCATTTCCTCTATTGCTGTATCACAGTCCCAACCAGCAGTCTTAGGAAGATTGTTTTCAAGCAGATTCTGGAACCTTGACCTCTCCAGCCCAATTGTAAGTATCTTGAGAGCTGGGACCCCATCGTACTTGTCTGTATCTCCCAGGCCACCTGACTTGGTTAGGCAGGAATTCAATAATTATGTTTACTTGTTTCATGCTGGGTACTGGGCTAGGCCTTGGGAGGGAGAAAGGAGGAAGCAGATTCAGATCTTGCCCTCCAGGAGCTTCTGGTCCAACCCAGAAGATAAGACTCAAACATAAGCAACAAACATCTGATATGGGAAATGGGGGATGTGGTAGGGATTGTAGCAGAGAGCTACACTGGGGTACACCCCCGTCCCAAAGCATCGCTTGTACTTCAAGATTACTGGGGGATGCTCGGCTGGCATGGCTCAGTGGTTGAGCGTCAACCGATGAATTGGGAAGTCACAGTTCAATTCCCAGTCAGGGCACATGCCCAGGTTGCAGGCTCGATCTCCAGTGTGGAGCATGCAGAAAGCAGCCTATCAGTGATTCTTTCTCACCATTGATGTTTCTATCTCTCCTCCTTTCCTCTCTGAAATCTATAAAAAATATTTTTTAAAAAAGATTGCTGGAGAATTCTTTGCAAGTATGAGCATGTTACAGTTCTATAACATATCATCTGTTATGTGCATGCATTTTAGGTAAAACAAATTTCAAGGTGCTATATTTGGTAGACCCATCCCCCTGCCTTCCTCCTAGGCTAGGTGGCTCCCTCTCCTCTGTCTTGAGGAATGTTTTGGTGGGTGATAAGCATGACTATTGGAATCAGGCAGAATTAGGTTTTCAATCACTTTCCAGCTATGTGAATTTGAGCAAGTGGTCTGAGCTCTCTGAACATGAGTTTATTCATGATTTTATGAGGTTTATGAAAATCAGTGTTTTACATAAAGCTTTTGTCATATATACAGTAGCTTTTATGCATGTTGTGAAGAAATGAATGTTCATGGGACAGATGGATGGATGGATGGACAGATGGATGGAGTAGAGAACAAGTCAGTCTGTTGCCACATAGCAAGGAAAAAAAAGGCACATATTCCCTTGGTCATTAATACTTTGCAATTCTATGGCATTTTGTACCCTTGAAGCACTTTCGTATTCACACAAAAATCAAAGAAAGTAGAGCCATCTCAATTCTGCCTCTGAGAAAAAAATGAGGCCTCAAGAAAAGCCCAGAGTCTTGCCAAAACTGAGATTGGTCAACTTGAAACTGCACCTGGTTCAGCATTTTTAACACAATAACTTGGGGACGTGTTAGGGGGTGAGGATGAGGACATGCCTTTCAAATTACTGCCTTTCCTTTCTGAGCTGTGTACAGCCTGCTAATTGAGCTACATGTCATGGGCCATAAAGTTCCAGAATCCACACAGCTGGGGCAGGGCAGAAGTTCTTCACTTTCCCTGTTGAGAAACTGAACCAAGCTATGGACTTGAATCTCCTTAACATACATACACACATAAATTCACATGCAACTTCAGGAAGCCTGTGGGCACCCTGAAGGCCCTCTACCATGCCCCCTCAGGTGCTCAAGACCCCTCTACAGCAGACATCCTGAGCCTGACCAACTGCAGAAACCACAAACTCATTAGCTCCAGGCAGAGGAGTAGAAACAGTACATCCAACGTAGCAAACCTCAGCAACTTCAGCCAGGGCCAGCCTACACTCCCAACTCTGCAATCATCTCAATTGTGGAAAGTTTATCTTTCAATGAATATCCAAAGCCAAGCCATCCTTTTCCCTACCAGCTTTTGGAAAGTTTTGGTGGAAATCAAAATTGAGGTCATCTGTGTTTTAGAGATGAAAATTGCCAGCGTGTTAATGGAACAGGGTGGAGACTGGTGAATAGGATAACACATAGTTATCTAGAATCAACTGGCTTCACCAAGGGCAATGCCTTCGCTGTCATGTAAGCCATGATCAGGTGTGAAAGATAAAGAACCAGACTCGCTGCTGGAAGGAAACTTGTTAAGGTCATTCACATACTCATTCAACACTTGTGTATTGAGCAGCTACTATGTGCCAGGCACTGTTCTAGACCCCTAAGATATATGTGATACTAAAACAGAGAAAAAATCTTGTCCCACATATAATAATTGAGCTTATATTCTAGTGAGGAAGATGAACAAATACCCCTAAGTGTAATAAATTGTACAGTACGTCAGAAGGCAAAAAGTGCTGGTGGGGAGGGGGAAGAAAGGAAGTCAATCAGGATTAAGGGATGGGGGGGCAGTGTGATGGAGGAAGCAAGTTGCAATGTTGCAATAGGGTCAGGAAATCTTCATTGAAGGTAAGACTTGGGTGAGGTTTGGGCAAGGCTTGAAGACAAGGAGGCTGCCAAGAAGATGCCAATAACAACACTAAATGGCTAATATTCAGGCATTCACTCACAAGTATGTATTGGGTGCATTAAGATCTGCTTGAGGTAGGCTGAATAACAGCCCCCAAACACACCCAGGCCCTAATTCCTGGAACCTGTGAATGTCACCTTTAGGGCAAAAGGAACTTTGCAGATGTCATAAAGTTAAGGATTTTTTTTAAAAAAAAAAATTCTTTTACTTTAAAATGTTTTTTTGATTTGAGATAGAGAGAGGGGGAGAGAAACATGGATCAGAAAGCACCATGGATTGGCTGCCTCCTGCATGCCCCCTACTGAGGATCAAGCCCACAACCCGGGAAAGTGCCCTGACCAGGAATTGAACTGGCAACCTCTTGGTGCATGGGACGACGCTCAACCAACTGAGGACACCAGCTAGGGCAAGTTAAGGATTTTATGATAGGGATATTATCCAGGATTTTCCGGCAGGCCCTAAATGTATGCATTAGGGGCCTTATAAGCGGGAAACGGAGACTTGACTATAGAAGGGAAGAAAGTGATGTGACTATGGAAGGAGGGGGAGAAGGGTAATGTGATGTGATGTGATGTGATGTGATATGATGTGAAGCCGCCAGCCAAGGAATGAGGAAGCTGGTAAAGTCAAGCAAACAGACTCTCCCCTAGAGCCTCCTTCTGACACCTTCATGTTATTCCCATAGAACTCATTTGGACTGCTGACCTCCAGAACTGTAAGCATAAACCTGTGCTGCTTTACACCTCCACATTTGTGGAAATTTGTTGAAGCAAATTACTACAAGTGCTATTGTAGACAAGGATATAGTAATGCGCCAAAGTGACAAAAATCCCTGCCATGTGACGTCCTATCCTTGACCACTTGTTCTGTGCCCTGGATACGCAGAATCCCTTTGCACACCAGTGCTAGGAGATGGTTGTTACACGAGGCTGTGTAACTCAGAGACCCTGTTCTTTAACCATCTGAGGGTCTTCTGGTCATGCCCGATTAGACTGGGTTTGTGGCTCTATTTGCTCATGTCACCTCCGATGCCATTGGACTCCTACGTGGATTGTACTATTCTGGGTGCCTGGGAAGCTAACCCCTTCTTCTCTCACCACACCAGGAGTAAGGCTCTTCCCAAAGAAAGGGTGACATCCTTCATTCAAGGTTATATGAATAGCATCCTCTACGTGAATTGCCCACATAATCTTAGCTAACTCAGAGGTGGGACTATGTGGCAGGCACTTCTGCTATGGGTTTTCAGAACATAAATTTAGCCCTATAAGGTGGGTTTTTAGTATTCTCCCCATTTCACAGATGAGAAAACACAGGCACAGAGAGATTAAATAACGGTCAAAGATCATATGATCAGTAAGGGTTGGGTGCCAAGATTCAACCTCTTCACTGCTTTTAAGGCTTGTTAATAAAAATTAAGTTTTATTGAGCATCTACTATGTGTCAGATACTCTTCATTTAAGCTTCACAACAACTCTTTGAATGAGAGAAAAGTACTATGTCTATTTTATGGATGATGAAACTGAGGACAAAGAGGATAAAACCCAGGCTGTGAACCTGGAGCCCATTCTCACCTATTGTGCTGTCATGTAACTTAAGCACCCACTTTGTCCCAGGAACTGTACCAAGCCCCTAAGATGAAGACGTGAATAAGATTAAGTCAATAAAAGTAAATGGTTAAGAAGTTGAACTTTGTACTAGACTCATTGGGGTGATTACTTCATAGGTTATAAATATGTCTAATCACTGTATTGTATACCTGAAGCTAACATAATATTATACATGGGAACTATAATTGAAATTTTAAAAAATTTTAAATAAGAAAATAAAAATGCCCCCCCCTCCATCCCAAAGAAATTGGATTTTGGAGTCACAGGAACCATCTGTTTGATCTTGGACAAGTTACTTAACTGTTCTGATACTCAGTTTTCTCATCCATAAAATGGGAATGGCACTAGGATTTACCTCAGGGTTGTTGTGAGGATTACATGAGAACCACCATGTGAAGTGCTTAAGCACAGTTTTTGGCACAGCGTGAATTGTCAATACACATCAGTTGTTGTCATATTATTGCTATTATTATTATAAGAAAGCTCAGTTCCTGGCCTTAAATAGAGAAGAATGCACCAACGATGTAGACGTTAATTATAATGGTAATTTAGAGAACCCTGACCTAGGGTAAAACCTCTTGTTTGCTTAACCCAAATGTCAGACTGAAGGGGAAATCAGGGAACCCATCCATGCCTTTCACCTGTCCCAAAGACACCTGGAATAGAGTAGGAGATCTAGGAACATTGGTCACTTTTAATCCTCTTGGAACACAGTGGGTGTACTTAAAGAAAGAAAATTCTAGCCCAGCCGGCGTGGCTCAGTGGTTGAGTGTCAATCTGTGAACCAGGAGATCTTGGTTCAATTCCAGGTCGGGGCATATGCCGGGGTTGCGGGCTCGGTCCCCAGTTGGGGGCATGCAGGAGGCAGCTAATCAATGATTCTCTCTTATCATTGATGTTTCTATCTCTCCCTCTCCCTTCTTCTCTGAAATCAATAAAAAATATTTTTTTAAAAAAGAAAATTCTAGAAAATCCCACCAGGGTGTATGAGTCTGACTTGAGCACTTATATGCTGGACTCACCTGGTGCTCCACCAGGACCCTGTGACGGAGATGAGGAAGAGTTCTAAACCTCCATTGCAGAAAGAGCCATGGCAACCACCACTGACAGAGGATTCCGTCTTGGTCTCCAGGTCTGTGAACCAAGGCTTTGCTGGGACCAGTAGAGGACTGCCCCAGAGTTGTTTCTCACTGGTTGAAGGAAACATCTTCTAGGGAATGATGGAGAAATAGGGGCTACATTTTTTCCCTTCCTGGAAGATTTATAAACCCTAAAATGTGACTTTTATGCTGGGACTACAAGATATCCATATGCAAAAGAATGAAGTAGGACCCCTACCTCATACTGTATATAAAATTTAACTTGAAATGGATCACAGTGCTAAATGTAAGTGCTAAAACTGTAAAATTAATAGAAGAACACATAGGAGTAAATCTTTGGGACTTTAGCTTGAGCAACCATTTCTTAGATTTGACACCAAAAGCAGAAAAAATAAAAATTAGATAAATTGGACTTCATAAAACTTTAAAAATTGGTGTATGTCCAAGGGCACCATTAAGAAAGTGAAAAGACTACACACAGAATAGGTGAAAATATTGCAGATCATATGTTTATAAGGGACTTAAATCCACAATATATACAGAACTCTTACAATTCAACAATAGAAAGACAAATACCTCAGTTTATAAATGGCAAAGGGTTAAGAGGTTAACCAAAGAACTTACATACTTATATGCACAGCCCATGGACACAGACAATAGTGTGGTGAAAACCTGGGTGGGGTAGGAGCTGGGTGGAGGGGGGCAAAGGAAAGGGAAATGGGGATGTCTGTAATACTGTCAACAATAAAAATGTACATTAAAAAATAAAAACGACAAAGGATTCGAGTGGATATTTCCCCAAAGACAATGTACAAATGACCAGTAAACACATGTGAGATGTTCAACAGCATTAGTTATTAGGGAAATGCAAATCAAAACCACAATGAGACTCCATTGTATCTAGGACGACTAAAATAAAAACAGCAGACAATAACCAAGGAGGGAGGATGTGGACATACTGAAACTCTCATACCTTGCTGGTAGAATTGTAAAATGGTGTAGCCACTTTGAAAACCAGTTTGGGAGTTTCTCAAAATGTTAAACATAGAGTTATCATATGACACAGCAATTTCACTCCTAGGAATAGATTCAAAGAGAACTAAAAACATATGTTCACATAAAAAGTTTACACATGAATGTTCACAGCAGCCTTATTCATGATAGTCCCAAAAAGGAAACAACTCAAATATCTACCAGCTGACAAATGGATAAGCAAAATATGGTCTGTTCATACAGTGGAGTGTTACTTAGACAAAAAAGGAATGAAGTACTAGTTCATGTGACAACATAGAGAAATTTGAAAACATTATGCTAAGTGAAAGCAGCCAGTCACAAAGAACCCAAACATTGTATGATTCAATGTATATGAAATGTCCAGAATAGGCAAATCTATATATAAAGTAGAAAGTAGGTTTGTGGTTGCCTAGAACTGGGGAAGAGGGGTGCAGAATAAGGGGTGACTGCTAATGGGTACAGGGTTCCTTTTGGGAGGTGATGAAAATGTTCTAAAATTAGTGGCAATAGTTGCACAATTTAAAATATACTGAAACCTTTAAATGAGTGGATTTTTATGGTATGTGAATTAGATCTCAAAAAAAAAGGTATTATTTTCAAAAATGACTGTCCATCCTTGAAGAAGTCACTGGAGACTTCTCTTCAGTTAATGCCAATTCCATGTCACCTGAGAATAGATAAATTGGGGGTCTGGTTGGAACTTGTCTTTTCTATGGTCCTCCTTTTTCAAGTTTCCCATGTTGTCTCCTGATTCCAGATCCAGGCACCGCCCCTTTCTTTATCGGGATCACCCATATCACCTAGTTACCTGGTACTATCCTTCACATGTCAGCCATCCCTGGCTCCCAACACAGCATTTTCTTATCCCCATTCCACTGAATTGTGTTGGCTTGTTTCCTTGGTACTGTGTCCTGTACTATGCCATTCGCTCCCTGAGGACAGTTGAGATACTGGTTTTGCTTACCATTACATGCCAACACGAAATGAATGAATGAATGAATGAATGAATGAAAATATATGACTGAAAAGAACAAGTATATGTATTGAGTGGAAAGATACAGAGAATAAGAAAGAATAAGGAAATGGAAGAAGGGGAGATTTGGACTAAAGTCATATTAGCATGTACCCATACCCACTTTTTTTCTGTTTCTGAGAAATAAGGATTTCTCGGCCCTACAGCCACGTTGACCATTTGAGTCTCTCAGATTCTAGAATGGCTACTTGGTTTCCTATGAATCAAACCAAACCCATTGGCCTTTCAAAGAACACCCTAAACCTTGTTTTTCTAACTTTGGCTCAGAAATCCTAAATTGGGAATCTAGCCAAAGAAAATAACAAGCACCTGAACACAGCCAGGGAGAGGGGTGAGCTCTTGAAACCCAGGCACAGAGCTACTAAACTGGCATGACTTGTAATAGCCCCAAACCACCACCAACTTAAATGTCCAGCAGCAGGGTAGTGCACATCATGTCACTCCCAAAGATGAAGTAATATATACTCATTAGAAGAATTTAGTGACCTGGGAAAATGCGTGAATCATTCGTTGTGAAAAAACGACAACAGGTTATTAACGGACGAGTAGATTAGAAAGTGATTGCTAATATGCAAACTGTACACACAAAAAAATTTTAAACGGGAAAAAATACCCACACCAGAATGATTGAAGGGTTTCCTTTTTGTGGTGTCTTCCTCATTTCTTTTTTTTTTTAAATGTTTTTATTGACTTTAGAGAGAGAGGAAGGGAGGTAGAGATTAAGAGAGAGAAAAACATCAATGTGAGAAAGAAAAAACAGATCAGCTGCCTCCTACATGCCCCCTACTGGGGATGGAGCCCTACTATCAGGAATCGAACAGGTGACCTTTTGGTACAACTGAGCGACACCAGCCAGGGCCTTCATTTCCTTTTCTTAATGTATCCAGGTGTTCTACAATGACCATATAGGACTTTAATAACCAGAGGGAGGGAAATCCCCCAGTTCTCTCACTCCACTGCTGTTTCTTAGGAAATTCACTCTCCACCTGCTTCGTTCACTTAACCCACATCCACCTGCAAATCCTCATCCTGAGCTGCACCCTCAGCCTACAAGGACTTTGCTGGGTGCTTCGTCCAACCACTTCTAGGAAGCCTTTCCTGATCACCAGAAGGAGAAGAGGCTGTCTGGGGCCCCACAATGCCGCCACATATCCCTCTGCTCACCTTGTCTGAGGAAATCTCCAGCTTCTTGGCTGGTGCTTGACCTCAAGAGACCATTTCCTCATGCAGCCCAGCAGCTGGTGTAGCCAGGCCTGTGTGCACCTGCACCTGGCTTATGAGTCTACACTCCTAACCACTATGGAAAGCAGTCTGGCGATTCCTCAAAATATTGAGAATAGAGCTAGCATACGACCCAGCAATCCCTCTCCTGGGTATATACCCAAAAACCTTGAAGTCATATAGTCACAAAGATATATGCACCCCTATGTTTATTGCAGCATTGCTCACGGTGACCAAGACACGGAAACAACCAAAGTGTCCTGTGATAGAGGACTGGATAAGGAAGATGTGGTTCATATACACAATGGAATTCTACTCGGCCATTAGAAAGGATGAAATAGCGCCATTTGCAGCAACATGGATGGACCTTGAAAACACTACGCTAAGTGAAATAAGTCAGTCAGAAAAAGCTAAGAACCATAAGATTTCACTCATATGTGGGATATAAAATGGAAACTCGTGAACAGAAACAGCAGTGTGGTGGTTGCCAGGGGGACGGGGGTGGGAGGTGAAGGAAGTCCTAATATATGGTGACAGAAGATTTGACTTTGGGTG
Source organism: Myotis brandtii (assembly GCF_000412655.1). NCBI lineage: Eukaryota > Metazoa > Chordata > Mammalia > Chiroptera > Vespertilionidae > Myotis > Myotis brandtii. The sequence goes on from NW_005356042.1 coordinate 10,513,673, forward strand.
GTGGGCACAGGGTGCAATGCACAGATCTTGTAACATAGAAACCCACACCTGAAACCTTATGCTAATGTTAACCAATGTCACCCCAATAAATTTTTAAAAAATTTTAAATGAACCCCCAGAAAGAAGTTGGTGTTGAGGCCATGGTCTCACCCTTATTGCTGGATGATGAGGAAGGTGGCCATGACTTTTCTGTCTGCATGTCCTGATTTGCCATGGGAAAGACTTCTCATTTAAAAACTACCCAAACAGTCTTCAAACAACTTAAGAAGTGATCAAAGGTGTTTGTCTTTAACCTGGACAAGCAACCTTCTTAATGGAGTCAGCCCAATGCTTGGTAACTTTGGTTGGGAAGAAATGAACACGAACCAATACTGCTGATGTAGCTCGAATGCACTTAGATTTTCCATGAGTTGAGTTGTCTGGGGATATAGATCCAGCTTGTTCCTGAATTGGAATCAACTTAGAGAAACCCTTGAAGGAAAAGGGGAGTGTGTCAGCAAACACTTGAGAGCTTACCGTGTGCCTGTGCTTCCATCTTAGAGCACTTGTGAAATGTTGTGGCTTTCCCAGAGCAATAAACAGCTGAGTGATTTTTCCTGTAGAGCTTCCTGGTCACGTACTCCACCCACCTGGAGCATAACAAGGAAGGCTCAAGGATAGGATGGACTGTCTTGTGGTGCTTTGAAGAAAGGCACATGCGTCTTAGCTCCTGCAGCATTTTGAGCTCATTACCCTGGCCTGTGTATGAAATGCGACGGAATTAAGGTACAAGAAAAGTCAGATATCATGGGAACTAACCTTTGGTGCTTTTGAAACTGAGAAAAAAGGATTTGTTGTGCCAAGCTTCCTCATCAGTCTGGTATTTCACCTCTCATCTTAAACAAGGTAAACAAACCACCACGGACATATTTTTCTTCCCCGCAGAACTGCACCCTTTTTCATGATTAGGTCTGGGTGCTGTTTGGCAATGGGAATTGAGTAGAATGGAGGTGGGGAAGCATTTTTTCATTCCGCCCTCTTCTCAAATATTTAAAGTAGAATAACGAGTAGGTGAGTGACTATCATTGTCACAACCCTTTTCCACTCCTGCCACCTGAATACGGACATCAATCACCCTTTTCTTCGGCCACCACAGATGGCATTTCCTGATGTGCCCTGCAAGACTGGAGGTGCCGAGACCTCTGGGGGAGAGTCTGATGGGAAGATGGGATGGTCTTCATTCTGTCATCTTTAGGGTCCGGGTTTTTTTTTGTGTGAGATCTGTAAGCTTTGCATGAAATGGAAATTCTGGGAGGACAGAAGAGGTTCTGAGGGACCAATAGGGGAAGAGCTAGGCTAGAGATCACAGATGGCAGGAACCTACATGGGAATTTTGTGTGTTGTCATTGGGGTCCATGTGAACTGTCTTCCTCATCTTCCCAGGAGATCCTCAGTAAAATAAATATCCATTTCTTGTTGGTACATTATCGAGTTGAATCTGTTTGTTGAGGGAATTCATTCATTCAACAGATATTTATTGAGAACCTGAACCTGCCTGCAGTGTTCTAGATGCTGAGGATAAAGTAGTGAGTAAAACATACCCAACAAGGGAACAAATTGAATGAATCTTCAAGGAATTCTGCTGTGTGAGAACAGCCAATCCCCAAAGGTCAATATTGTGTGATTCCATTTACATAACATTTTCAAATGATAAAATTTTAGAAATGGTGGTTGCCAGGGGTGAGGTATGGGAGAGAGGTAGGTGTGGTGATAGAAAAGCAACCCGAGTCATCCTTGTGTCAATGTACTATTATTCAGTATCTTGACTGTAGTGCTGGAAACAGGAACTTATACATGTGATAAAATTGTATAGAACTATACATACACACACACCGCCCTGCCCCCGCCCCCCACACCCACAGAGGTAAAACTGGGAAAATCCAAATAATATCTGTGGATTGGTCTATGTCAATAGTCTGATTGTGATATTGTACTAAAATGTTACCATTGGGGGAAACTTTAAAGTTCATGTAGAATCTCCTGTTACCATTTCTTAAAACTGCACATGAATCTATAATTATTCCAATAAAAGTTTACATTTAAAAAATGTCTCTGACCTGATGGTGTCTACATTTGAGTAGAAACTAAGTATGGCTTCAGGGTAGCAGCAGGGCAAAATCCAAGACCATCTGCCCCCCTCCCCCTTGGAGTATTCATGCACTGTCATGGGAGATTCCATCCCATCCTTGTGACGTGTCATGAATCCTCTCCGGTGACTGAATGAAATCTAGACTTGGGAGTAGGCAGATGCAACACTAAGGGTGGAGTCCCAGGCCTCCCTGACCCCTTGACATAGGTATCTGGGAACTATCCAGCCTGCCTTTGATTCTCTAAACCAGGCACCAGGCACATCCCTGGGGCTTGCAGTATTCACATGGGACCATGCTTGGCTTGAGCCTAGTTTCCTACATCCCCACCACCATGCTCCTTCCACCTCTGCCTCAAATGCCTGGTCTGTCCTAACAGCACATTCACCTTGGAGAACCTTCTTTCCTGTACACTCGGGTGTGGCTTGCTGCCCTGGTTCTCAGCATCAGGCAAGTGCTCCTCAAGCCAGCCCTGGCGTGGGACTCAATCCTGGATCCTGAGCCCTTAGCCATGGCCAGTCGGGTCAGTGTCCAGATCTTTAACCCCCTCCTATAAAAGGCGATTCCCACACCCATCTGTTGAAGCTTTGGCTGTACAATGGGCCATCAAGATTACTACCAACCATCTAGCTCTGCCACTGTATTTTATTGCCTTAGAAGAACTTCAGAGGAAGGAAGCCATGTAAAAATAAAAAAAGGTCTGAAGAGACTTTAAAGTTTTTATTATTTTATAGTATGTCATGCCTTGCATAGAATGACCACAAAGCAACATGCCTTCCTGGCCACATAATTTACTAACAGGGCATGGTGAGAAGGCTGGAACTCCCAGACATACAATCTAGCCCACTGGAAAGAATGGAGGGAGGAAAGGGAGAGAAAGGGACAGAGAAAGAAGTAAAGATAAATGTTTATCTCTTCTCTGTCATTCTAAGAGCGATGAATACATGACAACATAATTTCTGATTCATGGTCATGGTCTTAATAGGAAAGGAGCTTTCTTTCTTTCTTTTTTTTTAAATCCTCACCCAAGGATATTTTCTTTTTTTTTTTTAATTTATTTTTTTTTTATTACAAAGAGTATTACAAGGATATTTTCCATTGATTTTTAGAGAGAATGGAAGAAAGAGGGAAAGACAGAGAGAAATATCGATGTGAGAGAAACACATCGATTGGTTGCCTCTTGCACATACCGACCAGGGCCTGGGGCCAAGGAGGAGTCTGCAACCGAGGTACGTGCCCTTGACTGGAATCAAACCTGGGACCCTTCAGTCCAAAGGCCGACACGCTATCTACTGAGCCAAACTGGCTAGGGCAGAAAGGGGCTTTCTTAGAAGTGCTAGAGCTATCAATAAATATTTGATCAATGCTCAAACAAGGTTTTTATGGCCAAAATGAAATGAAAGAAAGATACTGATAAGCTCTATCTCCAAACCTTTGTCTCAAAGCAAACACTGAAAGAATAAGCACCAAATGAAAGGAAGGACCCAGAGAGGGATCACACCTGTGTCCCCGGGAGCCTACCCATGGGGCCGCTCACGCCTGTCCTGTTTGCGATGAAGCCCTGTCCTGGACTTCCTGGGAAGGGGCCTGCTTCCTTGGGTCCCAGTCTGTGTCCGGGATGAATAACCCGTGGAGATCCAGGTGCATGTCCACATCAACATATGCACGAGCTAGTTCTGCAAAAGTTTTGGCATCCAGAATAAGCAGAAAAGGCAGCTTTTGGGGATCGGAGGAGACAATGGCCGATAAGAGAATTCCTTTGGGGAAACAAAAAGACACTTTGTAAAAGTGCAGCCTTGAACCTCCTCCAGCTGGAGGGACGAGCTTCTCAGCTGTTTCCCTGTCCTCTACGAATGTCAGTATCTATCAAAACAGAAGGAAAGTGAATTTTACATTCTGTGTGAGCAGAAGAGAAAGATCAGGGAACTGGGAGTCAGGAGACCTGCTTCCAGCCCTGGCTAGGCCAGTCCCTTTACCTCTCGGAACCTCAGTCTCCTCATTTGTAGAGTGGGATAATGTCCCTCCCCTCACAGGCTTGCTGAGAGGATCTCTTGCATGATGAATCATAAAAGCACTTTGTAAATTACTGCATGTGCTGCAGAATGGCTATTTCTCTACTATTTAGAAACTGATTATAGAGAATTGGTTTCGATGCTGCATTTAGGCTAATATGTGTCACTTGGCTAAATTCAGACTAGTTACACTTAAATGGCATTTGAATGAGCCCAATTCACCTCAAGGCAGCCTCAGCTTCCCCCTCTGTACAATGGAAACTTTCTAAGCACTCACTCTCAAGGAACAGAGGGTTAAACAAAATAATGCACATAAACTTCCAGCTAACATTTGTGCTTTGTCCCAGGGCCTCCCAGGTTTCAGAGTGGCTGAGCATAATTGAAGTCAGATTGGCTTGGTCTCAAATCCTATCTCTATAGGCACTGGGCGTGTGACCGTGGGCAAGTTACTTCATTCTTTTAGCCTCTCCTGTGGTGAAATGAAGACAATGCTACTCCCTGCCCATGGAGAAAATGCATGGGACACACTCTCATAGCCCAGTGGAAGGCCGGCCTCAGCAGGAGGTGGTACCCACAACCCCCCACCTCAGAGATGACAGTGACACGGGATCCCCAGCCTGGAGCCATGCCATGCATGATCAGTAGGTAGAAAACCGCTCCCTTCTCACCTGAGGGAAGCAGCTGGCAGGCTCCGTGGGGCAGCCCCACCCAGGGTTCTTGTTACCATCCTTAGCACCCTCATGGGTGTAGGCAGGGCATTTCTGGGTCAAAGTCAGAATCAAGGAGGGAAAGGACCATCTGTCATGTGGAAACCCAGAAAAGCAAGGTGGGCCTCAAACACACATTTCTAGGTGCTCCTTCCCCCAAAAGTTACATGCTTAGATAATGAAGAACTCTGACCCTGCCATGAAAGTGAATTTTAAAACCAAGATTCTACACTCTGGGAAAGGGTGGTGCTGCTCACTGGGAAGTGGACTTTTGTGTAGCGAATAATTCAATGCCAGGAGGTGATGGCTAACCTGGGGCCAGCCAGATAACCTACCCTCACAAAGGGACTTAGATGGAAGCTTTAAGCCAGAGTCAGCTTGACCTCCAGAGGGGCTGAAGACTAAAGGTCAACCACAGTTACGTGG